>NC_041392.1:91434559-91484753 GCF_002162155.2 Triticum dicoccoides | reverse complement strand
AGTGTACCCAAGATTTTTCAGATCCACTGTTGTCATTCCGTACTGTGGGTCTACCTGTACCCCGCCGCCTAACAGATTGACCCATTTGCACTTAAACAAAGGGACCTTAAAATCAGGTCCGTAGTCAAGTTCCCATATGTCCACTATGTAACCATAATATGTATCCTTTCCGCTCTCGGTTGCTGCATCAAAGCGGACACCGTTGTTTTGGTTGGTGCTCTTTTGATCTTGGGCGATCGTGTAAAATGTATTCCCATTTATCTCGTATCCTTTGTAAGTCAATACAGTCAAAGATGGTCCCCTGGACAACAAGTACAACTCATCACAAACAGTGTTGTCACCTATGAGACGTGTTTCCAACCAACTGCTGAAAGTCCTGATGTGTTCACATGTAACCCAGTCGTCGCACTGCTCTGGGTGTTTGGAGCGCAGACTGTTCTTGTGTTCATCGACATACGGGGTCACCAAGGTAGAGTTCTATAGAACTTTGTAGTGTGCTTGGGACCAAGAATATCCGTCCCTGCATATTATTGAGTCTCTTCCAAGAGTGCCTTTTCCAGTCAGTCTCCCCTCATACCGCGATTTAGGGAGACCTATCTTGTTAAGGCCAGGAATGAAGTCAACACAAAACCCGATAACATCCTCTGTTTGATGGCCCATGGAGATGCTTCCTTCTGGCCTAGCGCGATTACGGACATATTTCTTTAGGACTCCCATGAACCTCTCAAAGGGGAACATATTGTGTAGAAATACGCGGGCCCCAGGATGACAATCTCGTCGACTAGATGAACTAGGATGTGCGTCATGATATTGAAGAAGGATGGTGGGAACACCAGCTCGAAACTGACAAGACATTGCGCCACATCACTCCTTAGCCTTGGTACGATTTCTGGATCGATCACCTTCTGAGAGATTGCATTGAGGAATGCACATAGCTTCACAATGGCTAATCGGACGTTTTCCGGTAGAAGCCCCCTCAATGCAACCGGAAGCAGTTGCGTCATAATCACGTGGCAGTCATGAGACTTTAGGTTCTAAAACTTTTTCTCTGGCATATTTATTATTCCCTTTATATTCGATGAGAAGCCAGTCGTGACCTTCATACTGAGCAGGCATTCAAAGAAGATTTCTTTCTCTTCTTTCGTAAGAGCGTAGCTGGTAGGACCTTTATACTGCTTCGGAGGCATGCCGTATTTTTCGTGCAAACGTTGCAGGTCCTCCCGTGCCTCAGGTGTATCTTTTGTCTTCCCATACACGCCCAAGAAGCCTAGCAGGTTCACGCAAAGGTTCTTCGTCACGTGCATCACGTTGATTGAGGAGCGGACCTCTAGGTCTTTCCAGTAGGGTAGGTCCCAAAATATAGATTTGTTCTTCCACATGGGTGCGTGTCCCTCAGCGTCATTCGGAACAGCTAGTCCACCGGGACCCTTTCCAAAGACTACATAGTGTAAATCATTGACCATAGCAAGCACGTGATCACCGGTGCGCATGGCGGGCTTCTTCCGGTGATCTGCCTCGCCTTTGAAATGCTTGCCTTTCTTTCGACATTGATGGTTGGTCGGAAGAAATCAACGATGGCCCAGGTACACATTCTTCCTGCATTTGTCCAGGTATATACTTTCAGTGTCATCTAAACAGTGCGTGCATGCGTGGTATCCTTTGTTGGTCTATCCTGAAAGGTTACTGAGAGCGGGCCAATCGTTGATGGTCACGAACAGCAACGCCTTAAGGTTAAATTCCTCCTGTCTGTGCTCATCCCATGCACGTACACCGTTTTCATTCCACAGCTGTAAAAGTTCTTCAACTAATGGCCTTAGGTACACATCAATTTCGTTGCCGGGTTGCTTAGGGCCTTGGATGAGAACTGGCATCATAATGAACTTCCACTTCATGCACATCCAAGGAGGAAGGTTATACATACATAGAGTCACGGGCCAGGTGCTGTGATTGCTGCTCTGCTCCCCGAAAGGATTAATGCCATCCGCGCTTAAAGCAAACCATACATTCCTTGGGTCATTTGCAAACTCATCCCAGTACTTTCTCTCGATTTTTCTCCACTGCGACCCATCAACGGGTGCTCTCAACTTCCCATCTTTCTTTCGGTTCTCACTGTGCCATCGCATCAACTTGGCATGCTCTTCGTTTTTGAACAGACGTTTCAACCGTGGTATTATAGGAGCATACCAAATCACCTTCGCAGGAACCCTCTTCCTGGGGGGCTCGCCATCAACATCACCAGGGTCATCTCGTCTGATCTTATACCGCAATGCACCACATACCGGGCATGCGTTCAGATCCTTGTATGCACCGCGGTAGAGGATGCAGTCATTAGGGCATGCATGTATCTTCTCCACCTCCAATCCTAGAGGGCATACGACCTTCTTTGCTGCGTATGTACTGTCAGGCAATTCGTTATCCTTTGGAAGCTTCTTCTTCAATATTTTCAGTAGCTTCTCAAATCCTTTGTCAGCCACAGCATTCTCTGCCTTCCACTGCAGCAATTCCAGTACGGTACCGAGCTTTGTGTTACCATCTTTGCAATTGGGGTATAACCCTTTTTTGTGATCCTCTAACATGCGATCGAACTTCAGCTTCTCCTTTTGACTAATGCATTGCATCCTTGCATCGACAATGACCCGGCAGAGATCATCATCATCAGGCACATCGTCTGGTTCGTCTTGATCTTCAGCAGCTTCACCCATTGCAGCATCATTGGGCACATCGTCTGGTTCCTCTTGATCTTCACCAGCTCCCCCCGTTGCAGCATCACCGTATTCAGGGGGCACATAGTTGTCATCGTAGTCTTCTTCTTCGCCATCTTCCATCATAACCCCTATTTCTCCGTGCCTCGTCCAAACATTATAGTGTGGCATGAAACCCTTGTAAAGCAGGTGGGAGTGAAGGATTTTCCGGTTAGAGTAAGACCTCATATTACCACATTCAGTGCATGGACAACACATAAAACCATTCTGCTTGTTTGCCTTAGCCGCATCGAGAAACTCATACACGCCCTTAATGTACTCGCGGGTGTGTCTGTCACCGTACATCCATTGCCGGTTCATCTGCGTGCATTATATATAATTAAGTGTCCAAATTAATAGAAGTTCATCATCACACGAAAACCAAAGTGCATACATAGTTCTCATCTAACAACATATAGCTCTCCAGAGCATCTAATTAATCAAACCATACATCGAAACTATGTAAAACATTTCAATGTGAAAACAAATGCGATCATAATCGCAACCAAGGTAACAATTGATCCAACGGCATAATGATACCAAGCCTCAGTATGAATGGCATATTTTCTAATCTTTCTAATCTTCAAGAGAATTGCATCCATCTTGATCTTGTGATCATCGACGACATCCGCAACATGCAACTCCAATATCATCTTCTCCTCCTCAATTTTTTTTATTTTTTCCTTCAACAAATTGTTTTCTTATTCAACTAAATTTAACCTCTCGACAATAGGGTCGGTTGGCATTTCCGATTCACATACATCCTAGATAAATAAAATCTATGTCACGTTGGTCGGCATAATTTTCATAAACAATAAATGAACCAATAGTTATAAAGATAATATACATACCACATCCGAATCATAGACAGGACGAGGGCCGACGGGGGCGGATACCAAAACCATCGCACTATATAAGATGCAATAATAAATGTAAGAAAATGATACAAGTATCTATCTAAACATACAAGTAAGAATATTTTTCCTTTTAGAAAGAAGATAAGAACAAGAGGCTCACCACGGTGGTGTCGGTGATGAGATCGGCGCGGGTGATCGACGGCGGTGAAGACGGGGACGGGGCGTGACGGACCGCTAAATCTAGACAAATCTCGAGGAAAATGGAGCTTGGAGGTCGAGCTTCGAGAGGAGAAAGCTTAAGTAGTGTGGCTCGGGCATTCCATCGAACACCTCATGTGCATAGGAGGTGAGCTAGAGCACCACAAAGCCCTCTCCCCCTCGGCCAGAAAAAACAGAGCAGTGTGCTCTGCTCTTGCGCGAGGGGGTATATATAGGCACCTCATTGGTCCCGGTTGGTGACATGAGCCGGGACTAAAGGGGAGCCTTTGGTCCCGGTTCAAGCCACCAACCGTGACCAATGGTGGTGGGCCAGGAGCGAGGCCCATTGGTCCCGGTTCACCCCACCAACTAGGACCAAAAGGTCCAGATGAACCGGGACCAATGGCCCACGTGGCCCGGCCGGCCCCCTGGGCTCACGAACCGGGACCAATGCTCACATTGGTCCCGGTTGTAGACTGAACCGGGACTAATGGGCTGACCCGGCCTGGACCAAAGCCCTGTTTTCTACTAGTGACTTAGAACACTTGTCGTTCTTTGCCACCATATATTTTTTGAATTTTTTTGAATTTTTATAGAGTTTACTATTCATGGTGGTACCAAAAGAGCTAAAACTCGTATGTGCACTTTCTAACACTTTTTCATGAATGCAAATGACACTGACATATAGGACATGTTTTTCTGAACATTTTGGTATCTTATTTGCATTTTTTTGATTTTGTATGAATTAGTTATGAAGTTTTCAAACTGACGATCAAACGGTCAAAGGGCAAAAGCATAAGAGGATCAAAGTAACTTGGACAGAACCGGTGACTTTTGGGAATTAGGGGTAAAACAGATGAATGGGACACAACTAGGGGCAAATCTAATTATGCCATGAATCAATAATATGGTATACCGTATACTTCATATAGATGGTGATAATAATTAACAATGTGATAGATTCCACATATAATTGATTCAAAATTATTCATGGTATAAATATATATTATATGGTAAAATTATAGCAGTTTGTAGCATCAACCATAAGTGAACCATATTCTTAGCAGTTGTTTGTGGGTGTCGTCTTGGTAGTCAACAATGTATCCAGAGATGGATGGTCACCATACAATATGTTAGTAGTGTGTTAAGGCGCGGGCTCACATATGAAAGTAAAAAACTGGTTCTTTTGTGTTCTTCAAAGTTGTAGTTGCATATCTGTATTTCTTCTGAGCTTCTGTTAGCAAAATAACATGGCATATCATTGTTTGAAGAATTAGGAAGAATCCTGCAGAAGGCATGTGTTGTCAATCAGGGTACATGCACGAAGGTAAAAGGAAAAAAAAATATTGCCGACGGATTATGTTATTAAAAGATTCTTTTTAGATGAGAAAGGGAGCAACACATTTCTTGATTTTCATTGCTACATTTAGCCAATGCCTAATACAGTAAAACCAAAGTTGAGAATCCACAGGAAAAATATAAGCAAGTAGGGGCATAAATATGAAATAATAAAGTACAATAGGAATAGAGTCTTGTGGTTATATGTGGATTTCTCACCGGGTGGATCCTGTTGTCTATGAACAGCAGCATCGGTCATAATTTCTACACACCTCCAACTTTGAAACCAATCAATCACTGCATTTGAAGCAAACAACCAGAGACATAAAAAGCTGTCATGACATGGAAGCGGAAGGGATCAACTAAATTATATTTGGAAGGAGATCGTATGTACACATCAGATGGATTGTGTCGCTCACCATGATGATCTTTGACCTTTTGACTCTTGGCCTTGGAGATGGCTGTTGAAGAGGAAAGGAAGAGTAGCCTCTTTGCTTTTTCTGTCCATAACATATGAGCGAGTTCGCAATCAGATGGCGTTCGATGGAACATGATTAGCGACGGCGGCAACAGATCCATTGGAGGATAGCGAGAATGGGGACGGGATGGGATGCGTTCACGGAGGAGACCATGAGTCAGAGAAGGCACGTATAGTGCGTTGTGGAGATTAATAGAACACGATTTGGTGCAGAAGATGAAGAGGATGAGAGAAATCAACCGATGCTACTGAGAAGCTGATAAGATGGATCTGGGGAAGTTTTTTTTTTGAGAACTAGATCTGGGAAAGATGGTAGGGCTGTAGCGCATAACACAGTCGGTCGCTCCCTCTATTCCTCGCTTCTGGACTGAAGTTCCTGCCTGGACCAAAAGTAGCCAACTATCTAGCCCACAACCTGGCTGCGTCAGCCCAAGTTCAAAACTGAAGCCTACTGGTATATGATACGTCTCCAACGTATCTATAATTTTTTATTGTTCCATGCTATTATATTATCTGTTTTGGATGTTTAATGGGCTTTATTATGCAATTTTATATTATTTTTTGGGACTAACCTATTAACCGAAGGCCCGGTGCAAATTGCTGTTTTTTGCCTATTTTAGTGTTTCGCAGAAAAGGAATATCAAACGGAATGAAACCTTCGCGAGGATCTTTTTTGGAACAAATGCAATCCAGGAGACTTGGAGTGGAGGTCAAGGAAGCAACGAGGCGGCCACGAGGTACGGAGGCGCGCCCGCCACCCTCGTGGGCCCCTCGTAGCTCCACCAACCTACTTCTTTCGCCTATATATACTCTTATACCCTGAAAACATCGGAGGGAGCTACGAAACCACTATTCCACTGCCGCACCTTTCTGTACCCGTGAGATCCCATCCAGGGACCTTTTCTGGCGATCTGCCAGAGGGGGATTCGATCATGGAGGGCTTCTACATCAACACCATAGCCTCTCCGATGATGTGTGAGTAGTTTACCACAGACCTTTGGGTCCATAGTTATTAGCTAGATGGCTTGTTCTCTCTCTTTGGATCTCAATATAAAGTTTTCCTCGATGTTCTTGGAGACCTATTCGATGTAATTCTTTTTGCGGTGTGTTTGCCGAGATCCAATGAATTGTGGGTTTATGATCAAGTTTATCTATGAACAATATTTGATTCTTCTCTGAATTCTTATATGCATGATTTGATATCTTTGCATGTCTCTTCGAATTATCAGTTTGGTTTGGCCTACTAGATTGATCTTTCTTGCAATGGGAGAAGTGCTTAGCTTTGGGTTCAATCTTGCGGTGTCCTTTCCCAATGACAGTAGGGGCAACAACGCATGTATTGTATTGTTGCATCGAGGATAAAAAGATGGGGTTTATATCATATTGCTTGAGTTTATCCCTATATATCATGTCATCTTGCCTAATGCGTTACTCTGTTCTTATGAACTTAATACTCTAGATGCATGCTGGATAGCGGTCGATGTGTGGAGTAATAGTAGTAGATGTAGAATCGTTTCGGTCTACGTGACAGGGACGTGATGCCTATGTTCATCATCATGCCTAGATATTCTCATAACTATGCGCTTTTCTATCAGTTGCTCGGCAGTAATTTGTTCACCCACCGTAATATATGCTATCTTGAGAGGAGCCACTAGTGAAACCTATGGCCCCCGGGTCTACTTTACATCATATAAGTTTCTGATATACAATTCTAGTTTACTATTTATTTTGCAATCTTTATTTTCCAATCTATACAAAAATACCAAAAATATTTATCTTATTATCTTTATCAGATCTCACTTTTGCAAGTGGCCGTGAAGGGATTGACAACCCCTTTATCGCGTTGGTTGCAAGGTTCTTATTTGCTTGTGCAGGTACTAGGTGACTAGCGTGTAGTCTCCTACTGGATTGATACCTTGGTTCTCAAAAACTAAGGGTAATACTTACGCTACTTTGCTGCATCACCCTTTCCCTCTTCAAGGGAAAACCAACGCATGCTCAAGAGGTAGCAACAAGGATTTCTGGTGCCGTTTGTGACACCCCAGAATTTTGACCTTGTTTTAATGAATTAAATTTTTTCCAGGAAATTAAAACTTTGATTTTCTGGGCTCCCTTTTGATTTTTGAACCATTTTCTTCCTTGTTATGATGGAGTTTTTTTTCCCAAAGTGAAAAATTTTCAAAAATGTTATTGGACTTGTTTAACCTCTCAAGAAAAACTCTTCTTTTATTAGTAGAACACATTAAATAATTAATTTGCTTGATCTTTATTTTCTTGAAAAATGGTTTTTCAAGGTTATATGGCCATATTTGAACTACAACCATTTGATAAATTCATTTAAAATTCCAACCAAAATTTGGAGATGTCATGTGATGTTTTCAAATCACTTTTATGCAAAAATATCTTTTATTCATATAATATTTTGAACTCTACACAAAATTTTCTTCTCTGGTCCAGAGTGCAATTTTGCACTACAACTCATTTAAATATTTCTTTCTAGCCTCCACCAAAATTATGGGATGTTGGTAATAGCATATGATTCAACTTTATGCAAAAACCCAATGATGTTCTTTGAAAATTTTGAGTGAATCAACCTCTTTTCCATTCTGGCCCAGCCTTGTGATTTCTACTGCAACCCTATTTATTTTTGCTCCAGTGACCTTGTGCTTTCTTCTACTTGTAGTCCTCCCTGCTAAACTCCTAAGTCCAGGAGAGTTTCTAAATGCTTTCACAAACTAACCTCACCACCCTCTTATTCATCTAATGAGACCACCATCTGGAGATTTTGGCCCCTCCAAGAAATGCCTAAGTGGCCTTGGCATTTTGTCAAACACCTTATGGGCATGATCTGTTTTGACATGAGTTTTTGTTTGCACTGTGAACCTGATCCCCTGACCAAACCAGCATGTCCAATGGTTTTGCCCTAGCCTATAACCACACCCTGCTAACCCTCTTGTAGTTTGGAGCCCTCTAGCATGCAATGGCATTCCGTCGAGCACGTTCCGTGCGTGCTCTGGGCGCGAGCAGAGCACGCGTTTTGCATGTGCCGCGCCCGAGCCGACGCGTCGCGCCCCTGGTTTTGCCACCACTGTAGAGCCACGCCACTCGCTCGACTTCTCACCGCAACACGCCAAGTAGACCCTTGCCACGTCTCCGGCAAGCCAGGAGCTAGCCGCCACGGCCGCCCGACAACCCTTCTTAGGTCGGCGCCGCCCAAGCCTCTTCCGCTCGCCACCTGCCCCCTGGAGAAGCGCAAGCTCATCCACAACCCCGTCCTCTAGCACACGTCGCCGCCACGTCGCTCTGCCGCACAGTAGGACGGTTCGCTGGTGAACTTATCCACGGCCGCCGCGGAACCGCCTTGACTCGCCTATATAGGGGACCCCGAGCTCGTCTCCGAATGCAGGCAGTCCCAAGCCATCTCCTGGAACCCCCCGTTGGCCAGCAATCGAACCAGGGAGGCCGTCTTCCCCGACTCCGGCCAGTTCGGCCACCGCCGCCTCCCGGCTCCATTCAGCGCAACCAGGGCCTCCCCCTCTCCGTTCTCTTCACCAGGAGCTCTCTCTTCCTCCCGTGAACCCATCCCCCTACTCGATTTTGATCGGGAACCACCGTAGCCCCAAACCCACTTTGCTCCCGAAGCCCCCTCCGGCGCGAAGCTCACCGCCGACGACTCCTTCCACCCCCGTCGACCCAACGACCACCGGGAGGACCGCCCCGGTCTCGCGGATCCATACAGACCCTGTGGAACCCGCGGGGAGCCGCCGTTCACCGGCGATGATCGCCATTGCCTCGCCTCCGTTCGGGCAGAGGAAGAGGAGGGAGAGATAGACCAGTCAAACCTGACCAGTGGGCCAGGCGGGCCCACTGTCAGTGACTCGCGCGCCGTCCACGCTGGAGTAAGTGGAAACGTAAATCCAAAATAAGCTTTCGACGTGTACGTGTTTATTCAAAACATTTTCTTTTCTGTTTTATTTTAAATAACAGATTTTGACCTAAACTTTGACTAGCTGTAACTTTTTAAATAAAACTCCAAATGAGTTGATTCTTTTTCCTACCTCTCTCAAATATTATCTAGTTTATTTTAAGATTTATTTCAAAAAAATTCAGACAACTTTTTGGTACTGTTTTTGAAACTATATATTGATTCAAAAATATTTTGAATAGGATTTTTTGGAGAGAGGAGAAAACTTTCAAAAGTTTTGGAGTGCACCCTGCCTTTCCACACCTTGAAGGCAAGCATTCTGATCCCCGGAATAATATTTTTGATGTGTTAGATGACACGTTTATAACACCACCTTATTTCCGAGAACTCGTTATTTTATGTGGTGATTCGATCATTTGCATGAATGCATACTAGTGATTTCCTTGCTGTTGGAAATGAATATACTTGTGATGGTAATCACCCTCATGTGCCTTGCATGCATGCCGGAAAGGAATCCGGGAAAGCCTCTGCCTTGGGTAGGCGTGAGCTTGTCACCGGTCTCTGTCGGGACGGTTATGTCCGGTATGGCATAGTGAGGTATAATGAGTGTTGATTTTGTTGGTTGAAATATTTTTTTGTTATACATGTCATGCAGGGAATTTATAAACCTCCTGAGTCGACCATAGATCGAGTCTTGTTCCAGTAACCCCCATACTTGCCTCGTACTACCACATGTCCCTGCCGCAGGTAGGGTATGGTTCAGTAAATCATCAACCCCTTTCAAGCACACACCGTACAGAGAGGCCATGGTGGAAGATACCGGTTGTAGCCGGTAGGCAGGCCACCTGGTCCGGGGGCATGGGTGTTTCCGGTTGGGACCGAGAGGGGACGCCACCCCTTAGAGCGCGCGATATAAATTTGATCCCATGCTACGCGAGGTTGTAGCCTCCCCACTTAGAGTTTTGATTAACAAGTGTCGTGGGTGATTCCAGACACCGGTGAGTTAGCTGGTGTGTGCAAGTCAGGTGTGTTTTCAATTAAAAGACCGTAGACGGAATTAGTCCCGATGGACTAAAGGAATCCGTTACTCGTGGGTAAAGAGTACACCCTCTGCAAAGATTAAACCTATTCGAATAGCCGTGTCCATGGTTAAGGATTACAGTCTGGGATGGGTCAAGTGTCGGTCTTAGCGTCGGTCTTCGGAGGAGAAACTGTTAAACCAGAACTGGGATCACGATTTGAGACTTGTGATGATTATGATTATTAATTTGTTGTGGACTAACCCGTTATATTATTGGCATTTTCGAATATCCCTGGGATGGTTCTACCTCCTGGATATTCACCGTGATTATTTACTTTATAAGCCCTTTATGTGGTGTCGCTCAGACGCCCCACTGTGGCATGCTTGTTATTTATTTACCTTATAAGCCCTTTATGTGGTGTCGCTGAGATGCCCGACTGTGGCATTGCTTGTTATTTATTTATTTTATAAGCCCTTTATGTGGTGTCGCTGAGACGCCCGACTGTGGCATTGCTTGTTATTTATTTATTTTATAAGCCCTTTATGTGGTGTCGCTGAGACGCCCGACTGTGGTATTGCATGTTATTTATTTACTTTATAAGCCCTTTATGTGGTGTCGCTGAGACGCCCGACTGTGGATTGCTTGTTATTTATTTACTTTATAAGCCTATTATGTGGTGTCGCACAGACGCCCGACTGTGGCATTTTATTCCCACTCCATTATTGCTTATTCATGTGGCATATAAATAACCTGCTTGCATGAATAAAAGATGTTTTATTTATGATTGACGATGTGATCATAGAATATTTTAGTGCATAATTATCAATTATATTATCCCAGTGTTCATAATGTTTGTGAGTACATTCAAAGTACTCACTGGCTTGTCCCTGGCTATTGTCTTCGCCAGATTTCTGCATGGAGAGGAGCATTGCGATGACACCCCCGGAAACTAAGCAACGGTGATAGCAGCCTCGCGAAGATAGGAGTTAACCTGGTCAGCTGTTCCTGTGGGGAAATGGAGTCCCATAGACCATGGTGAACCACAAACCGCTTCCGCCATCAACTACTAGAAACCCATTTGTTGTACTCACAGACCAGAATGGTCTTGTACTACATATTTTGTATTTTTTCTTGGGATTTCTGTATCAAGTTGGTGCCTCATCAGCTAACAGTAATACTGGGGGCTGGTGAGCACAACGGCCATTTTCTGGTAATTTATACCCGGAAAACCGGTCGCGACACCGTTGCAGGGGAGATCTACACTCAAGTCAAGACATACCAAGCACCCTTCACAAACTCTTATCCCTCTCATTTTCCTCTCTCCCACTTCACCCTTGCTGTTTTATTCGCCTCTTTTCCGTTCGCCTCCTTTCGCTTGCCTCTTCTGTCTCCATGTTTTAGATTGTTTATTTGCCCTCATGGCTAATTCTCCTATCATTGCTAACACTCCCGATAACGAAGTTCTTAATTCTAAACAAAGGGAGGGAGAAAACCTAAAAGATGCTTGGTATAGAATTTGCAATGCTCAGAATAGATCTATTAAAAAGCAATCTACTTCCATTCTTCTTCGCATTTTTTACGTAGGCATCACTCCTTGGTATAGATATATTCTTGAGACTATCACCAGAGGGAATTTCTAGGGAAGCCATACTTTTTATTCTTATAATGCTATGATAGATTTGTTAGGCCCACCACCTCTTTTGGTCAATGGAACTATTTTAACTTTGGAACATGTGATGCAAAGGCTTCATATTATTGAAAATAAAATTGCCACTGTAGAGTTAATTGAACATTTGGATAAAAAGATCCACAACCAAATCACTCAATATGGATCTAAGGTAGGAGTTACTCTGAAAAATCTTAAGGAAAAGGAACCCATAGTCAATGAAAAGACAGATCAAGATTCCACTAGAATTGATAAACTCAAAGAACCAACTTGGGATCCTCTTTTTCTGCCGTTAAAAACACCTCAAATCCTCCTCCAACCAAATTTTCCAAATTTATCTATGTTCCTAAAAATAAGGGTGATTCTTCTAGTCAGAAAAATGAAGATCTCAAATCAATAAGTGTTG
The DNA here is from genome assembly GCF_002162155.2 of Triticum dicoccoides. Taxonomy (NCBI): domain Eukaryota; kingdom Viridiplantae; phylum Streptophyta; class Magnoliopsida; order Poales; family Poaceae; genus Triticum; species Triticum dicoccoides. The sequence goes on along the minus strand of NC_041392.1, from coordinate 91,472,122 downwards.
ATGCCAACTTTTTAGTATCATTAAGGAACCTTTTGCTACAAATGAATTTCTTGATTTCATACCTAGGAGTTTGATCATTTGCAAAAACATAGAACATCCTAAGGATTATAAGTGTTCAATTGAATAATTTCCTACCAAAGATGACAATACCTAGATCTATTCTTGTTTTTATGCCTAACTAGGGGCGTTAAACGATAGCGCTTGTTGGGAGGTAACCCAATTTTATTTTTTCCCTTGCTTTTTGTTCCTGTTTAGTAATAAATAAATCATCTATCCTATGTTATGATTGTGTTTTTTATGTTTTAATTAGTGTTTGTGCCAAGTAAAGCCTTTAGGATCTTCTTGGGTGATTGTTATTTGGTCTTGCTGAAAAAACCAGAAAGTTTGTGCTCACAAGAATAATTTTCATTTTTTTACCAGAGAGAGATAAAATACCAATTCCAACTGCAGTAGATCAACATACAAATTATTTAGGACTTCCTAATTTCCCAGGATTTTTGGAGTTACAGAAGTATTCGAAACTTCCAGATTACTATAGACTGTTCTGTTTTTGACAGATTCTGTTTTCCGTGTGTTGTTTACTTATTTTGATGAATCAATTCTAGTATTGGGGGTATGAACCATAGATAAGTTGGAATATATTTGGTTTAACACCAATATAAATAAAGAATGAGTTCATTACAGTACCTTGAAGTGGTGGTTTGTTTTCTTATACTAACGGAGCTCATGAGATTTTCTGTTTAGTTTTGTGTTGTGAAGTTTTCAAGTTTTTGGGTAAAGATTAATTAGATGGATTTTGGAACAAGGATTGGCAAGAGCCTAAGCTTAGGGATGCCCAAGGCACCCCAAGGTCAAATCCAAGGACAACCAAAAGCCTAAGCTTGGGGATGCCCCGGAAGGCATCCCCTCTATCGTCTTCATCTATCGGTAACTTTACTTGAGGCTATATTTTTATTCACCACATGATATGTGTTTTGCTTGGAGCGTCTTGTATGACTTGAGTCTTTGATTTTTAGTTTACTACAATCATCCTTGCTGTACACACCTTTTGGGAGAGACACACATGAATCATAATTTATTAGAATACTGTATGTGGTTCATTTATATCTTTTGAGTTGGATAGTTTTGCTCTAGTGCTTCACTTATATATTTTTAGAGCACAGTGGTGGTTTTATTTTATAGAAATTATTGATCTCTCATGCTTCACTTACATTATTTTGAGAGTCTTTTAGAACAGTATGGTAATTTTCTTTGGCTATAAAATAAGTCCTAATATGATAGGCATCCAGGATGGGTATAATAGAAACTTTCATATAGAGTGCATTAAATACTATGAGAAGTTTGATTCTTGATAGTTGTTTTGAGATATAAAGGAGGTAACATTAGAGTTGTGCTAGTTGTCTAATTGTGGAATTGAGAAATACTTGTGTTGAAGTTGGCAAGTCCCGTAGCATGCATGTATGGTAAACATTGTGTGACAAATATGAAGCATGAGGTGTTCTTTGATTGCTTTCCTTATGAGTGGCCGTCGGGGACGAGCGATGGTCTTTTCCTACCAATCTATCCCCCTAGGAGAATGTTGTAGTTCTTGGTTTTGATGAGTTGTAGATTTTTGCAATAAGTATGTTAGTTCTTTATGACTAATGTTGAGTCCATGGATTATATGCACTCTCACCCTTCCATCATTGCTAGCCTCTTCGGTACCGTGCATTGCCCTTTCTCACCTCGAGAGTTGGTGCAAACTTCGCCGGTGCATCCAAACCATGTGATATGATACGCTCTATCACACATAAGCCTCCTTATATCTTCCTCAAAACATCCACCATCACTACTAGGGAAAAGGCTAGCAGCGGTGTGGGTTTTAGGTGTATCAGTAGCGCGGGGACCGACGCTACTCATAAGGCACTACAGCTAACACGTAGCAGTAGCGCGTGCTCACCAGCGCTACTGCTACACAAGTGTAGTAGCAGCGCGCTTAATGGAAGCTCGCTACTGCTAATAGCTATAGTGCGCTTCTCCTGTGCGTGCTACTGCTACTACCACGCTGCTGCTAACTTTTCTCCACTCGCTACTGCTAATTTTAGTAGTTTTTTGTTTTTTCGGCATATTTGTTTTGTATTTGAACAGGCTTTATAGAAGAATCTTTAGCACATACAAATGTCATCATGATACACATACAAAGGCCTGCGAGACCACAAATGTAATCATAGCATATACATACAAATAGTCTCATCATAATCATCATCCAACACAAAGTGGTATCTTGTCATCATCTCGAAAATAGTGATATATGCAAGTCTCGAATACTTGCAACTAGAACGTCATCCATCTAAACAAAGGTATACGCCATAAGAGCTATCACTATGAGTGAGAGCGGAACTATGCAGTACATGAGGTGGCGGTTACGATTCCTCTCCCGCGCTAGCGTGAACCTCAAGTAACTAGTTTCTCCTTCTTGTGTGCTTTTGAAGCCTTTATGGTTGGCGCCCGACAACCCATTCACTTGCGCCTGACACTCATGCCACTCGTTGTACACCCCCGGAACCTTCCCTTTGTACATGACATAGCACTTCCATCTTGCCATCAAGAAACTAGGTACCTGTTAGAGATGCATGTTCATGAAGAGCATGTACAATCATATATATGCAAGAAAATATACTAGAGCAACACTGAAAAAGAAAGGGTTAGCAACTAGATGCAACATACAGTATGCAAATTAATTAACTAGAGGTACGCAGGTCATCGTACGCAAACTAACAAAGTAGCGTTACGCAAGTTCGGCAGGGACCATGGACATCACAAAGTTTCATCGCTACAAAAGGTATACAAGTTCAACCGACACATATCATCATCATCGGCATCATAAATCACTAGAAGTTCCATCCTTCCATATCATCGAGGATGGACCCTAGCTTCTTGAATGGCGTGAGGTCTAGATGTTGCATGCCTATGCGAGTTGGGACGTCAGCTCATGATATGGGGCCGTGGTGGAACATCCCCTTCTCGTCGACGACTTCTTTCATGATGATCGTAGCAATGTCGCTTTGGATGCGAAAGAAGTCATCTCTAAGTTTATAATCCTCTTCTCCATGAGATTGTAGCCACTTGTGGATATGATCATCATTTCTGCTTCTCATGCGAAGCTTTTGGTGATCCGTGTTGAACTGAATCATGAGATGGACGATGTAGAATCCATCCTTCTTGCTTCGTTTTGGGACATGGATGCAGGAGAAGTTAGTTTTATGCACGAAACCCATCTTCTTGTTCCTTTGTTTCCTGATCTGCATGTGGCCACCTCTAATGCTGAAGCCTTGGAGAGCATCATCTAGAATATTCATTATGTGGGTGTAGTCTTTTTTCTCGTAGTCTCTGGAAGGGTCAAAATACACGGCGTGGGAGACTTGCGGGTAAAGAATGATAAGGATGGCACGCCTGTTGCTGCGGGGAAAAGACACCTCAAATTATTCCCCATATGAGAGAGAAGGAATGATTGAAATGTACGAAAGGTTTGTTCGGAACTGACTTACTTTGGATGATAAGGCACGAGGACAATTTCCCGGTCCTTATTCTGTACCATGAAGTTTTGGAGGTACTCCCTAGAAGTTTCACGCTCAAAGTCGCCGAGACTCAAGAAAGACTCGTGCACGTAGTACGGATCCGCCACACAGATTTGCGAGACTTCTTCACTCTTCATGACAGAGCTCATATGTAGCGCAAAAAGGCGGACGATTGTAAAATCAAGCTGCCTTGTCAGAAACATCTCAAAGATATGGTCAAACCGCAGGAAGAACACCTCAGCGGGCCGTGTCTCGACGTAGCACTTCCCCTCAGGCACATGAGCCGCGTATGTCGGATATCCTGGATCCTTTGAGGCTAGTAGGCTTTTCTCAGTCGACAGCACATGGTCGTGCAGTCTCCTGAGATCCCTTGATAGTGCCTCCAGCGGTTTCGGCGGTAGCATCGGCTCACCCGTGAGATGGAACATGGACAAATCTTTCACGGGTACACGCTCTTCAGAATGCATCGTCTAGCTGCTTTGTGCTCTGGCTTGTTTGGAGGCAGTTATCTTCCCTTATCTCTTCCTCTCCTTTTTCTTGGGCACACCTTCCAGACCCTTCCTTAACCCCTGCCCCGGGGTTCCCGGGCTAAGCACTGTACGACCCCCGGCTAGTTGAGCCTGTGTTGAGGCGACATCTTCAGGCGTGTCCTGTGAGGAATTCATGAAGAGAGACTTTTTGCAATCCTTCCAACGACCTTCCTGCCCGGGCATATCATCCATATCCTCATTAGCATGCTGATATCCCGATTCATCATATGGTTGACTCATCATATCTATGTCACAGTCATACACGTTTGTATTAAGGAAACCCATAGGGTCGACCTCCGTCTCATCATCCATTCTCTGTTCTATAGGACCGATTACATCATCCAGTACTATTGCACCCCCTTCATCACGTCGTCCGCCACTCTCACTCGGCACTACAGGAGTTGGTAATTGCGTAGGCGGGGTGGTGGTCTCCGCACATTCTTTTTGATGTGTGGTTATTGGTGTGCTCTCGGCCAGCTCCAAACGAATAAGATTCTTCGGCCATAGCAGCACCCAACCCTTGCAGCTTCCAATCCCGGCGGGGTCTCGTTGTCCTTTCCCACATGCTGTACTAGAGGAGGCAACGCCTCGTGCCCCAATTTCACACTGGACAAGCTAACCCTGAAGTGCCCAACGGGGATCGGCTGGTTGTGGAACGTGGGTTTCAAGGGGTTCAATATCATCCCGTTTCCCATGTCGACCTTCTGGCCCTTTATCAAGTAGAGTATGGTGCACGGGGTTTCTTCACCTTGCAAACACATATGTCTGTGGCGTTAAACATCCGAAAGGCAACAAAAATGGAATATTCTATATATATATATATCTATGTTGGTGCGACATGTAATTACTGTGACGGTGTCGAGCTCAGCCAAAGACGAAGGCCCACCTAGCACGCCAGAGACTGAGGACTGGCTGCTATGAGCGGGAGCGACCGCGAGAGGAGGCCCGGTTGCGTGAGCAAGTGATGGTGCGGTGTTGTTGCTGTTCATGGAGTTGCTCCCGACGAAACTAGGCATCGGGAAATCATGTACCGTCTTGTCTGGATTTTCCTTCGTCCAGTTGATGATAGCTGGAACCAAGTTAGTAGTGAAATCATTTCTGCAGGCAGTTACAACTGCATTGACTGCCTGCTGTAGCAACTCATTTTTCTCCTCGGCTGTTTTTTCCGCATCCTCAGCTGCTTTTTTCTCAACTGCAAGCTTCACCTTCACGTTGATGTCCGCCTGACTAAACTTCTTTTTATGCTTCCTGGCCTCCGGGCCCTCGTTGTAAAACACCTTCCACGTGGCGCCGTCTGCAGCGCCGTGCACACGACCATATTGCGGCTGCTGGCCCAAAGGGAGTCCCTTAAGTTCGTTCAAGGCCCCGTTGAGAGGGGTGTCCCACTCGGGCCTCGTCGGAGAAGTAGGGCTTTCGGCTGCAAGCTGGTGATGCTTCTCCAGTAGTCTAATCAATTTCCTTGTGATCTGGTCCATGTAAAAAGCCTTTTTCTCCTTGTCCCACTTGTAGAGGGCCCTGATGAAGTCACGCTCCAAGGGGTTGGTGAACTTCGCGAAGGGGTCTGGGAGACCCGCGGCTTCACGTTCCGCGTCCTCCTTATCCCATATGGGCCTTTTACCGAGGTAGCCACGGCTTCCGAGGCGATGCTTCCCCGTGTTCCTTTGCTGAAGGCTCTTGAATTTCGCAGCCTTAGCCTTGACTGCCTCGGTAGCGCAAGTGTCCTTGAACTTTTCGAACTCCTCTTCCGTAAGTGTCGTATTTTCCTCCAGAATCTTGGACAGGGGTTCCTCGGCCTCAATAGCTCGTTTCACCCTCCCTTTCCAGGAGGCCAAATCATTGCTAAACACGCCCATGGCGTGATTGTTAATCTTTTTCATCTTCGGATCATCCCACGGTTGTTCTATGTTATCATCCCGGTCGGGGAACTTGAATCTCTTGTGCAACTTTGTTAGGAGCAACTGCGTCAAATGTTCTTTACTCCTTAAGTCATCGTAGTTGATGCTCGCGCATTCCCGTAGGATGCATCCTACTTGGTTCCCATAGCACTTGCGAGGTTCTTCCGGCTCTAATGGCTCAAACTTGCCAGGTGCCATCTTTGTGATCACAAGTCGTCCAATCCCTAGTTTCACTACAGGAAACAACTAGTTTGCCGTCAGTGAGCATCTTTGCCGTCAGCTTTTCATCGGGGTAGACGGCAAAGAGCACTTTTGCCGTCAGCTGCTGTCGGCAAAGAATGACTGACGGCAAAGAAAACTTTGCCGTCTGCTATTTTTGTTACAAACGGCAAAGAAAAGTTTGCCGTCTATGATTTCTATTACAAACGGCAAAGAAAACTTTGCTGTATGCGGTTTTTACTATAGACGGCAAAGAGTGCTCTTTGCCGTCTGTAGTAAAACCAACATACAGGAAATAACTTTGCTGTCTGTAATAAAAAAGGCAGACGGCAAAAAAGAAACACACCTCGCGGATCGACCTCGCGGATCGATGAGGTGGCATGATCCACACCCCACGCAATATATCTCTCCCACGCCCCCAACACGTTCTCTCTCGCCCCCATGTTCTCTCACCCCTCAGCCGACCCCACCACGTTCTCTCTCCCTTATCCCCCACGTTCTCTATCTCGTACGCATCTCTCTCTCTCTCTCTCCCGTAACTCCCCAGCAGCTCCGTCCCGGTCGCCGCCGGCCACCCTGGCACCGAGCCACGCTCCCCTCCAACTGCCCCGTCCTCTCTCCTCCCTCGAGCCGGCCCCGTCCCTCGTCGCCATGGAAATCGGCGCCGTCCTCCTGCCTCGCGGCGCTGCCCATTCCCCAGCGCCCCACCCCGCCGCCAGCTCCCCAGCACAGGCCGGCGAGCAGCGCGGCCCCTTCCCTTCAGTGCCTCCTCACTCCAGGCAGCGCGACCTCCTCCCTCTGGCACCTCTTCTCTCCAGCGCCTCCTCTCCCCGGCGAGCAGCACGGCGCAGACGGCGTGAACAGCGCGGCCGGCATGGCGGCTTCCTCACTCCAGCGAGCAACGTGGCTGTCTCACTTTGGCGAGCAGCGCGAGTGGCGTGGGTTCCTATCTCCATCGCCTCCTCACACGGACGATCAGAGCGGGCGGCGCGGCGCGGGCCGGTGAGGGGTGCGGCCTCCTCACTCCGGGGAGCAGCGCGGGCCGCGCGGCGTGGGCTCCTCCCTGCGGTGCCTCCTCACTCGGGCAAGCAGCGCGACCTCCTCCTTCCGGCGCCTCCTCACTCCGGCGTGGCCTCCATCCAGTGCGGCCTCCCTCCGGAAGCGGCGCTTTTCTCCGGTGAGGTCGGGCGCGGCCAACATCTCTTCTCCGGTGAGGTCGGCAGGGTGAGCAGCTTGGCTGTTGGGCGCGTGCGGGCGGCAAGAATCTCTGCTCCGGTGAGCTTTGGACGAGATGATGTGGACGTGCGATGACGAAACTGTTGATCCAATTTTTTTTTAATAAAAAAGAATGCTTTGTCATCTGTGATGTTTCTTCCTAACGTCAAAGAAGTAGTCTGGCTCACGAAAAAACACTAACGCCGTCCGTCAGGGTCATTAGTGTGTTAGGTTGCTTTTCTTTGCTGTCTGGATGGTCTAGTTGACAGCAAACGGTATAGACTGACGGCAAAATCTTTGCCGTCATCCAGAGAAAATAGCAGACGGCAAAGTATTCTTTGCCGATTAATCTTTGCCGTCTGACTTTGTCGTCTACTTCCTGACGGCAAACTCTTTGCCGTCTGGATTTATGTCTTTGCCGTCTGTAATCCACAGATGGCAAATTACCTGTTTCCTGTAGTGTTTGTTAGGTTTTCGTATCCTCTGCTTCTCATGCTTCCCCTTTTAGGTAGCAGCATCGACGCCGGTACCTTCCCCGCCGGTATCTTCCCCACCGGTACCTTCCCCGCCAGTCTCGGCGCCGCCATCGGTGCCGGCGCCATCGGTGTCGATGTCGGCGTCAGTACCATCATCAAGGCCGACCTGCAAACCTTGCTTAGCAGTCAAATAGTTGAGGTACTCTTATTCATCCTCATAATCCATCTCGTCTGCATCTTGGCCAGAAGTCCCAGTTTCTTCGTTGTTCGACATGTTTCCTATGACTAAGTGTCCTCGTTTATTTCTAAAAGTATGAATAAATGAGAAATGACATAAAAAGAAATCTATGTGCCAGTACTCGATATGCCAACTATGTAGCACAAATCATGCCTTTATTCACGGCAAATTTTGGCATGACCTTTGCTAAAAAATGGACATATCGAGCGCCCGAAATTCACCGGAACGGAAATGAATCAACATTCCGGCGTAACATAGGCCACTCGGATCATTTACCAAAATTGAACCAAAACATCACATATCCAAATGACATGTTCAAATTCCAAACATGACATGTCCAAAACATGACATATCCACATATCACATGTCTAGTTCAAATTTGCATATAAATTTAGCCTACCTAAATTTGCTTTAACAAGGGATGTTGATTTGGACAATTGCTTAAATGCTGCCTTTTCTTTTAACTACAATTGCTTAACCCTGAATTTCTGTCCTATTTTAAAACCTAGCTAAATTCATAACTAAATAGATGAGCTAATTAACCTACTGCCCTAACTAAAACCTAAGTAAATTAACCGAAGAACCCTAGCTAGCAGAGAGAGAGAGGGAGGTTTACAGATGGTGCAGGGGCGAGGAGGCAGGCCCGACGATGGCCGAGGTTGGGAGGGGAGGAAGCAGAGGAGGGAGGCGAGGGCCGACGGGTCGGGGGCGACCGCGCCGGGGTCGGGGGCGAGTGCCAGGTCGGGGGCGAGGGCCGGGTCAGGGGCGAGCGCCGGCCAGGGTCGGGGGCGAGCGCCGGGGCGCGGCGGTGCGACAGGGGAAGAGAGAGTGGGGATTTGGGGGGAAAAGAGGTGGGATGAAGCAAGGAGAGTGAGCATTTTGGGTTAAGTGGACGTAGCAGTAGCGCATTTAGACAAAATGCGCTGCTAGTACCTTCACTAGCTGTAGCAGTTTAGATAAAACGCGCTGCTACTACCTTAACTAGCTCTAGCGGTCTAGATAAAACGCGTTTCTACTACGTTCACTAGCTGTAGCGGTTTAGATAAAACGCGCTGCAACTACCTTCACTAGTTGTAGCGGTTTAGATAAAACGTGCTGCTACTACCTTCACTAGTTGTAGCGATTTTATAAGGAAATCGCTACTGCTAGCTTGACTGTAGCCGTTTTATAAGGAAATCGCTACTGCCAGTTTTACTTTTTGTTTTCCTTTATTTTCTCCCACTTTTATTTCCCGAGAGTAGTGAACGAAGGGAAGGCGATATATATTGCATCATTTGACGGTTAAATATGTATACAAAATAGGAACATATATATTACATCATTGGACCCATGCATAATAATGGCTAAGTGTGTATACAAAATACGAACATATATATATATATTACATCATTTGACTGATAACATACGGTTCCTCAGCGCTGACGTTTTCGTTTTTGAGTCAGGTTCATTCCCTTCTTGTTCGTCGAAGAATAATTGAGCCCCTCATTGTGACTTTGCCTTTTCCATGGAGTACGATTTTTTAGGTAATGTAGTATTGATTCTTCTTTTGACGTATACTTCATCATCATCGTCATCTTCCCTCATTGGGTTGCCGTACTGATCATAGTCTTCCTCGTTGGCGACTCCATCCATTCCAATGATGTTCCTTTTGCCTCTCCTCATGACAACACGACTGGGATTGCATGGGTCGGTTATGAAGAAGTATTGTGTCACGTGCTTAGCGTGTACCCATGGCTTGTTTTTGGCGATAGCGTTCATGGTAGCGCTCTTGGCGTCGGGTATAGTCATGGTAGTGAAAATCCGGTTTGCTCTTTCGACATTCTTAGCCCATCTGACACGGAACATCGTCGTGTTGTGTAGTCCAGAGTAGTCAAGTTCCCAGATCTCCTCGGTCATGCATTCCATCGTCACCCCTGAGTTCTGATCATCACTGTCCATATATTTGGCCTCTGTGTAGAACGTGTATCCGTTGATATCATATGCATGATAGGTTATGAGGTTGGGCGAGGGGCCATGTGCTAAGGCGTATATGAGCAATCCGTCCTTAGAGCCCTCCTCCGGGCGATTAGCAATAATATGCTCTTTGAACCAATGCAGGAAAGTGGAGTTGTGCTCTCTAGTAACTTCGGCGTCCGTCCTGCATACCCCCGGTCACGATACCTCTTTGCGATAATTTCTTTGTGCAGTGCCACGAAAGGATCTACCTCGTCTATGTGTTGTAGAACTACCAAGTTTGCTCTATCAAAGTCGCTCCATCGATCTGAGTATGCCACGTGCAGTTCCCTGCGACCGCTGCAGTGACCTTCTCCTTCGAGCCTCCCGTCGTGCTTGTTAACGGGCAAACCAACACTAACACCAGGCGGCTGGTCTGCACCATATAGCAAATTCTCACATAAAGAGATGCACTCTTGTGTCACATAGCCCTGGACGATGCTTCCATCCGGACAGGACATGTTACGAACGAATCCCTTGATGATCCCATTCATCCTCTCAAACGACATCATGTTGTGCAGGAATGACGACCCCAGGTCTATTATGTCATCCACAATACGGACACACAGATGCCCCATCATGTCAAAGAATGCGGGCGGGAAGTACATCTCAAGCTCATTCAGTATCACAATGATCTCTTCCTGTAGCCTTCAGATCTGCTTCACACTGATCGACTTTCGAGAGATGACGTCAAAAAAGTTGCAGAGACCAATAAGCGTGTCACGGACGTGCTTGTCCATTATCCCTCTAAGGGCAACAGGTAGTATCTGCGTCATCATCACATGACAGTCATGGGACTTCATCCCGCTGAACCTTTTCTTGTCCGTGTCTAGATATCTGTTTATCTTGCCACAGTAACCAGAACTAACTTTGACTCCGGTAAGGCACTTAAAGAATTGATCGATCTCAGCCTGACTTAAGGTGAAGCAAGAAGGGGGGCAATAATCCTCTTTCTTTATTTTGTTGCCCTTCTTCTCCCGTGCCTCTGTGTCCGTCTCTGTCTCGTCTGACATTTTACGGGGCGGCATGTGCAGATCTTCCCTGATTTTCAAATGTTGCAAGTCTTTTCTTGCCTTCGGCCCATCCTTGGTCTTATCCGGCATGTTCATCAGTGTTGCAAGCAAGCTCTCAAGGACATTCTTACAGATATGCATTTGATCAAGGCAATGAGGTGTATTGAGTTTGTGCCAGTACTCCAAGTCCCAGAACACAGACCTTGTCTTCCATACCTTCAGCAGCGACTCCGGCGCCTTTCTCATCATCTTTCCCGGTGCGGGGCACTCCTTCCAGTTTTTCAACAGCTCATCGATTTCGGCACCGCTCCGCTTACGTGGAGCTCCTCGATGCTCAGCGTGACCATTGAATAGATCTCCACGGTTTCTCCATGGGTCGTCCTGTTCGAGCCATCTTCGATGCCCCATGTACATGATTTTCCCAGACCCACCATCTTTCCTTGACGTTAGCTGCTGAGACGTCGTATCATCCATGCACCGCCTGCTTCCGCAATATCCATGGCAGACCTGGCCCGCCACATATCCGTAATCGAGATAGTCCTGCACTGTCATGATCAGCGTGGGTCTCATGTTGAAATACTCGCTTTTGCTGGCGTCCCATGTCTTGGCCGGTGTTTTCCATAATGTGTCTAACTCCTCTTGAAGTAGCCCCAGATACAAATTAATATTATTTCCTGGTTGTTTCGGCCCTTGAATAAGCATGCTCATGTGAATGTACTTCGATTTCATGCACAGCCAGGGGGAGGTTTTACATCCATACAAACACGGGCCATGTGCTATGGTTGGTGTTCTGGTTGCCAAACGGATTCATGCCATCGGTACATGCGCCGAGCATGATGTTCCTTGCATCACATTCAAAATACCGATAGAAGCCGTTCAACGCTCTCCACTGGCTTCCATCCTTGACGTGTCTCAGCTTCGGATCATCTCCATCATCGGGCTTCTTCCTCTCCGCGTGCCAGCGCATTAGCTTTGCTTCCTTGGGATCTACAAAATACCTCTGGAGACGGGGAGTGATTGGTAAGTACCATACCACTTTCTAGGGACATTTCTTCCCGGCCTTCTTGTATCAAGAAGCATTGCACACTGGACATCTTGTTTTTTCCGCGTGCTCCTTCTGATAAATTATGCAATCGTTGATGCATGCATGGTATCTAAGGTGTGGCAGATCAAGAGGGCACACGATCTTCTTGGCCTCATCAACACTACTAGGACATAGATTACCCGCGGGAAGAACATCCTTTAGGTACTTGAGATGCTCATCGAGGCTAGTGTCGGTCCATTTGTTTTTAGCCTTCATCTTCAGGAGTTGGAGCGTGAAACTCAAGCGGGTCACCTTAGGATTGCGAGCATCAAACAATGGAGTGTTCGAGTCTACCACCAGTTGCTCCAGCTTAGCCTTCTCTCTAGAAGCAGCTCTCTCAGTACTCGTCTCCTTGCGAAGCAATGCTTGAACATGAGGGTCCCGCACGATTGAACTTAGTACCGACAAACTCTGTTGCGTGGAGTCCATGTCGTTCTCTCCGCCGCCATGTCCGGCCCCTTCTCCGCCGCCATGTCCGGCCCCTTCTCCGCCGCCATGTCCGACCCCTTCTCCGCCGCCATGTCCATCCTCTTCTCCGCCGCCATTATCAATCATCTCTTCGTCTTGCCCCGTGTCATCATTGCCTGCCCTGACGGCATCCTCAACATCGTCATCCTCATCTTCAATTATCCATCGAGTATAGCCATCCATGAAACCAGTCATGAGCAGGTGCGCTTCGACACGATCATCGTCATGGGGGTCAAGCCAAACTATTCCTTTGCATTTTCGACACGGACATAAAACCTCTGTCCGGTAATTTTCTTTCATGTCCTGCACCACCGACCACAACCACCTGTCCACCATCGTTCCACTGACCATCATCAACTCTGCATGGTAATAAATAAACAAATTGATTATAAAAATGCGTGCATGCATCAAAGTCATACAAAAATTCGGCATGACCTTCCGTAAAAATAGGACATATATAGATCTAGAGTTTGTCCGGAATTCGCTGAAACGAAAATAAATCGACATTTCGGCAAAACATACGCAACTCAAAAGCACAATTTGGCATCAACTCATGCCACACACACAATTTCCATAAACATATCACACACACATAAACATATTTCCATTTTGAAAAAGCATGAAATTTTAATCACCTATATCTCGATATCGAGCACATGGTGGAGATGATGATGTAGGGAGATCACAAGCGCACAAAGCTCTTCTTGGCAAAGATAGATCTAGTTAGGGGGAAATAGGTCACTTAACTAAATGCTACATCTACCTAGCTACCTAATTTGGGAGGAGACAACTTCAACTAGTGGGGGGGGAAGGAAAAAGAGAAAGGAGACGCATTAATGGAGGTGGTGTAGTTAGGTAGGAGTAATGAAGAGAGAGAAAGGTAGGTAGAAGAGGGAGAGTAATGGGGAGAAGTATTGAGGAAGAAGAAGAGTGAGAGTGGGAGAGGTAGGGGAAATGGAGAGGAGGGGGAGGGGGAGGACGGGTGGGGAAAAGGTGGTGGGTGCGGATTAGTAGTAGCGCGGTACGTAAAACGCGCTGCTGCTAAGAAAGTAGCAACAGCGCATTTTCGGTACAAGCGCTACTGCTAACCGGGACAAAAAGTGTGCCCGATTTGAAAATTAGCAGCAGCGACCTCAGAAAAACCATGCTACTGCTACAGCTATAGCAGTAGCGCGGCTCGCGGCACCGCGCTGCTGCTAAATGGAGTTGGGTGGGCATTGTCGGTCGATATTTGTAGCAGTGCGGGTTACGTCGAGCGCGCTACTGCTAAGCACTTGTTTGTAGAGGGTTTTCCACACCCGCGGTACTGCTAATTAGCAGTAGTGCTCCTTTTCGAGCCGCGCTGCTGCTAAGATTCTGTGTATAGGGTTTTCCCTAGTACTGTAAGTATGATTGTGTTAAATCTTTTATGGATACCGATGCTTTTCAAAAGTTTAGCACTAAATATGGACTTGACTCTGAGATAGTAGCCTCCTTTTGTGAATCATTTGCTACTCATGTTGAACTCCCTAAAGAGAAGTGGCTTAAATATCATCCACCTATTAAAGAAGAAAATTAAAGAACCGGTACCAGTTAAAGGAAAACCTATACTCTATAATGTTGATCCAGTTGTTCCTACTTCTTATATTGAGAAACCTCATTTTCCTGTTAGGATGAAGGAACATGCTAAAGTTTCAACTGTGGTCAACAAAAGCTCTGTTAGAACACCTAAACCAGATGAACAAATTAGAGTTGAACCTAATATTGCCATGGTTAAAGATCTCTTAGAAGAAGATGTGGATGGGCATGTTATCTACTTCTGTGCAGAAGCTGCTAGTATTGCCAAACTTGAAAAAAGGGATAGAAATGGACCAGGTGTTGGCATGCCTGTCATTTCAGTTAAAATAGGAGATCACTGTTATTATGGTTTATGTGATATGGGTTCTAGTGTGAGTGCTATTCCTCACAAGTTATATCAAGAAATTAGGGAGGACATAGCACCTGTTGAAATAGAAGACATAGATGTTACTATTAAACATGCAAATAGAGACACTATACCACCAGCTAGGATTGTCAGAGATGTTGAAGTCTTGTGTGGGAAAAAATATCCTACCGACTTTCTTGTTCTTGGTACCCCACCTGATGACTTCTGTCCCATTATCTTTGGTAGAACTTTCTTGAACACAGTTAATGCTAGGATAGATTGCCAGAAACAAACTGTGGGTGTTAGCTTTGGTGATGAGTCTCATGAGTTTAACTTTTCCAAGTAGTAGAAATTATCATGAAAAAGAATTGCCTAGTAAGGATGAATTCATTGGTATTGCTTCTATTGCTGTGCCACCTACTGATCCTTTAGAGCAATACTTGCTAGACCATGAGAATGATTTACATATGCATGAAAGAAATGAAATAGATGATATTTTCTTTGATAAATGTCCTCTGCTTAAACACAATTGGCCTATTGAAACTCTTGCAGGTCCTCCTCCACCTAAAGGTGATCCTGTGTTTGAATTAAAACAATTGCCAGACACTTTGAAATATGCTTATCTTGATGAAAAGAAGATATATCCTACTATTATCAGTGCTAACCTTTCGGAACATGAAGAAGAAAGATTATTCAAAGTTCTAAGGAAGCACCGAGCTGCTATTGGATATACTCTTGATGATTAAAAGGGCATTAGTCCCACTCTATGTCAGCACAAAATTAATATGGAACCTGATGCTAAACAAGTTGTTGATCACCAACGTCGGTTAAATCCAAAGATGAAAGAGGTGGTAAGAACGGAAATATTAAAACTTCTGGAAGCAGGTATAATCTATCCTATAAATGATAGTAGATGGGAAAGTCTTGTTCATTGTGTCCCTAAGAAAGGAGGTATAACTGTTGTTCCTAATGATAAGAATGAACTCATTCCACAAAGAATTGTTACAGGCTATAGAATGGTAATTTATTTCACAAAATTAAATAAAGCTACTACAAAAGATCATTACCCTTTGCCTTTTATTGACCAAATGCTTGAAATATTAACTAAGCACACACATTTTTGCTCCTTTGATGGATATTTTGGCTTCTCGCAAATACCCGTTTCTCAACCTGATCAAGAAAATACCACTTTTACTTGTCCTTTTGGAACCTATGCTTATAGGCGTATGCCTTTTGATTTATGTAATGCACCTTCTACCTTTCAAAGATGTATGATGGCTATATTCCATGGCTTGTGTGAAAAGATTGTTGAGGTTTTCATGGATGACTTTTCTGTTTATGGGAAGTCTTTGGACGATTGTTTAAGCAATCTTGATCGAGTTTTGCAGAGATGTGAACAAACAAATCCTGTCTTGAATTGGGAGAAGTGCCACTTTATGGTAAATGAAGCCATTTTCTTGGGTCATAAAATTTCTGAAAAAGGTATTGAAGTGGACCAAGCTAAGGTTGATGCTATTGAGAAAATTCCATGTCCCAAGAACATCAAAGGTATTCGTAGTGTCCTAGGTCATGCTAGTTTCTATAGGAGATTTATCAAAGCCTTTTCTAAAATTTCTAGGACACTCACTAATATTTTGCAAAAGGATATTCATTTTGTCTTTGATGATGATTGTCTTGAAGCATTTGAAACACTCAAGAAAGCTTTAATTACTGCACATATAGTTCAACCACCTGATTGGAATTTGCCTTTTGAAATTATGTGTGATGCTAGTGATTATGCTGTTGGTGCTGTTCTAGGACAAAGAGTTGATAAGAAATTGAATGTCATTCACTATGCTAGTAAAACTCTAGACAGTGCTCAAAGAAATTATGCTATAACTGAAAAAGAATTATTAGCAGTGGTGTTTGCTTGTGATAAATTTAGACCTTATATTGTTGATTCTAAAGTAACTGTTCACACAGACCATGCTGCTATTAAATATCTTATGGAAAAGAAGGATGCTAAACCTAGACTTATTCATTAGGTTCTCTTGTTGCAAGAATTTGATTTGCATACTATTGATAGAAAGGGAGTTGAGAACCCTGTAGCTGATAACTTGTCTAGGCTTCACTACAAAAAAATACACTTCCGTGATGATACGTGTTTGTCATAGTAGGTCACGTTTTTGTCATGCATGTACATCCATGACAAATTTATGACAGAATCAAGATAGTCATACCTGTGCTGTCGTAGAAATGTTCCATGACATTACCAAAATTATCATCACGGAAGTGTCCACTCCATGACGATAAATCACGCGTCACAGAAGTGCTTTCGTCAAGGGTGACCGACACGTGGCATCCACCGTAACGGAACGTTGTTAAGCAATCGGGTCGGGTTTTGGATCCGATAACCAGTTAACAGCCCCAACCAATGGGGATTTTCCACATGTAAAATCATCATTGGCTGGAGGAAACACGTGTCGGCTCACCGATGGGATAGATGTCATCCGCTCATTGGACCGAAGGTGCCTATGATACGGCGACACATGGCACGGCCCAACAGAGGCCCATTCCTGTGAAAAGGCCGGCCCATTTGACTTGGTCAAAAGGTGGCGGGCGAGCCCACAGAAAGCCTGTTAACGGCCTGTTCGCATATAGCCCATTTACAGCCCACTAACCCAGGGCCCATTACGCCCGTTCAGCCCGTTTTAACTTCCGGCCCATGTGTGGCCCATGACTTCTTTCGGCCCATATGAGAACCTTTGTAACTCTTGGCCCATTAACAGCCCGTGGTGCAACTGGCCCATAATGAATAGTGTATCACTTTATACCCATTAACGGCCCGTTATTCCATTGGACCGTTTCCAGCCCAAGTTATCTTTCGGCCTTCTCAGGGCCCATTGATTCTTGGGCTCATTTGCAGCATTCGGTTACATACGGCCCGTTACTGTCATTTCTGCTTGTGGGCCAAATTCAGCCCATCGTTACAGTCGGCCCGTTTGTGGACCGTTAATACGTTGGGCCGTTTTCATGTAAAAAAACCCGTTGGGCTGTTTTCATATAGTTGTCAAATACGGCCTATTAACGGCCCGTTATGGTCCACGAATAGTATGACCCATGATTGGCGAAATGATGATACGCCCTGTAGAAGGCCCATGGATCCTACGGCCCGTATGAGGCCCATGGATAGTACGACCCGTAGAAGGCCCATGGATCATACGGCCCGTAGAAGGCCCATGGACCCTACGACCCATAGAAGGCCCATGGACCCTAAGGCCCGAATAGAAGGCCGATGGATCCTACGGCCGGATGAAGGCCCATGGATCATACGGCCCGTAGAAGGCCCATGATTATTTTGGCCTAGTTACCAAAAATAGGCTATTGTGGCCACTAGAAAAAAACAGAAAAAGAACTGCAGTGACTACAAGCAAACATCTAAACAAGACAATAAGGAAATAAATAAGCAAGCAATTAACGCTAGCCTATTACCGCTATTACACATATTACATCCAATGGGCATCAAAGTTCGCCACCAGTGAAAATATAGGGAACAAAGCAGCACATTACAAACACTGGCCGTCAAAATTGGCCACCAGTGCAAATAAACGCGGCAGCAAAACAAGAGCATAACTGAAACAACTTCAAAAGAGCTCAAGAAATGTTATCCTGGGTATCCACCATGCTGGCAATAAGCTTAGCAAGCTGATTAGCTTTGTCCTGTTTGGCGCTAAAATCCTCCAACGCTTGTTGTTGCACCAGAAAGTATGCATCTGAATGCTCCAGGGACTTCCGCAGTCCTTCCGCTTCTTGTCGCAGCACAACTAATCGATGTCTTTTAGGTTGTAGTTGAGACTCAAGAAACCGAACTAATTCAGACAGTGAGTTTGAATAGCTTGTGCAAGCGGTAGTGGCCAGTAACTCGAACACTAAACCAAGACATGACTTTGGGGTTGTCTCGCTGTCTTCAAGATAGTCTTCCTTAGCTGTTTTATCAGCTTTGTTGGAGAGCAACAAGGTTGTGTCACTATCCTGAACCTTATCTGCATTACTTCCTTTACCATTGCTTAATAAGGCACTCTTCCCCAATATCTGTCAGCATTCTAAAAGAAGAAACAAGCAGACACCTAACAAGTTTAGCATGTACTAGTATATGAAACTCATTTCGGTGAACCAGTTCATTAGTAAGGTGGACAGGATTAAACTACCAAGTCTTCTATTGCCAAGTACTAGTACATAATAAAAGCATCAAAAAACATATATCTATGTCCTATGGTCACTGCATTGTCTTGCCAAATCAAAATAGAGACACGGTTCAAATCATATCAGTTCAAGACAAAGCAGCAGTGAAAGAATACAAAGCGTGGGAAACTACACGGCACAACAAGATTTCAGATGGGTACCACGGGTCTACATGTACAACAACACTATTGGCTCTGTTGTGATGCTAGTATTGTGCATGATATGAAAGTCAACTGTATACACAATTGAAATTGAAATCAACAGAGCTATTGATAAGAGCAAACCTTTTAAAGAAACATGCATGAACATACCTGTTGTGCCATTGGAGTTTCGATTGGATCCTTCAATTTAAAAATAAGTTTGTATGAGTAAATACAGTGATACAAGAGCAAAGTAATCATAGTTAAAAAAAGGCATGCCAAAGTGAGCGCTTAAGCGCGCCTAGGATCTAGGCGTTGGCAAAACGCATTGCGCAAAACTACGCATAATATGTGCATAACTGCGCATAAGCATGTGCTTTGGTCAGTAAAGTGCAAGGCGGTGGCAAAACACACAATTAATGCCTAGCACTTTTTTGAACTATGATAGCAATGCAATCTTAAATTAGAACAGTTGTTCTTAAGGTTTAGGCACTTGTTCTACATGAACAGAGTACAGTAAGACGCAAGAATATAATACTTCAAAATAGAAAATGAGCTCATAGACCTTACCACATTCTTGGTTCGGGACCAGTACAGAACAAGGCGTTCCCAGTCATCGTCCAGTAAATGTGTCTTAGGAGAACATAAGGGACTTTGATGAGTTTGTTTGCCGGTGAAGTACGTTTTCTTCAGGTAATTCCGATACTGCCACCAAGCATTCTTGAAGATAGGAGAGGAATTAGCACAGGTTACCTCATCCTGAGTTTCCAAATCGGTCCTTCTCTATAGAGAAAAATGGGAAAAATTGTTGTATTATAACCATCATGGAGGTAGGATGTATGGGATGAAGCAAAGTAATTACCATGAATAACATTACTTACACATAACTCCTAGACAAACACCTGCAACTGGCATTTTCCTTCATCTTCAGTATAATATTTCCAAGATGGGAAGATACGCACATCGATTTAAAAACATCAAATGCGATAGATGCTAAACTACAACTAGCTGGTTGTGCTTCCTCCACAGGAATTGGCGTACTAACTGGTGGAGTTGGGGTTCGTCGTGATAGTACCGGCCCTTTGGGCACTGGAGCTGCCTTACTAACTGCTCTTATTTGGGAGCTCTGTGGTGGAGATGGTGCTGTGTCAACAGGAAATGGGTTACTATCTGCTGGGGTTGGGGTTAGATTGGGTGAAGTTGGTTCTCTGTCCATCGCAGTAGTGGTACAATCTGCGAGAGATTGGGTTATGTGTGGTAGGGCTGGTTGTTGTGCATGTACAACCGGGGTGCTATCTCCACCAAGAGGTAGCACTGTTTTATTTGAAGACCGTGTTTTTAGTCCGCTAGATACTGGCATCACCCGCTCCAATTCAAATGGCTGATAAACATGAAACATAGTTGAATGTAAAGACATTGTATGAGAGACAGATGCAATAGATAGTGTGGAAAAAAGAGGGCATGAAATAGTTGACATGTATATTGTTTAACTAAAACAGATAGCATGACATAATTTCACATATATGATGTCCATCTAAACTGGACAGCATAGCATAACATAATTCAAAGATATGATGAATAACTAAATAGGATCACATGACATAATTCACCTACATGTTATCTAAGTAATCAGGATCGCATCATTTAATTCACATAGGTGATTTATATGCTAAACAGAGGGCATTTGATATGATGTCTGAACTAAGAACATGGTGTTGAATATTGTGTATATGATGTCTAAACTATGCAATGCAAGACACCATATGCATGATATGAGCAGTATAACCATCCCAAGTTAGAGCATACACCTCAGTGGGGGAATAGGACTGGTCATCTGTCTCTGAATCCATCTCTGAGGAGCTATCGGGACCCAATAAGAGATCTGCTTCGACAGGTAGCACTGTTTGCTCTGAAGGCCTTGTTTTCATTCCAGATTTTTCCATCTCCCACCCAAATGGCTGATTCATAGGAAGAGTAGTTTAATGTACAAACATTGTCGACAAATGGAAATGTAATGAAGAAAAGGATCATTCAAATATATGATTCTTGGTTAAACAGGATGGCATTGCACATTTCACATATATTATGGCTGGCTAAAAGACATGAGACTGCATAATTCCCATATATGATATAGAAATTAAACAGGTGGCATTACAGAACATGTCTAAACTAAGCAGATGACATATATGATGTCAAAAGTAGGCACTGCAAGGCAACATATGCATGATATGACTAACATCATCATGCCAAGGTAGAGCAAACACCTTGGGGGGTAAATAGGAGTGGTCAGCGGCGTCTGAATCCGCCTCAGAACAGATATCTTCCTCTGGATTACAATCTGGAGAGGGGTGGGGAGTGTTTGCCATTGAACCCACCATGGAGTGATGTCTGCATGACACTGTATTGCCGCGCAAAACTCTTCTCTTTTTCTCTACATGTTCAGCATGACTGTGTACAATATCTGACATGCATACGAAAAAAATATGGTGAGATTATGTAAGGAGAGCATGCAGAAATTTAGAGTGATGGTAATAACCAGTGGATCGACGTTTTTCCGTTGGACCAAAATAGCCCTAATGGATCGACGTGAATGTATAGTAATAAGTGATGCAACAAGTGTACAAGGGCTGGTCACTGAAGCAGTTGAGGCAGAGGTGGCTGTCGGAGGTGTGGAGGAAGATCTCAGGAATCTGTAGACAGCGTCCAGGGCACTGCTCTGTTGTGATGGATCGTTCTGTCGTTGGAGCAGCTCCGGTGAGCCGTAAGACATCAAGGCTGAAGCAGCACAAGACAGACATCGTCAATATCAAGTGGGATTCTAATAGCATCTCCAATAGATGATGTAAAATGGATGTAAAATTAACATCACCAAAAACCACCTGACTACAACAGATGAGGTAAAAATTGTTGACTCTGAACTTAACTGTCGAAACTGAAATTTATTGTGAAATCTGAATGCTACAGTCGAAGTTGAGCGTAATGGTAGCAGAGAGGCACTTGACATGCAGTTTAGGGAGGGCCTGTAGTTCATCTTCAACCTGCACCCCCTGAGCCGCCAGCCACCACCGGCCGAACCGCCACCTCGCCGCCCCGAAACAACTCGCCATCGCCGCCTCGGCCAGCCCTCTAGGCCCCCTGCCCCCACCCTAAACCCTAAGATAGATAGTGGGGTACCTCTCCGGCGAGCCCCCGTCCCCGCTGCGGGTGGTTCTTCCTTAACTCCGGCGAGCCCCCCAACCCCTGAAAATCAACTGACCCAAAAGTCGATTCAGTCGACTGAAGTGTGGCTTAATCGGAGCAGAGCAGCAGCACGAGCGAGGGGGTGAGCAGCAGCAGCTGGGCGAGCGAGCGATCGAGCGAGAGCCGGAGCAGCAGCAGCAGAGCGAGCGAGCGAGCGAGATCCGGAGCAGTACCAGCAGATCCGGCTGGTATGGATGCCGCCGCCGAAGGGGCCTCACAATGGGGGAGAGCCTCCATGGAGATGTCGCCCGTGGCACCGGCTTCAAGGTAGCCGCTCCATGGGGGTGCGGGATGGAGCACCGTCGGCGCCGGGAGGTCGAGTTAAGGAGAAGGTGCGATGCGATGAGTGTACAACCTCTTTGGTGGCGCCGAGGAGGCCTCGGATTCGTCCGAGGAATCGGTGAGGATGTTGCGGTTCCGGTGGAGCAGGTTAAGGCGGCGCTGTGCGGATGGAGCAGCCGCGATAGACGAGGCGATCGTCGGAGCAACTCCTTGGAGGTGGAGGGCGGGGCGACTGAACCGGCGGGACGACGAGATGGACAATGGATCCTCATCCGGGGAGGTGGACGAGGGACGTCGAGCTGTTGCGGTGGACGATGTCGTCGGGGAAGAGGCTCCGGCTGGGCAGCAGTGATGTGGCAGACGGAAGAGGGTGGAGTTTCGCGGCTGGAGCGGAGAGGTTATGGCGGCCTGGGATTTCGAATGGCGAAAAGGGGGCGATGGGAGGGGTGAAGCATGACATAGGGACGCGCTTGTCCAAAATGTAGGGTGTGTTACAAAAGTACCCCCCACCGATTTGAACTAGCGGCCCTTTCGGTTCAGGGTTAGAAGGGGGATTTCGCGTGTCGGGATTTGGCAGCTGGAGGGAGTTTTCGCGCGCGTTGTAATTTCGGGATAGCAAGGCGCGGGTTGTGAAGGCGCCAGTTTTGGGAGCACGATATCTGAATTTTTGGGATATAACAAGACGCGGGCTGAATTTTAGGGACAAGCCTAACGTGTAGTAATATTGTACTTGTACGTACCAAATCAATTAGCACTTCCCTCAACCAAAAAGAAAATGAAAAAATAAAACTATTCACACCACACAAAGAGAGAGTCTTGCCCCATTTTACTATACAAATGCTATTCAAAGCTACTCCCTCCTTCCATCTATATAGGGCCTAATGCGTTTTTCGGTGCTAACTTTGACCAAATATTAGAGCAATGATATATGACATGCAACTTACACAAAGCACACCGTTAAATTCGTCTGTGAAAGGTTCTTTCAGTGATATAATTTTCACATTGTGCATGTCATGTAGTATTAATCTTGTCAATAGTCAAAGGCGGTCTTAAAAATCCCATTACGCCCTATATAGATGGAAGGAGGTAGTATGAATCCATGTTATGTCCGATTAATTTTTTTCGCTTGCTGTATAATGCATGTAACCTACTCATACCAACATTTTAGTGCATTCCAAATGTCTATACTACCGCTGCAATTCGAACTAAATTTGAATGCGTTTCTCTATTTCAATAAGAATCTACAATCATGATTGTTGCCAACTTCAACCATCATAGTTTCCTTGCTATCCGCCAGATATAAATCGGACGGCCTATAATGCAGGATGGCAGGCACACCATCATCAACAACTCCGTTTTTTATAAGAGTAGAGATAAAATATATTAAATGTAGTATAACATGTTCATAACCACACCATGTGTATCACCGTTATATATATTCACACATGCGTCAGTTTGAAACACTATGATAAATTCTTCAAATATCTGAATTCTCTTTTTATAATGAAGTATATATGATCTCTATTCGTCTTTTACACCCACACAACCCTCTTATCTTTGTAGCTAGCTCTAACTTTCTCTTGTGCATGCACACGCCCGCATCCCTCTCACCCTCCCTCAGCATTCTCTAGCTCCATCGTGCAAATTCGTCTTTTCACTTTAGGTCATTCACCCACGGTGTGTGTAGGCCCCCAAGCTCCTTCTTTACGGTACACATCGATCGATATGCCTCTCTAGCCAGGTGTGCCTAGCACAAACACAAGCTTCCCCTCTTCTCTTGTCACCGTCCATGCCTCACTCCCACCACTCTTTTCATCGTTCTCGTACTTGCACACTCCTCCCCCTCGGTATAGTATGCCTCCCGTACCACCTCCTACATGCATCCCTCTCTCTCTATCCTTCTCCTCATGCCTCATTTGCTTCTAACACACACATGCATGTATACCAATCGATCTCCCAACATATACCTAGATCGACTTTAACTACCCCCCCATCGATCGACGTACCTCACAAGTTATGTCTCTCCTTTCTCTAACAAAGGGCGATTGATCTTCCTATGTAGTTACGTCTGCTTACCACAGCCACATCGTCCCCCCTCATCATTCGTGCATGCCTCCTGACCCGTCTCTCACACGCATGTGCACAGACAACAAGCAGCCATCTCCTCTCTTATTGATATTGTGGGCGTGCCCTCCGTTTGTCTAGCAAGCCTATCCCACCATTTGTTAGAAGCAACTCCACTACCACCTGATAACCCACAAGTATAGGGGATCGCAACAGTTTTCGATAAGTAAGAGTGTCGAACCCAACGAGGAGCTAAATGTAGAATAAATATTCCCTCAAGTTCTATCGACCACCGATACAACTCTATGCACGCTTGACGTTCGCATTACCTAGAACAAGTATGAAACTAGAAGTACTTTGTACGTGTTTTTCGATAGGTTTGCAAGAATATAAAGAGAGCATAAATAAAAAGTAGGGGCTGTTTAGATAAAGACACAACTAAGTTAGTTTCAGAAAGAGCTTTTTGTTATGAGAAAGTTATTTGTCCCTAGGCAATCAATAACTAGACCGGTAATCATTATTGCAATTTTATATGAGGGAGAGGCATAAGATAACATACTATCTCTACTTGGATCATATGCGCTTATGATTGGAACTCTAGCAAGCATCTGCAACTACTAAAGATCATTAAGGTAAAACCCAACCATAGCATTAAAGCATCAAGTCCTCTTTATCCCAAACGCAACAACCCCCTTACTCGGGTTTGTGTTTCAGTCACTCACGCAACCCACTATAAGTGAATCATGAACATGTTGCAACACCCTACAGCGGGGATCTCTCACGCTTGCGCGACACGGAGAGCACCATAGGACAGCACCAATAATAAAACATGCAACTCAAACCAATCTTGATCATCTAATAGCCCATAGGACAAAACGGATCTACTCAAACATCATAGGATAGCCATACATCATTGGGAAATAATATATAGCGTTGAGAACCATGTTTAAGTAGAGATTACAGCGGGTAAGAGAGAGGTTACACCACTGCATAGAGGGGGGAAGAGTTGGTG
The DNA here is from genome assembly GCF_002162155.2 of Triticum dicoccoides. Taxonomy (NCBI): domain Eukaryota; kingdom Viridiplantae; phylum Streptophyta; class Magnoliopsida; order Poales; family Poaceae; genus Triticum; species Triticum dicoccoides. The sequence goes on along the minus strand of NC_041392.1, from coordinate 91,446,573 downwards.
ATGATGGCGGTGAAATTGTTGGTGAAGATTGCGGTGATGATGATGATGGCCACCGGAAGCGAGGGGGAGAGGGCCCCCCTCCTTCTTCTTCTTCATTGACCTCCTCCCTAGATGGGAGAAGGGTTTCCCCTCTAGTCCTTGGCCTCCATGGCGTGGGAGGGGCGAGATCCCCTCCGAGATTGGATCTGTCTCTCTCTCAGTTTCTGCGTTCTCAGATTCTTCCCTTTCACCGTTTCTTATATTCCCGGAGATCCGTAATTCCGATTGGGCTGAAATTTTAACAAGATCTCTATCCGGATGTTAGCTTTATTGCGGCGTAAGAAGGGAACCAACCGTCTTATGGGTGGCCACGAGGGTCAGGGGCGCGCCCCCCTGCCTCGTGGCCCCCTCGGGCATCGTCTTGCGTGGATTTTTCTTCCCCAAAATCATATATATTCCAAAAAAATCTCCGTCAGTTTTATCCCGTTTGGACTCCGTTTGATACGGATATTCTGCGAAACAAAAAACATGCAACAAACAGGAACTGGCACTGGGCACTGGATCAATATGTTAGTCCCAAAAATAGTATAGAAAGTTGCCAAAAGTATATGAAAATTGTAGAATATTGGCATGGAACAATCAAAAATTATAGATACGACGGAGATGTATCACCACCCCCTCCAACACTCTAGCTCTGTCTCTCTCCCAACCTTATTCCTCTCCTGCACATATGCATGGATGCCGATCGATCTCCCTTAATACATGAGGCAGATCGATCTCCTTAATACATGAGGTAGGCCTCTCTCCTCTTGCACACATAAACCAGCCATTGTACCTCTATAGTTAATTGTGCCTCCCTCTTCCCCCACCACACACCGATAGTCGAGCGCTGCATGTAGGTATCCATGCCACAGAGACAAACTGCACATGTCCCATCTCACGTTCCAGTAGGCCAGCCACTCTAGATCTTTGACGTGGGCACACACAAATTCGATGGCACTCTTTATCGATCGCGTGCACACACACACACACATCATCCCTCTCTTCGATTCTATGGACACCTCAAGATGCATTTGTATGAGTAGTTTATCTTGTGGGAGAAAAGGTTGAACGAGGGAAGGCCTTATTTGCGAACGTGGAGAGATGTATGGGTATATTTTTGCAAAATTGTCATAGTTTCTTTCCTATCCGTTAGATATAAATCCGACGGCCTACATTGCAGGATGGCACGCACACCATCATCACCAACTCTGTTTTCTACTCCCTCCGTCCGAAAATACTTGTCATCAAAATGGATAAAAAGAGATGTATCTAAAACTAAAATACGTCTAGATACATTTCCTTTTATCCATGTTGATGACAAGTATTTCCGGACGGAGGGAGTATTTGTATTTCTAGAGATTTCAACAAGTGACTATGACCGGACCTTACCAACATACTCAAAAAAGTATTCCATAATTTTGATGTTACCCTCTTTTCTTGGCGGTGCAGTGCCATCTGGATACCTCATAAATAAATAAAGTACTACATGATACTAATATATGATACATGGCGCAGGAGTACTAAGTATTATTAATATAGTTTTGCTAGAACTCATCTAGATGAGATATAATTTGGTTTCATTCATCTTTTATAGCCATTGGATGTGATGCTATATAAGATGCATGTGTGCTGACATGGGTTGTATTTGTTCTTGTGCAATGAACTGACCACTGCATGTCATGTTTGATAGTCTCAAGTCTTTAAAAGCATACAAGCCCCACATCTCTTCTTGGTTGATTCCTCTATTTATGTCAAAAAATAAGAAACAACGTGAGAGTTAATGCACCACGCCTGTGTGTTTACTATTTGGTTTTCGTAAGATGACTTAATACTCACCTAGACGGAGGGAGTATTCGATTTGACAGCAGGCGGCGCAGTTCCCGATACGGCTTTAATGCAGACGAGGGAGGGAGTAGCGGTTCCCGATATGTTGAACGACCAATGCATCTACCTTCAATTAATGTATGAGGGAAGTAATGGGAGGAGGTCCGAGAAAAGAGGCTGCAGGATGTTAATGCAATGCAGTTTGCCCTCATTGCCCTCATATAAAGGCGCCCCTCCATTCCAATGCATCTACCACATCATACGCACCTAATCATTTGCCTAATCACCTACACTAAGCGCAAAAGAGCTCACTCCAGACCCATGGCGGCGATGCTCGTGAGCGGCCAGCGGCTGCGCCAGATGGTCCACGATGCCGGTCTGCGGATGGCACGGTGTTGGAGACCGACTGGTGGATGGCCGCCTTCGATGCCAACCACGACTCTCAGTTGGACCAGATGATCATTGCCACCAGCAACAAGTTCACCATCCTTAAGAAGCTCGCGGACGACATCGTCGTACTCCTCCAGCTCGCGCGCCTGGGCTCCTCATTGCCTGCCACCCTAATCGGCCTCCATGGCCGGAACCTCTTTCAAGCAGTGGTAGCCCTGCGACTGTCCGCCGACGCCACGAAGAATGTCCACTTGGAGGTCGCGCTCGCCGCGAGGCGCCTTGCCCAGCAAGAATTCGTCGACCTGCACATCCACATGTACGAGGAAATCATGTACATAGGTATCTACAAGGCCAGTGAGTACGCTACGACGTTGGCCTTCCTCAACTGGCTAGAATCCTTGAATGCCTTTGATGAGAAGCACCTCGACCTCGCCACAAAATCCACCGCTCCTTAGCCGTCGGTCGGTGGCCCGGCGCACTAAGTTCTGGAGGAGGAGGTCGTACGTTCGGGGATCCATCTTTCTTCTTGCCTTCTGTAACCACCACTACGATCGCATCATCGTGGCCTTAATTCTTATTGTGTTGTTGCATTCTCGTTCCAGTCAATACCGACATGTGCGATCCCTTTGTTTAATTATATGCATCACTGTAACTAGTACTCCATCCGTCAATTTATAAGTTGTGCTTACCTTTTCCATCAACTTCGTGCAACGCACGAGCATCTTGCTAGAAACACTAGAATATGTCTATATAATCCGTATGTGATAGTCCATTTCAAATCTCAAAAAAGACAAATATTTAGGTACGGAGGGAGTAATATATTAGGAGTATATAAAAACAATAGTGATTTCTTTCAAGTTTGTGAACAAATACTACTATTCTACTACTTTGGATCTGTCGCAACGCACGGGCACATTGCTGGTAAAAGGAAAAGGCCTGTCGCGTTCGCGTCGCACCCCCACACACCCGAGAATCGGGAGTACAACACGGCCCGTCCAGCACGACACATAGCTTAGGGAAGGCGTGTTGCCTAGCATTTTCACTTTCATGTGGGACCGCCGTTGAGCAAACCGACACCCCGCCCGCTGCCGGGTTGGAAAACAGAAACGAGGGGAAGATCTAGCTGTAGCACGGAAGCCAAGAAATTTGGTGTCAGACGGGGCTCGTTGATAGAGTAGGAGCATTCCGTACTAGTACTACTCCTACTAGTACCAAGTTTGTACTCCTAATACTATATTACTAGTACTACCACTATACAACTAGTAGGTACGTGCACGGCACAACATCGTAGGAACAAAAAATAGGAAGATCTTGTTTTGGGTGATTTATCTTTTTTTTAATCAACGTAGAATGAATAATATGATGTGCGGGGAACCCATGAAGCTTATGTGGCTTGGTTGCATGGCTACGGAAGGTTAGAGAAAAATAAATAGATAATGTGTTTAGAGTGCACTCCACTAAATAGATATATATATACTTTGGATCCATTGCAACGGACCGGCACATCTATATCTATACCCCCTATATAGTGTGTGAAAAACTTTGAAAGTTGGTCATTGGATGAAGCTAATCCGATGGTACAAAGATTGCAAATCCGAGCACTACTGGCCGTTGGATATCATCCACCAGATTTTGCCACATGTATAATCTAGAAGACTCCATGGTTGAACTTAATCCATGACTAAGGGCCTCTTTGATTCATAGGATTGCAGAAACACGGGAATAGGAAAAAAGTAGGATTGGAATGGCATGTTCATTGGATCCCTATAGGATTTGAGTTTGTTTGATTGTGTCACATGAAAAACAAAGGATTTCTTTCAAGATGTTGGAGTGCATGTTAGAATTCCTGTGAAACGTAGTACAAATGAATCCTTAGGAAAATATTCTACATGATTCAATCCTACGAATCAAACGACCAACGTAGGAAAAATTCCTAAGGATTCTAATCCTTCAAAGATCCTATGAAAATCCTTTGAATCAAACAGACCCTAACTTTGCCACCACTAAGCTTAGGCAAAGTTATTAGTTCGTCAAAACGAGAGAAACAAGTTGGCAAGCCTAAGGGAATCTTGCCACATTTTTTGTTTATGTCATGTGGGGCCTTAGTGTGGCTTGCCTAAGGTGTGGCTTGAACCAAACACTCACCTAAGTTAATCAAACTTGCCTAACCTTACATTCCACCAGATTTTGCCACATGTTAGAATCCAGAAAGCTCCACATGTAGAAGCATAATGCACAAACCACCCGAATCTCATGCGTGCAATGCACGTGTACCTTACTAGTACTAGTAGTTGATAGTAGTAAGAAACAAATTCCAGTTTTGGCATGAGCTCGTACTGCGGGAGCACCACAAGGCCTGTCGCAGGAGTTACATTTCCTTCTTGGGGCCCACGAGACCGAACTTCAGTGGCTTAGTGCCTGGCCTATGAGTCAATGACATGCGGACATTAAATGCGGCTAGCCCACATGTCATTCTCATGGTGGTGGCGTGGTTCACGACTCACTCGTTCGAGGTGAACCGGCCGGTGGTGGCGTTGTCATGGCGAGGGTGCCACAGCTGGGCGTCAGGGCGTTACGAGGCGTAGATGGCCACACCGGCGGGTACTAGCAGCGTTGTGGCAATCGCGGGTGGCTGTGGTAGAAACTTGATGCTCGCCGCATTTTAGGTGGCCCACATGTCATGCACACAAGTTGTCATGTCTACGGACACATGCACTGCATACCGATCACTGGAAGGAGTAGCAGAGAAAGCTATATATGCGGATAAATAGTTCCTTATAGTCAAGCGGACCCACGCTACTACTCTGCTCCAAAGACATGCACACCATCAAAATAGTCCATCTATATCAATATACACCGAGAGGGAATAATTTTTTTTACAAGAGAGGAAATAGTTCATCCATCCATAATGCCCTCCTGCTGGTGCGACCTTTTCTTCTTCTTCTTCTTCTTCTTCTTCTTCTTCTTCTTCTTCTTCTTCTTCTTCTTCTTCTTCTTCTTCTTCTTCTTCCTCTTCTTCTTCTTCTTCTTCCTCTTCTTCTTCTCATTCTCTGTGGGAGACGGCTTCGCAACAAGCTCTTTGGACCTTGCAGCTATCTCAAAACTCACACGGGCATCGAGGGCAGCATATTTTATCCGCTCGTACGTCAAGGGATAATTCTCCCATCCATACGACCTTAATGCCAACGCCTCATCACCCTTCTGAAGATTTGTACCGAGCACAAAATTTGCTACGTCGAATAGGGATGGTGTCTGTTTATCACAATCTTCTATAGGAATTTTGATTCTGGTTTGTAGGTCAGCGATGCTTTTCAAATCAAGGTTGTACGGCTTCAGCTTCTGTTTGTCCCCTTCGATGGCTGCCCCACAGAAGTATACGTCCTCCCGAGACAACAAATCGTGAAGCTCACGTGGTATGGAGGGCGAGTGTATGATGTGGTACACCAAAACATCATCTTCGTGGCACAGCTGAAGGACAGCGGCGCACTAGATCTTCCCAGGGGCACGCTCCGTGTACTCTGCGTCGAGACCGATGACCCTCATCTCTACCTTTTCAAGGGAGTTGGATACATTGTTCATCCACTGCCGAACAACCCTTGGGTGGACGGTGACGGTGGCAGCTATGTGCATCAAGCCTTCGATGAGGACATGTTGGACGCTAAAAACCTGCACCTCGATCTCTTCCGCCATTTGGAAGCGCTGGAACGGAGGGCTATGGTTTGGAGAATTAGGATTCGATGGCTAGTCTAACTGAAGTAGTAGATGATTATTTAAAGAGGTTAAAACAATGTGAACACAGTGGGCTTTGGATGCAAATGAAGACGAAGGGGAGGTGAATAAGCCGAGGAGAATCGGTTCCCGATGGAGAAGTAAATGGGAGAAGTGGCATGCAGGCAGTTGATTAGACTGCTAGGTAGACTAAACGAAAAGGCTATGCGGGTAGACTGATGAGTCGTACCTGTTCATGTACGTGCCCATCCTTGCTGATAGGTGGGACCTATGCAAGCAAACAGATAAAAAATGTCCTGGATACAGAACATGGATAACACTGTATATTTAGTGTAGAATCTTTTTAGTACTTTGAATTTTGGCCACTACTTCTGCTATTTAGTAACTTCTCTGAATTTTGGCCACTAATACAGTAAGTTCAAGTGAGTAACTATAGTAACTTCAAGTAAGTAACTCCATTTCCGATTTTTTTACATAAAACTAACCATGATATTTGTTCCTCTGTTCTGGTCATAATTATAATCTGATTGCTGAACCCTTAATCATTCTCATAATGTTTACATGATGCACAATTATACTGCCGTCAAAACTACTCCATACACACACTGACGAAACTGACAAGATGGTGGTGGAGGTGGGAATAAATGTTCAGTATTGGTGCATTTTCTATGCTTACAAAATTCAGATTGAATTTCACTACCAAAAGAAAAGAAGTGGAGATTAAATGTTGCTTTCCACTTACTTCATCTGTGTGTAACTCTTTTGGTGCATTTTCTGCAGAACCTATGTGTAGCTGCAGCATACACGCCAATTCATCAACTTCTCGAAGAAGAAAAGAAGGTGGCATTTCCTTGCCTTTAGCATACAGGCCAGTTCACTTAATGTCCTCTGGTGCTATATTTCTGAGAACATCCAAGTTTTTACTTATCACTTTGCTAGCATTCACAAGTCTATTGAAGCGTGCACGTCTCTGTGAATCTTGCGGTCTACTCCAAGTAGATGGTGTGTAGCCTGGCAAAGGATATTAGTACTTGGTGCATTCTAAGTTTAAAACCACTCTAGATTTACAAGTGTTTACTGAAGATGACAAGTGTTTATTCATCTTTTTCTGTATATGAAGAAGAATAAACCTAGCTAATTCAAATAATTCCAATTTTAGGGACATGTTTTTATCAACTCTTAGTTAAGGGGTTGTGGCAGTATTCAGTTTTCAGTTTCGTGCTACTTGAATTGATTCTACAGGAATATTTAGGGAAGAGTCATGGATATGCTTAGCTCTCTGTAAAATGAATGATTGAAATTGGACAATTGGAAACTTTAGGTATGTTTGCAATTGGACAAATGGTGTATAAATCCAAATAAAGCAAATAAATTCAAATGATTCAAATAAACCCAAATAAACATGGTTGATCTTCATTTTGCATAAACCTGGTTGAGTATTACAGAGTAATTGACAACAAATTGACCTGGTTGGAATTCATACAGCAACAGTAACAGTTAACTGAACTTCTTTTGTGTGCATTTATCATTCCAGAAAACTTTCAGTAACAAGTGAGCAGCCTCTGCATTTTCTCAGTGAACTTTTGAGTGCATTTATCACTTGTTGGAGTATGCTACAGCTTCTACAAATCACAAACTCCTTTAGTTTACATCTCAGTTTTAGCAAACGGTACAGTTTCAGTAAAGGAGTCATAACTGAATTACAGGCACTGTAGTTTCTCTACAATATTGGAACACTGAACATTTTCAGTTAACTGTAGCAAGAAAAACTTCCAAAAACTAGCAGATCTCCAAGAATGCCAAGAGTATTACTCAATGAATTTGATGGCATCAAACTAAATTTTCACAATAATCTGTTCATCATTTAGCAGCAGTGTACAACATTTGTCCTGGATTATTTCTCTAGCTTTGTATCCCCTGACTGAATTTTCTCCACCTGTACTGAGAATAGCAAATTCAGACTCACAGCAACAAATTGAACAGCAGCAGTAATAGAGGCGGGCGGGGCAGACTCAGCAGCACAGGCAGGAGTGGCAGCAGAGGCGAGGCAGGGGAAAAAGCAAAACCAGCATCAGAGGTCCACGGCGTCGGCGTCGTCCACCAGTAGAAGCATGAGAGGCGGGAGTGGTCGGAATTGTCCATGGCGCCGGCGCCCGAAGCGGACGAAATCGGAGGCACGGGTGGGCGGCGAAGGTGGGCGAACGTGGGCGGCGACCTTCAATGGGGCCGACGGCATAAGTCGAGGAGGGCGCCGGCGCAGGTCGCCTTCACGGCGGGCTGTGCAGGTGGTAAGCCGCGGCACAGGTGCAAGCGGGTGGTGGTGCTGTTGTTGGTCGCGGGCTGGGTCACGGTTCTGGTGTTGGTCGCGGCGCAGATCCAGGCGGGCGGCGGCGCAGGTGGGTAGCCGGCGATGGTTGCAAGGCGCGGGCGACGGGGTAGGAGGAAGGAATGAGATGAACTTCTTTGTGACGTGTTTAAAACTCTGTGGGTTTTTGTGCAAAAAAACAAATACACTGCCCTGTGGACAACTTTTCCCGGACGGAGGGAGTACTAGTTAAATCGGAGCTATGGGTGTGAAGCACTGATATGCCAGTACATTTGATTGTGACCTGTTCTAATTTTGTACCTGAACTTTTTTTTAGAAAGGGTTGTACGTCAACTTAATGTGCTAGCAGAACTTATTGTGTTGTCTGTCTGTTTTCTTTGCACAACATTCAAGATATTTCCCCGTCATTGATAAAGACGATGAACCGTTATGTACGGCTTCGTTGGTTTCAACATAGCCCTGCCCGTAGCGATCCACTGCTTCCATCCTGATTGTGCCGCCTGCATGAAATTTTTGTATGCAAGTACAGTGTGCTATGATGTTCTATATGATTGTGTCAACTATATAAGTTTTTACTGAGCATCAGCAATGCATATGGCTGAAAGATGTATTTACGAGCATCGACCGATGGGTCTCTCTCTCTCTCACTCACACACACACACACGCGCGCGCGTGCAGACGCACAAGTGGGACACGTTAAATTATTTATTTTCTCCTGACAGCTTTTAATTAGGTTCCACTGTAATCATTAAGTTATTAATTGAGCTCAGTGACTTCAAAAAGTTGTACAGACACTTTGTTTGGGCCTTTCCGGCGTCGCTGAATGTGGGCTGAGTAACCATGTTAGGTTGTACTGTACTACACATGCCTTTTTTTCAACATCAGCAATGCAACTGGGCCGACAGTTGTACACAATATCCGGGTCAACTTGTTATTCTCTGCCCCGCTGGGCTGCAAACTTTCCTAGGAGGTATGCATTAGGCTTAACAAGAAAATGGACTTTAAGAAATAATAAATGGGATGTAATTATAATAACTGGACAGTTACTATGAACCAAACACGTAATTAGTTTGAAAAATATATTATTTTTGTAATTTGAAAATTTTCATTTCATTACTTGTTGCGCGCACAATATTTCGTTGGATTTTAACGTAATACAACTTTATTTTGAAATTATATTTGACCTGACTAGAAATTTTGGATAAAAATATTTCGGATCCCATCAAAATGTGGGAATTTTTTTGAATTCTGTTTCAAGCGGTTGTTTGAAATTATTAATCATTGTCCTAGCTAGAAGTTGGGCTGTACTTTTAACAAACTATAAATGGGCTGTAGTAAATTCCATTAGAATTAAAAAATGGGCTATACATTCTTACAAATCACAAATGGGCTAAATGTTCTCTACCAAATCCGAGCTGTGGGCCTACTAAGTTGACGCATACCAATGGCTTTGTCAACTTAGTCAATATAAACGATTCTAGCTGCAGTGATCGTACGATGTCCATCCAACGGCCGTAGTGATTCTTCAACCTCTGGTCTTCTTGCTCCAACCGCCCAAAGCAGCGTCGGTCGTGTCGCGTGCTCCTGCCTCCCGTGGTCGGCTGTGATGCCGCGGAGGCCTCACCGCCCCGTACTACTCTCACCGCTGGACAGGCCATCCCTCTACTCACCCACACCCCCTATTATTCTGCGGCGACGACAGCCTAACATCGCAGCCGAACCAGTGAACCCTCGTACTCTTCTCCGCATGGGCTTCCACTGCTGCGTCGTCAAGACCACTACCCTGGTGCTCTCGGCACAGCGTGGTCAACGTGGTAAACGACCGACTTCCATCGAAAGAGTACTGTACGTGGAGAGGCTGATAGCTGGGTCCAGGCGGCCGCAAGGAAGTTCCTTCTTATTCCTCCACCTGACAGCAGGGACCCACTGGACGGGCCACCTTATTTCGTGATAAAAACTTTCCCCCCCTGACTGCTAGGACCCACCAGACGGGCCAGCGTATTTCGTGAGAAAAATGTTCCCCCCGCTGTCAGCTCGGACCCACCGGAAGTGCCTCGTTATTACACACAAAAAATGAATACTCCCCCAGCTAGCTGGGACCCACCATGGTGGGAGGCTGACTTGTGGGCCTACTAAGTTGACTGGGACGGGGGCCTTTGTCAACTTTAGTAAATATGAACGATTCTAGCTCCAATGACCGTACGGTGTCCATCCAACGGTCGTAGTGCTTCTTCAACCTCTGGTCTTCTTGCTCCAGCCGCCCAAAGCAGTGCCGGTCGTGCCGCATGCTCCTGCTTCCCGTGGCCGGCTGTGCTGCCGTGGAGGCCTCACCGCCCCCTACTATTCCCACTGCTGGCCAGGCCCTGCGGCGACGGTAGCCTCACACCACAGCCGAACCAGTGAACCCTGGTACTCCTCTCCGCGCGGGCTTCCACTGCCGCGTCTTCCCCGGCTCCCCGTCGTCCCCTTCCTAGGCCTCGCTGTCGTCCACCGCCCTGGTGCACTCGGTGCAGCGTGGTCAACGTGGTCAAGGAACGACTTCCATCGGACGTGGACTGTACGTGGAGAGGCTGACAGCTGGGTCCACGGCCGCAGCAAGGAAGTGCCTCCTTATTACGCGGAAAATAATGATTCCTCCACCTGACAGCTGGGACCCACCAGACGGGCCACTGTATTTTGTGAAAAAAACATTTCCCCCTTACTGCTAGGACCCACCAGCTACATCTTCGCACGCAAGGAAGTGCGTCCGGGCAAAAAATCGATTCGCCCCCTTGACTGCTAGGACCCACCAGCTACATCTTCGCAGGCAAGGAAGTGCCTGACAGTCGGGACCCACCTGGTCAAAGCGTACGTAGCATTGTCATTCTGGTCGCGAACGTGTACGTACATATATACTGGTGGATGTAGAGGCGCGTACGTGTCGTAGTAGAGGCGCGCACGTAGCATGTACACGTACGTACAGCGGCCAGGGTGCAAGAAAGAAAATACGGCCATGTATGTGTACATCCGGGCGGGGTCTCGAACGCCTACTCGCGCATACGTACGACCAGGGCTCGTGTACATGACTGGGTCGGAACGGAGAAACAACGTCCTCGTCGTGTTCATGGGGAGGCAACGGAATGCGTCGTGTTCATGGGGAGGCAACGGAATGCGTCGTGTTCATCGGGAGGCAACGAAACGCGTGGGAGCCAACCGGCTGGGTCGGAACGGAATGCGTGGTCTTATTCATCGGGAGGGCTTGGACGGAACAGGCGATGGAAACGAGGCCTGGCGTACCGCACAACGAAGGAAACAGACCTCCTACGTTCGGAACGGGGTCCTGTTGATCGGGAGGGGTCTGGCGTACCGCAAAACGGAGGAAACGGACCTCCTACGGTCGAAACGGGGGTCCTTTTGATCAGGAGTGGTGTGGCGTACCGCAAAACGGACGAAACGGACTTGTGTTGGAGCGCTACGGTCGAAACGGCGGTCCTGTTCATCGGGAGGAGTGTGGCGTACCGCAAAACGGGACTCCACGGGATACTGTTCATCTCCACCGTCGACCTCCTCCAGCCTCCACGGGCTACCGTCGACCTCCTCCAGCCTCCACCGGCTACTGTTCAACCACCCTCCACGGACACCCCTCCACCGTCTACTGTTCATCCAGCCCTCCACACCACGGGGTCCTGTTCAACCACCCCTCCACGGGCACCCCTCCGCCGTCTACTGTTCATCCAGCCCTCCA
>NC_041392.1:91416848-91434168 GCF_002162155.2 Triticum dicoccoides | reverse complement strand
TCATCCTAGAGGCAGCATCGATCGGCTTCAGTTAGCAGCAGTAGCGAAGGAATTGCTCGATCGGGTTCAGTTAACATCCATCGATCGATCGCTCGGATTCAGTAACGCATAGCCTGCAGTGCAATCGCTCGGGTTCAGTTAGAGCCCAACGCCTCTCTCGGGTTCAGTCAGAGCCAACGCCTCACACACACACGCGTACGTGTACGAGAGAAACACACATCGCTTAGCCCCCGACCTCCCACCATAATCGGGAACTCCCTGAAATTTTCCTCCCCCTCGCTTCTACCATAGTTTTTTCCGTCATGGACGGCCGAAAGAATGTCATGCAGCTGCGTCTCCGGCCCGCCCAGGACAAAAAGCCCATTTTCTGTCATGATTTTTTGTCATAGAAGTAGGAGCCCACCACATCTATGATGATACTGGGTTTTGTCACAATTATCTTCATAGAAGTGTCATACATATGACAGGAAAAAAAATTCGTTCGGCCCAAAATGTCACGGATGTGTCTTTTTTGTAGTGCTTGAAAATGTGCTTGATGACCCACTTCCTATTGATGATTGTTTTCCTGATGGGCAGTTAGCTACAATAAGTGTTGCTAATAGTACTCCTTGGTATGCTGACTATGCTAATTACATGTTGCTAAATATTTGCCACCTAGCTTTACTTACCAACAAAAGAAAAAGTTCTTCTATGATTTAAGACATTACTTCTGGGATGACCCACATCTTTATAAGGAAGGACTAGATGGTATTATTAGACGTTGTGTACCTGAGCATGAACAGGGACAAATCCTACGGAAATGTCACCCCGAAGCTTATGGAGGGCATCATGCTGGAGATAGAATTGCTCATAAGGTATTACAGTCTGGATTTTATTGGCCTACTCTCTTCAAGGATGCTCGTAAGTATGTCTCATCTTGTGATGAATGCCAAATAATAGGCAATATCGGTAAGCGTCAGGAGATGCCTATGAACTATTCACTTGCTGGTGAACCTTTTGATGTTTGGGGATTTGATTACATGGGACCTTTTCCTTCCTCTAATGGGTATACACATATTTTGGTTGCTGTTGATTATGTTACTAAATGGGTAGAAGCTATCCCAACTAGCAGTGCTGATCACAACACCTCTATTAAAATGCTTAAGGAAGTTATTTTCCCAAGGTTTGGAGTCCCTAGATATTAAATGACTGATGGTGGTTCACACATTATTCATGGTGCTTTCCGTAAAATGCTTGCTAAGTATGATGTTAACCATAGAATTGCATCACCTTATCATCCTCAGTCTAGTGGTCAAGTTGAACTTAGCAATAGAGAAATAAAATTAATTTTGCGAAAGACTGTTAATAGGTCCAGGAAGAATTGGTCTAAGAAATTAGATGATGCACATTGGGCTTATAGGGCAGCATATAAAAATCCTATGGGTATGTCTCCTTATAAAATGGTTTATGAAAAGGCTTGTCATTTGCCTCTTGAGTTAGAACATAAAGCATACTTGGCAGTTAAAGAACTCAATTATGATTTCAAACTTGCTAGTGAAAAGAGGTTATTTGATATAAGCTCATTAGATGAATGGAGAACCCAAGCATATGAGAATGCAAAGTTATTCAAAGAGAAAGTTAAAAGATGGCATGCCAAAAGAATTCAAAAACGCAAGTTTAAAGTCGGAGAATATGTTCTTTTGTACAACTCTCATTTTAGATTCTTTGCAGGAAAACTCCTCTCCAAATGGGAATGCCCCTATGTCATCGAAGAGGTTTACCGGTCTAGTGCCATCAAAATAATTAATTCCGAAGGTACTAACCCGAAGGTTGTAAATGGACAACGAATAAAGCATTATATCTCAGGTACGTCTATTAATGTTGAAAGCAATATTATCCAAACTTTGACACCGGAAGAATACATAAAAGAGTCCTTCTAGAACACTCCAGAATCGTCAAAATAAGGAGGTACGCAGTACAATAACCAAACGAACTCCGAGAAATCTGCAAAAATATTTTTTATCAGTTTTGGGATATTTTAAAATTTTGGAAATAAAAAAACTTCCAGGAAGCGTCCCCTAGTGGGCACAAGATCCCGGGGCGCGCCAGGCATGCCTGGCGCGCCCAGGTGGGTTGTGCCCACCTGGGACACCTCTCGTACTCCGTTTTTCTTCTATATGCTTTCCTTGCACGATAAAAATTCTATATACTTCCCTAACCTGTTAACCACAGTATCGCGGATAAAATCCTCTGTTCTCTTTTCTTGCTGTTTCCGGTCAGATTTATCAAGCTAGGCATCATGTCTTCCTGCTCCTCCAACCACATGGAAGAAGATGTTTGGCTGATGAAGATCGAGATGAAGCGGGAGGATCCTACGGACACCATCGAAGGAGAATTGTGTATCAGGTATGGGCACTCCCCTTGGCTTCCGCCAAGCTTGGGGGAGGTGCCCCAGTATCGTTTCATCCCACTATCTTTTGCTTTTACTTATCTTAGTTTGATCTTTTGCTTAGATGAATAAAGTTTAGTCCGATCTTTTCTTCTTTGAGAATTTTCTTAGTGAGACATCATTGTTATCATGTGCAAGTTATATAATGAAGTTTAGTTTGAGTTTTTACTTTCTTTACTTCATTGTTGCAAATAAAGAAAAGAAAAAGAGAAAGGAAACAAATAAAAGAAAGGAAATGGATCAATAAGATCATCTACAAATCCTATGGTAGGTGATAGCACCACATAAGGAAAAGTATAAGTAAGAACATTTTATTAGAGATTGACAAACATAGCATTGGTTAGTGATGCAACTCATGAAAAGATTAATAAGGGAGAGGAAGATTCACATATAAATATACTATCCTATAAATCTTTTGTGATTGTGAGCCCTCATCAAAATATTATATGCCAAAATTGTTGACGTTGGACAAGGAAGACGACGTAATGGTTTATGTATGTTTAGATTCACATAGAAGTCATATTGTCATAGATCCTTCAGCAGGTGATGCTTAACGCCATCTTTGCTAGCCAAAAATTCCGCACCAAGTAGAGATACTACTTGTGCATCCAAAAACCCTTAAACCCAAATCTTTTTCAACTGTCCACCATACCTAACTAGGGATTTAACAAGATCCCTCAAGTAAGTTGTGATCGGTGCAAAAAGGAAATAAAAATTGCTTCTAAATATGTGAGACCTTTTAGTGCAAGAGAAAATTGAGCGTTGCACAAACATGGATGACAACCAGTAAAAGCGACAGACTGCATAGTAAAGGTTGTCATCTTAAGGGACAATGTAACGTGACGTTCTTTTGCACTAAGGGGTTGAGCATGCAAACAAATAAGCGCATGGCAACCTCTGCTTCCCTCTGTGAAGGGCCTATCTTTTACTTTTATGTATTTACTTTTATGCAAACATTCAAAGTTTCCCACTATTCCTTTTTATTTTCTCTTTTGGCAAGCAACATGTGGTGAGGAAAGATCTAGGCACATATGTCCAGTTGAATATAGATAGCATGAGTTATTATTGTTGACATCACCCTTGAGGTGAGTATGTTGGGACGCGAAACTATAAGCCCCTATCTTTCTATGTGTCCGGTTGAAACATTTTGCTCATGTGTACTCAGTGAGTGTTAGTAATCATAGAAGACTATATGATGGTTGAGTATGTGGACTTGCTTAAAAAGCTCCGACATGTGACCCTTCCTGAAAATATGATCAATTATAGTTGCAAAGTTGACTAAGAACATAGTTTGTTGGTTTGTAGTAGAGTTTTTGCTTTATACTTCGATTGTGTGATGAACTATTACTTATTCATAAGAAGTATATGATGCAAGTTCTGTGATAAAAGTCTTATGTTAAATTTTGTTGCTTTTCTAATAATCAACATGATGCTTCTATATCCGTATTTTGTTTTTATCGACACCTCTCTCTCAAAGCATGTGGACATGTTTTTCGATTTTGGTTTTCGCTTGAGAACAAGCGAGGTCTAAGCTTGGGGGAGCTGATACGTCCATTTTACAACATGTTTTCTTACTGTTATTTACAATGTTTTTATCTATAATAATGCTTTTTGGGGTAATTATAATGCCTTTTCTCTCATAATTTGCAAGGTACACACAAGGAGGGAGAATGTCGGCAGCTAGAAATCTGGACCTAAAAAAGCTACGTCGGGCCATCCATTCTGCACAACTCCAAATGAACTGAAACTTCACAGAGATTTTTTATCTAATATATAAGAAATATTAGAGCCAATAAGTACCAGAGGGGCCACCAGGTGGGCACAACCCACCTGGGCGTGCCAGGCCCGCCTGGCGCACCTGGTGGGTTGTGGCCTCCTCGGCCCACCTCCGGTGACCATCTTCTGGTATATAAGTGGTTTTGACCTAGAAAAAATAAGAATAATACTTTTGGGGTGGAGCGCCACCATCTCAAGGCGGAACTTGGACAAGAGAACTTTTGCCTTCTGACAGAGCGATTCTGCCGGGGGAACTTCCCACCCGGAGGGGGAAATCATCATCATCATCATCATCACCAACAACTCTCCCATCTTGGGGAGGGTAATCTCCATCAACATCTTCACCAACACCATCTCATCTCAAAACCTATTTCATCTCTTGTATTCAATCTTGTTACCGGAACTATAGATTGTTGCTAGGGGGTGGCTAGTAGTGTTGATTACAACTTGTAGTTGATTACTATATGGTTTATTTGGTGAAAGATTATATGTTCAAATCCATTATGCATATTAAGACCCCTCTGATCATGAGCATGTTTGTTTATTGTGAGTAGTTACTTTTGTTCTTGAGGTCACGAGATAAATCATGTTGCAAGTAATCATGTGATTTTGATATGTGTTCGATGTTTTGATAGTATGTATGTTGTGATTCCCTTAGTGGTGTCATGTGAACGTCGACTACATGACACTTCACCATATTTGCTAAGAGAATGCATTGTGGAGTAGTAAATAGATGGTCGGTTGCGACAGTGACAGAATCTTAAACCCCAGTTTATGCACTATTCCGTAAGGGACCGATTGGATCCTAGAATTTAATGCTATGGTTAGGATTTATCCTTAATAATTTTCTCATAGTTGTGGATGCTTGCAGGAGGGTTAATCATAAGTAGGAGGTTTGTTCAAGTAAGAACAACACCTAAGCACCGGTCCACCCACATATCAAATTATCAAAGTAGCGAACACAAATCAAACCAACATGATGAAAGTGACTAGATGAAACTCCCGTGTACCCTCAAGAACGCTTGCTTATCATAAGAGACCATTTTGGCCCATCCTTTGCCTCAAAAGGATTGGGATACCTTGCTACATACTTGTTACAATTATCATTACTTGCTCGTTACAAATTATCTTGCTACCAAACTACTCGCTACTTACAATTTCAGCACTTGAAGACAATACCTTACTGAAAACTACTTATCATTTCCTTCTGCTCCTCGTTGGGTTCGACACTCTTACTTAATGAAAAGAGCTACAATTGACCTCCTATACTTGTGGGTCATCACTTGTACCTTGAAATTTGGTGAGAGATCATCTTATAATGCTACCGCCGTACTAAGCAAAATAAGATGCATAAAGGATAAACATCACATACAATAAATATAAGTGATATGATATGGCCATCATCATCTTGTGCCTTTGATCTCCATCTCCAAAGCACCGTCATGATCACCATCATCACCAGCTTGACACCTTGATCCCCATCATAGCATCATTGTTGACTCGACAACTATTGCGTCTACGACTTTGCTACCGCTTAGTGATAAAGTAAAGCAATTACATGGCGATTGTATTTCATACAATAAAGCGAAAACCATATGGCTCCTGCTAGTTGCCGATAATTGTTACAAAACATGATCATCTCATACAACAATTTATATATCATCACGTCTTGACCATATCACATCACAACAAGCCCTACAAAAACAATTTAGACGTCCTCTACTTTGTTGTTGCAAGTTTTACGTGGCTGCCACGGGCTTCTAGAAAGAACCGTTGTTACCTACGCATCAAAACCACAACGATTTTTCATCAAGTGTGCTGTTTTAACCTTCAATAAGGACCGGGCATAGTAAAACTCGATTCAACTAAAGATGGAGAAACAAACACCCGCTAGCACCTATGTGCGAAGCACATCGGTAGAACCAGTCTCATGAACGCGGTCATGTAATGTCGGTCCAGACTGCTTCATCCAACAATACAACCGAATCAAAGTAAGACGTTGCTGGTAAGAAGTATGACTATTATCGCCCACAACTCATTATACATATACTAAACCTGACCAGGTTTGATGTACCCTTTTTTTTTACTTTTTTGCAATGAAAATCAGACCAATCAGGTGTTGCCATGATATTTACTGGCGGATCTGGGCGTGTGCCTTCTTGTGTGGACCTAGCGATTTAGACATGAGATAGATATCATTCCTGCCTCGCATGTGTGATTATTGATGACTAGTCGTCAACCCGTGCATTCGCACGGGCCGGTTATCTAATATTTTATTTTAATCTATATTATGAAGAATATGGTTTCTTTTATGAATAACTACAGTTGAGATGTTTGTGAAGCATATACATTTATAGACATTGGTATTTACAAAAGAAATGTATATGCTACAACCATAATCTATTAAGTTGCTCAAAATTCATTGTATGAAGATGCAATTATGCATGAAGGATTTCCCTAATAATATGTTTGTTGGTCTCATTTGGGAAGGATGTGGAGCCATCGAATGCATTACTTACTTTATTACGCATAGGTGTGACATTTTATGCAGGTAACTATTTAGAATATGTTTAAACCACACAAAATTTGGTTAGTGGATCAATTTGATTTCCATTTCCCTAAATATTTTTCATGTATGCTAGTATATCTTCAATGATATATGATCATGCAATTTAAAACTCAAACTGGCATATTGTAGTAAATGCATGGCACATATAAAATGCGCAGGTAAACTTCTCTAACTTTGAATATTAATATATAGCAAAGTTTTCGACATGGTCGAGTGATAATGCACGGTAACCGAGAATTTTTATGAAAAACTTTTTCATAATCACATAACTTTAGAATTTTTTGAACATCTTATATGCTTGATATCAAATATAAATGGAAAATACTGTTAATTGTGCCTATTTATGTTGAAAACGTCTTTAAATATTTTTCATCATGTAATAACTAATTTGATCGAAGTTCTTCTAAGAATAGAGTTCATAATTTTATATATGCTTATATTCCCTTGCAAAAACATATAATATACGCAGCTGTTTAAACAATAGTTAGTTCTAGAAATCCATATTGACTAATGTCTTAGAAATTTGATTGTTAAATAGTATAAAAAAGAGTATAAGATATAGTCCTTGATAAAATGGTCAATTAAAAATGAATACCTTATGAAAACTTGATAAAAACATACCAGCATGATCAAACATCCAACAATAGTATTATCCTTTGGCTACCTAAGAAAAATAAGACAAATTAGAAGGCATATAAGAGCTTAACACGATTCATGTGATGTGAGATAAAAAAAGGATTGAGGGAATCAAGCGCTGGTTACGGAATTAGGTGTGGCCTATTTCCATGAAAACAAAACTAAGTTCCCCATGCCCGAATTCAAAAACTGATTGTAGTACTGACAAATACATATTAAGTACGTAGATGAGTTTAGAACCATCTTCTAATGATGTGATAATTAATCAATGCACATCCCTGAAACAGTCCGAGTGAGCCATATGTTGTGTTCTACGTACATAGAGTCCAGAAAAAATAATTTAATTATTTACACATGAAATATATGCATGCACTTTAGTCTAGAAGCAAACACAAATCAAAAGAAACATAATGTGTTTTACTTCAAATATGAAAGAGTGGTACAATAGAACAAACCTCCTGTTGGCCAAGCACTCACATGATTGAAGGTATCTATTACTCTGATCTCAATAAACTCCCAAATTTGAATCTAGCCACTACCATGCAGATTGCATGCATTAAACTGAAGCATGTATAAATCTTCAGGAATAAAACGATCATCACTCATAGTCTTGTAGACGATAACAATCCACCGAGAACATGCTCACACTCATTGAATTGACCATGTTCTTCCAAAAACTGATTGTGATAGTCAGAAAAAAGATATCTAGCTAGTACGTAGATGAGGTTAGAGCCATCTCCTAATGATGTGATAATTAATCAACGCACATCCCCGAAACAATCCCAGTGAGCCATCTGTTGTGTTTTACGTACATAGAAGTCAGAAGAAAATAATGAAGTTATTTACACATGATATATATGCATGCACTCTAGTCTAGAAGCAAGGACAAATCAAAAGAAACAGAATGTGTTTTACTTCAAATATGAACGACTGCTACAATAGAACAAACCTCCTGTTGGCCAAGCACTCACATGATTGAAGGTATCTATTACTCTGATCTCAATAAACTCCCAAATTTGAATCTAGCCACTGCCATGCAGATTGCATGCA
Organism: Triticum dicoccoides; assembly: GCF_002162155.2. Classification (NCBI taxonomy): domain Eukaryota; kingdom Viridiplantae; phylum Streptophyta; class Magnoliopsida; order Poales; family Poaceae; genus Triticum; species Triticum dicoccoides. Next base: position 91,425,709 of record NC_041392.1, on the reverse strand, counting down.
TTAAACTGAAGCATGTATAAATCTTCAGGAATAAAACGATCATCGCTCGTAGTCTTGTAGACGATAACAATCTACCGAGAACACGCTCGCACTCATTGAATTGACCAAGTTCTTCCAAAAACTGATTGTGATAGTAAGAAAAAAGATATCTAGCTAGTACGTAGATGAGGTTAGAGCCATCTCCTAATGATGTGATAATTAATCAATGCACATCCCCGAAACAGTCCCAGTGAGCCATCTGTTGTGCTTTACGTACATAGAAGTCAGAAGAAAACAATGAAGTTATTTACACATGATATATATGCATGCACTCTAGTCTAGAAGCAAGAACAAATCAAAAGAAACATAGTGTGTTGTACTTCAAGTATGAAAGACTGGTGCAATAGAACAAACCTCCTGTTGGCCAAGCACTCACATGATTGAGGGTATCTATTACCCAGATCTCAATAAACTTCCAAATTTCAAAATGTAGCCACTGCCATGCAGATTGCATTTGCATGCATATAACTGAAGCATCTATAAATCTTCAGGAATAAGAAAACCGTCGCTCATAGTCTCGTAGCTAGATTATCAGAATCCACCGAGAACAGCTCGCAGTCGTTGAATCGGCCAAGTTCTTCCCTGCCGTACTATGAAATATGTGCATGCACAGGCTAGCTAGATTCAACCAAGCATGTAACGTCAGAAGTCTCTATGGCAAAGTACTGTGTCCTCGTGTGCGTCTGTTCTGCGAAACTGATCTAAGGGATTTGCATTGTATACCTAAGTCTTCCAGCGGAATAGATCGAGCAGCTTGCTAGCTTCTGTACATGCATGTATTTTAGATATAGTTTCATCTGACTGGCAACACCAATCCGCTGGGCCTCTATGCCTCATGCATGCGTATCTTGGTGAAGCACTCGGCTGCGTTGTCGAGTCTCAGCTGCGCCAATATAGGGCGACTGCTTTGGACTGCGCACAAATAGATCGAGCAGCTTGCTACCTCTTCTGTACATACGTGTATTTTGCATATAGTTTCATCTAGCTCGCAACACCAATTAGTTGGGCCTCAATGCCTCATACGTGCGTATCTTGGTGAAGCACTCGGCTGCGTCGTCGAGGCTGGGATGGCGCCAATATTGGGCGACTGCTTTGGACATACCTGCGTATCTCGGTGAAGCACTGGGCTGCGTCATCGAGTCTGGGACTGCGCCAATATTGGGCGACTACTTTGGACTGCGCACAAATAGATTGAGCAGCTTGCTAGCTTCTGTACATATGTGTATCTTGCATATAGTTTCATCTAACTTGCAACACCAATCGGTTGGGCCTCAATGCCTCATACGTGCCTATCTCGGTGAAGCACTCGGATGATTCGTCGAGGCTGGGATTGTGCCAATATTGGGCGACTGCTTTGGACTGTGCACGACAACATTGGTAATCAAAGTGGTGGACCTTATCAATCATGCGAAGGCGGGCATTGAGGGCAGGCATGAATGAGCTAGGGTTCGGTTGCATGTCTACATGGGTACTCCAAGAGGAAAATCCTTTGGCAACGGCAGCCCTAGCCTCGGTTTTCTTTAATTTATTGATTATTGATGGACGACCTGAACATGATGCATAGGAATAAGCTTTTTGAGCATACCTGATCCACGACCCAATCTTCTTGCATCAAACAATGGACCTTTTTGTATGGGAGAACAGAGAGACGATGGTAATGGAATTATTTTTAATGATAGAAGGGAGCGACAGTTTCCTACCACAGTCCACAAGATTTGCTTTGGAAGCAGAAGAGGCAGAGATTCGCTGCCTGTCGTGTTGTACATGTATTTTGATTGGCTGATTGAGATAGAAGGCTTGGGGCAGACATGGGCGGTGATGTACATGGGCGTGAGAAGCAAAGCCATGGCGTAGCCGCATACATGGGACGTGAGGAGAGATATTGGGACGTGAGGGGAGATATTGGAAGTGTTTTCTTTATTTTGCTAACCTAGAGGAGATATTTGGAGAGGGGAGTCGTGAGAGATTGTGAGATATTTGGAGATGAGAGTCGTGAGAGATTGGGAGAGAGGAGCAGAACGCATGTTTATTTTTTTATTAAGGTGGAAACTGGTAGGATTGATCTACGCCGTAATAATTTGGCCCCACCAGCTTAAAGGCCCCTAATTAATAATTAATGTGAGAATTTTTAGGGAGTCAGCAATTAGTATATAAGTATATAGATAGATAGATAGATAGATAGATAGATTGGTCCACGTTTGGCAGTTGACTACAACCTCTAGATTTGTCTCTCTCAGGCTCTCGCTAGAAGGCTCGGGTCTGATCCAGCACCACCGCCGCACCGCCGTGTATGACTATAAAAAGTGATTCGCCTGTCGCCTCCTCCCGTCCCTCCCCACCCGCACCACCTAGCTCCTGCCTCCACTCCTGATGGAGCCCTTCCCTACATCTCCTCTCCCCAATCCCCATGGCCAAGCTGCGTGACAGACGCGGCTGGGATGGTTACCGACACCGGTAGCCACAGAAGAACGATTGAGTCCTGCAGTGCCCGCGGCAGCTCCTTCCCGGCAGCCGGCGTCCTCTTCCACTTCCAAGCCATCGAGGAGGACTGCTATGGCTCTTCCCATGGCGGCCTACGAGGTTTTGATTGGGTCCTTGCATCGGTTTTGACGGAGCCTGATAGGAACGCCCGGAAAGAAGTAGTCTTGGATTGGACCATCGTGGGCATTTCATCATGTTTGTGGTGGCCATGGGGCAGGCATCGTCGAGATCCATCCCTGTGAGCCGCAGTTCATATTTAAGCACACACGATTCCCCTTGCCCCGTCCCTCATCTGTAGAAAATTATTTTATTCTGGTCCGTGTTGGGGAAAAGGCGGCTGCAGGCGATGGGGCATTGGGGAGAATTCATGCTCGATCCGGCTGCCACCACACACCATTCTTTTTTTATCTGGTGGGGAAGTAGAGGGGGTAGCCGAGCGGAGGAGCGGGCGCGGGTCGGTCGCAGCTCTGGGAGCTCCAGCGGCAGCAAGAGTGGTACATGATGGCGGCCGCGCTGTATCCGTACCTCCTCCCGCCGCTCTTCGACGACCTGCCGGCGGCGCTTTTGGCCGCGAGTGCTCTTTGGTCGTCACCGCGGCAGCCATGCACGAGCCGGCGTTTCACTGGCGCGCGTTTAGCGCTCTTTCGCTCTCCGGTCGGCCTAATCGAGTGCATGTCCCCAGTCCCCGTCTCTGTCCTCGCCACTGCCTCCGCCAGAAGCCCCGGCAGCGGTCTGCCGTCCTCCTTCCCTCTCAGCCAGATGTTCTTGTGCTGCTAGCTCATATCTCTCTCCCGTACAATACAAAGATGGGATGCGTTTGAGGTTTGACCTTATCATCAGGTGAGTTCAAACCTCACCACAGACTGTTATGAAGTTTCTTGAGATTTTCTGGTTAGGGAGATTTGGGATAAAATATGCTCTGAATTTTGGACAACAGTACTGCCATAAGTTCGAACTAACATACTGTTTCGCCAAAAAAGCAGAAGTAACATACTGAACCACGTGAACCAATTTAGGCTTGCTCAGTTTGTGGCTGCTCAATTGTGTGGTGGATGAACTTATTATGATTTGTTCTCCAAGTCTCCCTTTTTGTGATAAGAGTTTGTGATTATTAAGATTTAGGCAAGGTACCGACTACCAATGTGTGTCTGTCCTTTGCAAAACTTATCAGTACGAATCTCCACATCATTCATATTGATATTGTTTTTGACAGGGTATGCTGGCTGATTGTCCGACCAAGTTTTAGGCCATCTAATTAACTCTGCTTGGAGGCTTGGACCTTCTAATAATTTTATAAATTTCATTTTCTTACATCATCTCTACTGATTAGGTGTTTAATTTAAGCACTTAACTCTTTATTCTGATGGTTAATTGTTGACTGGTTGTAAATTTTTATTTTTAATAATTCTTCAGCAATGCAAACTAGCTTCCTAAGAATATACTTTCGCTTTCCAAAAAAAATATTTCCTTTGTGGCCTTGGACCTCGCTTGCTGCTTCTGGAGTATAGATACAGTTTGAGGTAGATAGGAGAGAGCAGTCCAGCGGTAATAGTTGGAACTAACTGTTTTTTTATATGAGTTGGAAATAAGCTGCAAAACGAGCTATACCTATCGTGCCTCTCGAGCTCACTCCTGCGCCTATACCCATCTTGGCGGTCGGCGCCCATACACATCTCGGCGGTCCTTGATGGGTTTAGGGGCGGAAGTGGGTTCCCATTTCTTTTGCCTTTCTAATCAGCACAATTGGTCCTGGATGTATCTAATCTTTGTCCTGGGTTTCCATTTCTTCTGTCTAGGAAGCATCATTTCTTTATCAACATCAGCAGGATCTTTGAGGCCTTGCGACGCTTAACTTTAGTGAGTGGTGTAGGATCTGGGATTTTATCCTAAACAACTATTAAACTCACAAGAGGGAGCATTTGGGCAATATCTGCATAAATATGAAGTATAAAATTATATTATGAGATGGGGTTGTTCATTTTTCAGAACTAAGGAAGTTGGATAAACTTAAATCACTTATTCAGCAGTTAACTGAACTTTTCTAATTGTATTTCAAATCCACAAGCGGACAAAATCATTACTCTTTCCCGTCATTTAAATCAGATGGACGGGCTCCAAACTCCCAGTGCCATTTGTCGTTTTTGTGTTTTGATTTTTATTCGAGTGCCTTTGGTGCTTCTCCTCTCTTGTCGACATACATCTCCTTCCTCTATATGTGAATACGTCAACAAAACGTGAGATCTCAAATATCTTTGTTTTGTGGAGCTAACAGGTTATTGAAGATTTTTGCTGCCATGGAACTGTGCTATACATTCTTGAGTCCTACCTATGAATTGAAGGTATATTGTCTCTGTATGTGAAGTGTAAATATTCAGGTATATAAGCAAGTCCTACCCTCTCTTTACAGTTTTATTTATGAAATGCATGCAAGGAAGACCCAGCTTACAGACAATTACTCCCTTATAGGTAAATCTGATGGTTTATAAATTAATCGGCTGGAGTTCGATAGATAGTCAAGTGTATCACTAAATCGAGGCTAGAGTTATCTTATTCTGTGACTGGTTACATTTTTTAGCATGTTGTTTCAGCTTCATTAGAGACTTTCTTAGTTTGTTTATGCATCAGTACATGCTTTATAATTTTTTGAGGAACAATCCGTTCTGTATAGAGAAAGTAGGTCTGCCGAATTACTGACAAGTTCCGCTGGTATGCAACTTGAACAAACCATTTTATTTTCTAATTCTATTAAGAGTTGTAGGGGAATGGCATACAAACTGGCGAAAATACATTTTCTGGAGCATCATTCCGCTGGTATGCAACTTGAACAAACCATTTTATTACTACAACGTCTTCTCACAAATTTTTGTTGGAATTCTGATACATTTATTTTCTAATTGATTGCTTTCACGCGATTGTTTTCTTAAAGCGTTCCTTTGTGTGATACCACGGTTTAGATGGGCCTTCACATTATTCTTTCATGGCAGTACTTCCAATGAGAAGCTTCAAAATGTTCTACCATATGCACAATACTTATGATTGAATGACGCCTAATTAGTTAATTATTTATTTTCTTACAGAATGGGGATATCTTCTGAATGGGTGTATGATAATTCAGTAATACACTCATCGGTGGACCTCAAGTTTGTTGAATTTCTTCATGAAACATGAACTTTCTGGTGTACAGGTCTGAATGTAATTAGACACATTGACAGTTGGCGTACTGTCTCCTTTGTTTTCAGTTGTTAAACTAATTGATCTTAGTTGAAGTGTAGACAATGCCACTCAGTGAGGCCTGAATGTCTGATTACCTAGACCTCTCTTATGCCATTGATTTATTGTCCTAATTTAGCATGGCTTTCCAGTTATTAATATAAGGAAACCTCTCCATTTCAAGCATCATTTAGAAAGCATGGCTTCGGAGAATCAGATTTTAGTTCGCCATTGTTCCTCATCATGTATATTGAAAATGTTTAACCATGCGCATATTTCCATGGGGAGGGCAGAGGCTAGCGATGAATGTGACTCGGTCTGCTTCCACAGAACACCACTCCAGGCCACAAATTTGCCAACTCCACCTCGTCATTATGCATCCACGGTTGCAGTACGAACCCACATTAATATTCTCTTGACGTTGTTGTTACACTAGTAGAAAATAAGGGGCTATTTGTCCCGGTTCATGAGGCCCATCTGTCCCGGTTGGGAAACCGGGATTAAAGGATCGTTACTAATGTCCTTAGCCTTTAGTCCCGGTTTTTACATGAACAGGGACAGATGGGCCTCTACGTGGCCGGTGCTGCGAGTCTAGGTAGGAGGCCCTTTAGTCCCGGTTGGTGGCACCAACCGGGACCAATAGGTATCCACGCTTCAGCTGTTAAAGGGCTAGAGTTTTTGTTTTTTTCTGTAAGGGTGGATTTGGGGGTTTTGTATTGTTTATTAAGGTGTTTCATATATTGTGTTAGGTAGCTAATTAATTAATAGAGAAAAATGTCCTCTCTTATCTCCCTGCTTGGCCAACGCTACGTACTATACGTATAGAGAGGCCCTCGACACGCTAGCTAGTAAGAAAATGAAGGAAACCATTAAGTACAGAAGTTCGTCATGCATACCGAGAGAAGTGATCGACCTCTCCTTCTCCGAAAGATTGGTCGAACAACAAGTTTTCGTATTATCTATCCGATGCTACTGGCTACATACATATACAATATGTAAGATTTCTTACAATCCTCTAGCATCTGAAATCAAGTTCCACATGGTATTCTCCGGCTTTATTGATGATGTGATCAAGAAAGAATCCCGCTAATTCCTCTTGAATTGCTTTCATGCGATCTTATGGTAAGAGTTCATTCCGCATCTTCCACGTCTAATTTGAAGAAGAGGGTTAATATATATATATATATGAATGAAACTCAACAGAAATGATGGTTTAATAAAATGAAATTGTGAATATTATTGCTTACGCACATCAAATTATCTTTTAGAGTAGCCCCGCTTATCTTTGCAAGTTGCGTTGTAGATGAACTCGCACATGTAGTATCCACAGTAATCATTCCCTTATTCTTGCCATAAGCACTTTACGAGAAATAGAGATCAATCAAACTGATAATGAAATACTATAAATGAAATTGATGAAAGTAGTTAGAATCAAAGGGAGATGCGCGGAACTAGCTAGCTAGTAGTACTTACTTTCGGGTATGTATATCGCAGCTCCTTCGGCAGTCCCGAAACTTTTTCGGTGAACTTTTTTCAAACCGTGCAAGACAAAAATAATAATTATCACTTGAGATATCAGGCAATTAACAAAAAGTTACCGATATGGTGCGATAATGATCGATTGAACTTACTCGTTGAGAATTTTAGTCATGTCCACATAGGTCTCGGGATCTTTTTATCTCGAGTCTAAGATGGTTACTAGTCCCTGTTCAAGTTTAATCTCTAGAAGAATATAGTGAAAGCTGCGCACGCATGCATAACTCATTAATTACATTACTATAAACTACTTCTTCATCCTGTCTTTCCAGACCATCGGTGCATGTGACGTTGAGAAACGACAAGACGGCATCACTTCCGTGTGCGATTATCTCCCCAAACACCACTTCTTTTGCTTCGTCTCGGGGGTGCGGATCCATAGTTTCTGTAAATATTTACAACATGGCAATTATTATTCAAACATGATAGATGGATATATTAGTGGAAAACGTTGAACTAGCTAGCTAAGCACAATAAAAAATCATATTAGTGGTCTGGCCTCGACGCTTCTCTAGGATTTGGGGTGGCCTCGACAACAACGCTCTTTTAACTTGGTAAATCTAGGTGGCCTCAAGAGAGTTTGTCGATCGGGTAGGGGCGCGGCAGGAGGGGTAGGATACCGACATCGTTTTTTCTAGGGTTTGGGTGTCCTCGAGAGTTTTAGTCGAGCGAGAGGGCCGAGTGCTCCCGTGGTATAAGTTATCACAATCGAGAGGGGGTATATATATCGACGCCCCTCATGTCGAAGTTATCCGGGAGGGGGCCGGTTATATCGACAACGATGAGATACATACATGGGAAAATAATGTTATCGGGGAGGGGGTATATCGACCCCCCCTCATGTTGTAGTTATCGGGAGGGGGTATATCGACAATGACATACCCGATAAAAAAAGAAGATGAAGAAGAAATAAAAAAAGAAGAAGAAATGAATAGAGGAGAAGATCGAAGAAAAAAGAGAAGAAAAAAAAGGAGAAAAGAAAAAATAGACTATTTTTCTTCTTCTCCTCTTCTTTTTTTCCTCTTCTTATTTATTTCTCCTCTTCTTCTCCTTTTTCCTCTTCTTATTTTCCTTTTTCCTCTCATTCTTTTTCTTCTTCCTTTCCTAGCTAGATATATAACACTTTTCTAAAAATGTAACTTTTGCATATATAAAACTTTTTCTTCTTCTTCTTTCTTCCTTCTTCCAAAATATATAAAACTTTTCTAAAAATGAAACTAATCTAAAATGTACTAAATCATAGAACATATATAGATAAAACTTTTCTAAAGTCTAACTTTTGCATATATAAACATATATACACACAGAACATACATACATATATACATTTTTATAAAATGCAAAAAACAAATCATCATATATATGAACAAAAAATCTGAGAAAAAACAGGACATATAATCATATATACACACTACATATAATCACACATATGCACATAATCTGAAAAAAATATCATATATATGAAAAACACAGAGAGGAAGGCCGGCGGCCGGATCGAACGTGGCGGCGGCGTGTGGTCGATCGGGGCAGGCCGAGGGCGTGGGGCGGCGTCGGGGTAGGGGCTCGGGCTGGGGCGGCGCGTCGGGGCAGGGGCG
>NC_041392.1:91411061-91416107 GCF_002162155.2 Triticum dicoccoides | reverse complement strand
TGGGCGCGCGTCGGGGCAAGGCAACAGCGCGGGGCGACGACGAGGAGGAGCGGGCGGCGGGGCGACGATGGCGAGCACGGGCAGCTTGGCGACGTCGGCGAGCACGAGCAGGAAGGGCGCGGGGCGGCCACGGCGAGCATTGGCAGCCTGGCGGCGTCGATGAGTTCGGCGTCATCGGGGGGCAAATGGTCGATGAAACTGAAATTTTCACAAGTCCTGCTTATATACCCAGAGCATTGGTTCCGGTTCATAGCACAAACCGGGACCAATGCACCCTTTAGTCCCGGTTGGTGGCACCAACCGGGACTAAAGGGAGGCATTGGTTCCGGTTGGTGCCACGAACCGGAACCAATGCACCCTTTAGTCCCACCTCGCTAGTCGAGAGGGACACGTAGTGGTTTATAAGCCCCACTGCCGCACCCCTCTCGAGCTCCTCTCCATTGTAGGCTTACGGGCCTAATTGTGACTGCTATGCCTGATGGGTCTACTGTGGGCCTGAATCATGACACATGAAATGGTTTCTGGTCGTATTCAGGCCGTTGTGGCCTAGTAGGTGGCAACTTTTTTTATTTTTTCCCATTTTTTATTTTTTGTTTTTTGCTTTATTTTTTATTTTGTTTCTACTTACTACAAAATACTTATTTATTTTATTTTATTTTGTTTCTAATTACTTATTTTTTTTTATGATAATTCTTTTTGCTATTAAAGTTTTAACAAAAAAATTCTTTATGAAAATTCTTTTTGCTTTTAATGATTTTGAATAGAAAATTCTTTGATAATTTTAGTTGCATCAATTTTATTTAATTTTAGTTTCATAAATTTTAGAGGTTGCTTATAATGTTTTGAACAGAAAATACTTCGATAATTTTAGTTTCATAAATTTTATTTATGTTATTAATTTTTTTTTGTTTCTACTTATATATTTTTATTAAAGTTTATATTATTTTGTTTCAAATTACTTATTTTATTTTATGATAATTCTTTTTGCTGAAAGACCCTAAAATTCGTATATATTATGCATTTACTGATTATTTTGAGCTATAAGACCCTGAAATTGAAAAGCACTACAAATGAACTCTGAAAAGGTTGAAAGTTGGCATGATATCATCATTTCACCCACATAGCATGTGCAAGAAAGTAGGGAGGCTTACGACAAAAACTGGATGCACTTCATGTACAAAACGGACAATCTCTTTCGAAGTATCAGGGTTTCACATGGAAACTCGTCTGTTACAAAGGGATTTCATTTTTTTGAACTTATTTGAACTCCATACTTTTCCTATGTTCAAAATGCACCATTCAAAGCCACATCATCAATTTTCAACCCTTTCTGACTTCATTTGTTATTTTTCATGGATTTACTGATTATTTTGAGCTATAAGACCCTGAAATTGAAAAGCACTACAAATGAACTCCGAAAAGGTTGAAAGTTGGCATGGTATCATCATTTCACCCACATAGCATGTGCAAGAAAGTAGAGAGGCTGACGGCAAAAACTGGATGCACTTCATGTACAAAACGGACAATCTCTATCGAAGTATCATGGTTTCATACGGAAACTCGTCTGTTACAAAGGGATTTCATTTTTTGAACTTATTTGAACTCCATACTTTTTCTGTGTTCAAAATGCACCATTCAAAGTCACATCATCAATTTTCAACCCTTTCTGACTTCATTTGTTATTTTTCATGCATTTACTGATTACTTTGAGCTATAAGACCTTGAAATTGAAAAGCAGTACAAATGAACTCTGAAAAGGTTGAAAGTTGGCATGGTATCATCATTTCACCCACATAGCATGTGCAAGAAAGTAGAGAGGCTTACGGAAAAAACTGGATGCACTTCGTATACAAAACGAACAATCTCTTTCGAAGTATCACGGTTTCATACGGAAACTCGTCTGTTACAAAGGGATTTCATTTTTTAAAACTTATTTGAACTCCATACTTTTTCTGTGTTCAAAATGCACCATTCAAAGGCACATCATCAATTTCCAACCCTTTTCTGACTTCATTTGTTATTTTTCATGCATTTACTGATTATTTTGAGCTGTAAGACCCTGAAATTGAAAAGCACTACAAATGAACTCTGAAGAGGTTGAAAGTTGGCATGGTATCGTCATTTCACCCACATAGCATGTGCAAGAAAGTAGAGAGGCTTACGGCAAAAACTGGATGCACTTCATGTACAAAACGGACAATCTCTTTCAAAGTATCAGGGTTTCATACGGGAACTCGTCTGTTACAAAGGGATTTCATTTTTTTGAACTTATTTGTACTCCATACTTTTTCTGTGTTCAAAAATGCACCATTCAAAGCCACATCATCAATTTTCAACCCTTTCTGACTTCATTTGTTATTTTTCATGCATTTACTAATTATTTTGAGCTATAAGACCCTGAAATTGAAAAGCACTACAAATGAACTCTGAAAAGGTTGAAAGTTGGCATGGTATCATCATTTCACCCACATAGCATGTGCAAGAAATTAGAGAGGCTTACGACAGAAACTGAATACACTTCGTGTACAAAACGGACAATCTCTTTCGAAGTATCAGGGTTTCATACGGAAACTCGTCTGTTACAAAGGGATTTCATTTTTTTAACTTATTTGAACTCCATACTTTTTGTGTGTTCAAAATACACCATTCAAAGCCACATCATCAATTTAGTACATATAGCTCTCATGAATAGATAAGTGACCAAATTAATAGAAGTCCATCATCACATTAAAAACAAAGTACATATATAGTTCTCATTGAACAACATATAGCTCTCCAGAGCATCTAGTTAAACCATATATTGAAACTATGTAAAACCTTTCAATGCAACAACAAATGCGATCATAATCACAACCAAGGTAAAAATTGATCCAACGGCATAATGATACCAAGCCTCGGTATGAATGGCATATTTTATAATCTTTCTAATCTTTAACCGCATTGCATCCATCTTGATCATGTGATCATCGACGACATCCGCAACATGCAACTCCAATATCATCTTCTCCTCCTCAATTTTTTTATTTTTTCCTTCAAGTAATTGTTTTCTTCTTCAACTAAATTTAACCTCTCAACAATAGGGTCGGTTGGAATTTCCGGTTCAACTACCTCCTACATAAATAAAATCTGTATCAACTTGATGGGCATAATTGTCATAAACAATAAATGAACCAAATAGTTATAAAAGATAATATATACCACATCCGAATCATAGCCAGGACGAGGGCTGACGGGGGCGGATGCCAAAACCATCGCACTATATAATAACAAGCAATAATACAAGTAAGAAAATTAGACAAGTATCTATCTAAAGTAAGAATTTTTTTTCTTTCAGAAGAAGATAAGAGGCTCACCACGGGTGTGCAGGCGAGGAGACGGCGGTGAGACGAGGACGTGACATGACCGACCGCTAAACCTAGACAAATCTTGGGGAAAATGGAGCTTGGAGGTCGAGCTTCGAGAGGATAAAGCTTAACTAGCGTGGCTCGGGCATTTCATCGAACACCTCGTGTGCATAGGAGGTGAGCTAGAGCACCCACATTCCCTCTCCTCGCGGGCCAGAAAAATAGAGCACTGTGGAGTGCTCTGCTGCAATGATGGGGTATATATAGGCAACTCATTTGTCCCAGTTCGAGGCTGGAACTGGGACTAAAGCCCAGCCTTCTGTCCCGGTTCGAGCCAAGAACTAGGACCAATGTTTGTGGGCCAGGAGTGAGGCCCATTGGTCTTGGTTCGTGCCTAGAGCCGGGACCAATGCCCACGAGGCCCCGGCCGCCCCCTAGGCCCACGAACTGGGACAAATGCATCCGTTGGTCCCGGTTCATGGAAGAACCGAGACTAATGGGCTGGCCAGGCCCGAACAAAAGCCCTTTTTTCTACTAGTGTTATTAGCTTATATGTTGATGTTTCCCTGTAGTTTTCACTTCACTTACTGAGATTTTAGTTGTGTGATCAAAACGACAGTTCTAGAATTAATGCTTATAGTTTGTTGCCAGGTAATTTCCCCTGGTGGGCACATTTCTAATTATCACTACTAGAAAAAGGGCTATAGATAGGATTGACATTAATGGCGCACCAGGGAAGTAGTGCGCCACTACTATATACTAATGGCGCACCAGTTGGTGATGCGTCATTAGTGTGGAAGACACTAATGGCGCACTAGAAAACTGGTGTGCCACTAGTGATAATTTTTTTTCATTTTTACATACATACTAATGGCGCATCCTACCTCTGGTGCGCCATTACTAGTTCTAACTAGTAATGACGCACTAGACATGGAGTGCGCCCGTACTGAATTTTTTCTTCTTTTTTTTTGCAAAACTACTAATGGCGCACCGCCTCACAGTGCGCCATTACTAGTTTAAACTACTAATGGCGCACCCTGTAGAAGTGCGCCATTAGTATATATTTTGATATCATGAATATTTTTAAATATCATGGGCACTTTTTGATATCATGAATATTTTTAAATTTCATGGGAACTTTTTGAATTCATGAATATTTTTTCAAATTTGATGATATTTTTTCATATTCAATATGGTAAAATATTGAATATTCATGAGGACACTCGATCTCGATCCCCCTCCATCTCTATCTCGATTCCCCCTCCATCTTGATCTCGATCCCACCCGCGCCTCCTCTCCCCTCTTCATTTTTTAAAAAATAATAATAAAAAAGTGTAGACTACAATTGTTGTTAAACAACAATTATTACTGTTCTTATAAAAAATATTACTGTTTCATATTCATATTTATTTTCTAAAAAATTATTACATGCAACAAAAAAAATACTTATGACACACCTCTGACTGGTGCACCATTGCTATATAAAAAAAGATTACTAATGGCGCACCTCTGCCCGGTGCGCCATTGCTATGTAAAAAAAGATTACTAATGACGCACCGACCGCTGGTGCGTCATTAGTAAGATTCCCCTTAGCTAATTCCCTCTCTCTCCCCAGATCCCCTTCATCCCTCTCCCTTGCCCCTAGCTAATTCCCCCCGCTGCCCCGACCCACGCCGCCGCCGCCGACCCCCCGCACCCTCCC
>NC_041392.1:91311034-91410697 GCF_002162155.2 Triticum dicoccoides | reverse complement strand
CTTCCCCGGCCCGCTCCACCGCAGCCGCCGACACCCCGCACCCTCCCCCGCTTTTTGATAATATTTTCAAATAACAAATTTGACGATATTTTCAATGAAAAATAAAAAACAAATTTTATGATATTAAAAAAACAAATTTGATGATATTTGATGATATATTTTGTTCTAGTACTCATGAAAATAACAAATTTGATAAAAAGACAAATTATTAGATGCAACAAGAAATAATGAAAAAAAGAAGTTACTAATGGTGCACCAGAGGAGGGTGGACCATTGCTATAAGAAAAAAAGTTACTAATGGCGCACCAGAGAATGGTGCGCCATTCCTATGAGTGTTTTTATGGCGCACCCCTCGACGGTGTGCCATTACTAACATTTCCCCCTCTATAGCTGGATACCCGGCCCTTCGCCCGATACCTCCTTCCCTCTCCCTCGCCAGATCCCCTTCCATCCCTCGCCACACCCGCTCCGGCTCCCCCGCCCCACCGCCCCCGCTCCCCGCGCCGCCGCCCCCGCGCCCCCCGACCCGCGAAGCACGTGGCCGCCGGCCTCCCCACGACCAACCGAGGCGCCCAGGAGGACCGCTGTCATCTTGCTCTTCGACTACGAGGACCCGGACGAGCTCGGACGCCCTCGAGCCACCCCTTCGACGCCACCGCCGACCCCGACCCCGACCCCTCCGACGACTGGCCACGCCCGCCCAGGTACCTCTCCTCCTTCCTCCCTCTCCACCCTTCCTACCCATTCCCTCCCTCCCTAGTTCTTCTTGCTATATGGACCAGAACATATGGAGCATTACTATTGCTATATGGAGCATTACTATTGTTCTTCTCTGAACCATTACCATTCCCTCCCTCCCTAGTTCTTCCTCCCCATTAATTTGCAGGATCAGAACAAGTTTGTAACAGGATGCTCTACAATGTTGATTAGATGCATTACTATTGCTATATGGAGCAGCAATTTACTTTTGCTATATGCTCTAGTTTGTATCAATGTGATTGTAGTTTTTCTTGTCATCAAGTTTAGTTGATGTTTATTTAAATATAGCTTATATGATCAGCCACTCTATGTATGATTGTGGCTTGAAGGTTCTGGAAGAACGTTTTCCCTTCAAATTCTATCTGGTGGCATTGTCCTAGACTCCCTAGTTGTGTTGTTAATTGTGCTTCTATTAAAAGAATTGGGAGTTACTCACTGTACTAGAACTCTATAGGTTGAATTTTGGTTAACTAATACTGACGTTATGAGAATGTAAGCACCTATTATTGCTACTGATATCATTGGCTCATTGCTGCCTTTGTGCAATGCAGAACTGTTAAGAGTGATTTGGAGGATTCAAGATTCTGTGAAGCTCTTTTGACATTTAAAAATCAGAACTGAAGGTACTTAATAAACTCAAAAGCATTGATGATAACTCTTGTTTCCTAGAAACAGAGGTAGTTTACATATTACATTGCTGGTGTTTGTTTATGGTTCAGAGTTTAAGCATGTGTAGTGTAGTGTAGTGTAGTGTAGTGAGCTTGTTCTAGTGTAGTGAGGTCTGAACCATTGCACGATGTAGTGTAGTGTAGTGAGCTCTGAACCATGTTTAGTGTTGAGTACTTCAAGTTTACTGAACCTATTCATTTTTGTGGACTTAGTGAACATGATAAGACAAGCTAGATGCTCTATTTTTAATTAACAGTAATCCATGATCAGCAACAGTTTCTTTCACTAATTTTCAGTTAACAGCAATCCATGATTTTTTTCCAGCTAAAACTATTCATGATTTTTTGTTGGGTGACCTATTAGATCTGGAATGGAAGCTCACATAAGTTGAGCTGATTTTTTTCAATATGAAAGCAGAGGACCATATGGTCTGTGGCCTTTTCATCCATATGAAAGTAGAGGCACATTGTGGTGCTAGTTTGCTGGGTTTTGTCTCCGACCATCGTGCCGTGATGATTTTGCAGGTACCCCGAGAGGCCCTTGAGTTTGCCGGAATGTCGATTAACTTCTGTTCCGGAAAATTCAGGTACTCCATATGTCTTATTTTCAGCAAAGGTCATGCTGAAATTTTCCGTGAATTTTAGCATGACTTTGCTAAAAATTGGACATATGGGGTACTTGCTACTAATGCATGGGCCGGGGTATCTTAGTACTTAATTAAGTAGGATCAACTGCCCCGCCATTCTTGCTGCATTAAACCATAGGTGGCAATAGAGCCAAGTGATTAGGCCCAACTTAGAATTCTCATTAGCATCGATAAACCCTAGATGATAAACCCAACATAGGTGGCAATAGAGCCAAGTGATTAGGCCCAACCTAGGGTGCCTCGGCATCGATAAACCCTAAATGATGAAAACTTAACTTTGCTTCTATAGGGTGCCTCGGTGTCGATGAGAACCTAAATGATGTATGCTTAGGCTTTTAGGGTGCCTCGACGTCGACAAAACCTAAATGATGAAAGCTTAGGCATTTAGGGTGCCTCGACGTCGACAAACCCTAAATGATAAAACCTTGGCTTTTAGGGTGCCTCGGTGTCGATAAGAACCTAAATGATGAAAGCTTAGGCTTTTAGGGTGCCTCAGCATCGACAAACCCTAAATGATAAAAGCTTAGCTTTTAGGATGCCTCGGTGTCGACAAACCCTAAATGATGTAGTTTTGAATTATGAATGTAGGATATGTCATCATCATCATTGGACGACGAAAGGGACGACGAAAGTCTCCCGGCGGAGTGCGACTGGTGCCACGATGATCGAGGTCTGTGCGACATGCCTCACCTGGACGATGATCGACGCTTCAACATTAAGCTCGAGGAGACCTTCGAAGTTGAAATGGTACACAACGACGACAAGTGTTATTTTCATAATTAAGCATGACTTCAACTATTTCAACGTGTAATTTTCATCTTTTACAATTCGAGTATAGCTTATCCCATGTCACGCAAGACGCTATGTCTTGGAGAGGATGGATTTTGAAGACCATGAAATTTCTGAAACAAAGAAAATTCACCTAAGGACTCATCACGATGTGGACTTTGAAGTAAATCTATATAATTCTGAGAGCGTAACCCATTTTGGTTGCAAAAATTGGGAAGCATTTTGCAAGATGTATGGTTTTGATGAGGGTATGCTTATCACCATGGATCTTGGTAATCCTGACATCAACCAAGACAATATGGACATTTGGGTCCTTGTTGATACGCCTCCAGTTCTACCGCTATGTGAGTTTCTCAAACATAGTTATTAGCTAATTTATATTGTTTATTTCAAAATAGTTGACAACTTATTTTTATTGTTCAAAGAATGTGCGGGAGATGGTAGACAAAACCCACTACACCGATGGCTCCGAATTAACAACTTACAAGGAGAAAAATAATTTGGTCGGATTTTGTACTGACATTGAGAATTACAATATCTACAATCAAACTCCTCAAATTTATGGTAAATACGTGCCACTAGTGCATGTGTTCAACTACGGTAACTACCATGGAGATACCCTGGTAAGATTTTTACTATTACGACATCCGTGCATCTTTTGCATACTTCTAAAACTAGTACATCATTGCTAACTATGAAGTTATTACTATGTTTTTCAACAGATAATCCCAGAGAATTGTGTGCCTCATATGATGTATCTGAAAGGTAGTGTTAATATTTTGAACATACAGCCAGGTCGTCCTACGAATCTCAACTGTCCATACGAGATTTCTAAAAGAAGTGGAGACATGAAAATCAAAAGATGGAAAAATGTATGGACAGTCGTAAGGAGCTTCTTGGAAGCAAAAGGAAGCGAAGCGCAAGAATTGGAGACAAGATGATCTCCATTCTTCATAATGGAGAGTCAGGGTCTATATTGTTTTATGCTATTTTAGCTTAAATAGGGTATTTAGGTCCTGCCTAATACTGATGATCATGTGCTAAGAACAATTAAGTAGGGTTGGTTCGAAGACTATCAAGATAATGATCGTATGACTTGTTATGAATAACGAGTAGAAGTTGTATGATGATGATTAGTAGGACTTGTTAGAATTAGTATTACTTCCGACAAACTCGATACTCGCGGTCTCGAGACTTGTAATGTTTTATCTTTGTTCGGTCTTTTGAATTCGGAGACTAATATGATGAATTGTATTCGGAGACTAATCTTCTATTGTATTCGATGAATCTGCTGTTGCTGTGTGCTACTGTCTATATTCTGTCAAATAATATATTTTGTAACATGTGCAAAAATCAGAAAAGTAAAAAAAATAAAACCTAATATTCATACTAATGGCGCATCACTACAGAGTGCGCCATTAGTATGCCAAGTATACTAATGGCGCATCCATCCGCAGTGCGCCATTAGTGTGCCAAAGCACATGGTTAAATATGGCCGTGGGAGACACACTAATGGCGCATGATGTTATATACTAATGGCGCACTGGATGGTGCGCCATTAGTATACCAGATACTAATGGCGCACCAGTGGTGCGCCATTAGTAAAAATTACTAGTGGCATGCTACTAATGGCGCATTGGTGATGCGCCATTAGTAGGCAAAACCGGTGCGCCATTAGTAGGCCTTTTCCTAGTAGTGTATAGTTTGACTGATGAACTTGCGTGTTGTACATCTTATCTTGCAGAGAATATTCTGTTTTGTTTCTTCATCTCATCATTTGGCCAGTTAAATGTTTGTGTTTGTATCCACTGTCCATTGTATTTTTAAAATGATATTGCTAAGGCATGCATCGAATTACCCATGATCCACCTGTTATTTGGAGCCCACTAGCTTAAGTAGCCTGTAACTCAGATATCTAGATGTCTCTTCTACCTGACCTTTGTGTATCTCATTCAGTATGTTTTTGTTAGAGCAAGTGTATGTTCAGGACCTGCAACAGTCATGGTCATGTGCTATATGTGTATTCTTTGTGTATATATATATATATATATATATATATATATATATATGTAGCTGAATACAGTTAGTATGTGTAGTCATGTGCTATATGTCTATTTTTTAAGAGCAAATGAGTAGTTTATGACAATTCCACTAGACTCCTGTGGAACTTTGCCTTTGCCATTGGTTTATCGCTATTTATAAAAATACCATTGGTAAATTGGTTTTTTTCTATTTACAATCATTACTGTGGGGTCAAAATACTTCGACTGGGCTAGGCTATGTTTTGATTAGAAACCGGCTAGGGTCTTTACTCTGTTTTGTATTCTCCTGAACTAATATTTCTACTGGGTAAGCTCTGACTAAAACATGCAGCTGATTTGCTTATCTAAGACCATTAGTTCATCCATGAATGTAAATAAATCATGATGTGATTTGCCTGCATTCATATGATCATTGTTGGTTCATTTACCCCTTGCTTAATGACACAAAAAACTCCCTTTTAGTACCACGTTCCCTAGCTTATTAACACATGAAAAAATGAGTTGTACCTAAAAACAGTAAAAGGATATAGCCTAGCTTGACATGTATATACGATACATATATGGATCGACTCTTTTATGTGTCCCTTTGTCTAGAAGGGTAGGAGAGCTCACCAATGTTACTTCTAACATCAATGTTACTTCTAATTATTCCATTGAGTCATTCAAAATTTTACCGCCTTCAATTTTCATCACATCAAATAATAGATACTACTCTGAACGTATAAACCACTTTCCCTTGGATAAAAGAAATAATTTTTATATGGTATGCAACAACATATACCGTTGCGTACAAACGAGGCGCGGCGTGCCGCCACATGGGTTTGGCTAGTTGTGTTCTACTCGTGCATATAACATTTACGCATAGACCTGGCTCGGATGCTACTGTTGGGGAGCGTAGTATTTCAATTTATTTCCTATGATCACGCAAGATCTATCTAAGAGATGCATATTAACGATAGGGGAGAGTGTGTCTACGTATCCTCCTAGACCGAAAGCGGAGGCGTTTACTAATGCGGTTGATGTAGTCGAACATCTTTGCGATACAACGATCCAAGTACCGAACATACGGCACCTCCGCGACCAGCACACGTACAGCTCAGTGACGTCCCTCAAACTCTTGATCCAGTTGACGGTGATGATGAAGTTTACCAGCGGAGGGCTTCGCCTAAGCACTACAACGATATGACCAAGGTGTGTAACTGTGGAGGGGGGCACCGCACACGGCTAAGAGAAACTTTGGTGTGCCTTTGGGGTTCCCCCCTCCCACGTATGTAAAGGGGGAAGGAGAGGAGGCCGGCCATAGGGGGGCGCGCCATAGGGAGGACTCCTCCTTGGACTCCCTGTCCAAGTAGGATTCGTCCCCCTTTCCTATTCCAAGTAGTAGTTGGAGGGAAGGGGATGGAGGGAAGAAGGAAGGAGGGGGCTCTGCCCCTCCTATTCCAATTCTGACTAGCCCATGGGGGGGGGGGCGGTGATACGTCTCTGTCGTATCTGCTTTTCCAAACACTTTTGCCCTTGTTTTCGACTCTAACTTGCATGATTTGAATGGAACTAACCCGGACTGACGCTGTTTTCAGCAGAATTGCCATGGTGTTATTTATGTGCAGAAACAAAAGTTCTCGGAATGACCTGAAACTCCACGGAGAGTTTTTTTGGAAATAACAAAAAATACTGGCAAAAGATCAAGGCCAGGGGGCTCACACCCTAGCCACGAGGGTGGGGGCGCGCCTGCCCCCCTGGGTGCGCCCCCTACCTCGTGGCCCCCTGGAGCTCCTCCGACCTCAACTCCAACTCTATATATTCACTTTTGGGGAGAAAAAAAATAAGGGAGAAGGATTCATGGCGTTTTACGACACGGAGCCGCCGCCAAGCCCTAAAACCTCTCGAGAGGGCTGATCTGGAGTCCATTCGGTGCTCCGGAGAGGGGATTCCGTCGCCATCGTCATCATCAACCATCCCCCATCACCAATTTCATGATGCTCACCGCCGTGCGTGAGTAATTCCATCATAGGCTTGCTTGACGGTGATGGGTTGGATGAGATTTATCATGTAATCGAGTTAGTTTTGTTAGGGTTTGATCCCTAGTATCCACTATGTTTTGAGATTGATGTTGCTATGACTTTGCTATGCTTAATGCTTGTCACTAGGGCCTGAGTGCCATGATTTCAGATCTGAACCTATTATGTTTTCATGAATATATGTGAGTTCTTGATCCTATCTTGCAAGTCTATAGTCAACTACTATGTGTTATGATCTGGCAACCCCGAAGTGACAATAATCAGGACCACTCCCGGTGATGACCGTAGTTTGAGGAGTTCATGTATTCACTATGTGTTAATGCTTTGGTCCGGTACTCTATTAAAAGGAGGCCTTAATATCCCTTAGTTTCCGCTAGGACCCCGCTGCCACGGGAGGGTAGGACAAAAGATGTCATGCAAGTTCTTTTCCATAAGCACGTATGACTATATTCAGAATACATGCCTACATTACATTGATGAATTGGAGCTAGTTCTGTGTCACCCTAGGTTATGACTGTTACATGATGAACCACATCCGGCATAATTCTCTATCACTGATCCATTGCCTACGAGCTTTCCATATATTGTCCTTCGCTTATTTACTTCTCTGTTGCTATTGTTACAGTCACTACAAAATACCGAAAACATTACTTTTGTTATCATTACCTTTTTCTACAGTTACCACTACTATCATTTTACTTTGCTACTAAATACTTTGCTGCAGATATTAAGTTTCCAGGTGTGGTCGAATTGACAACTCAGTTGCTAATACTTGAGAATATTCTTTGGCTCCCCTTGTGTCGAATCAATAAATTTGGGTTGAATACTCTACCCTCGAAAACTGTTGCGATCCCCTATACTTGTGGGTTATCAAGACTATTTTTTGGTGCCGTTGGCGGGGAGCATAGATCTATTCTTTGAGTCACTTGGGATTTATATCTGCTTATCATTATGAAGAACTTGAAAGATCCAAGAACCAAGATTTATCCCTCAACTACGAGGGGAGGTAAGGAACTTCCATCTAGCTCTGCACTTGATTCACATTCTGTTTTGAGTAAGCTTGTGACACCTAAACCTGCTTCTGCTATTGATTCGAATATGTCACATGTTATTGATGATGCCACTTCTGCTATGCATGATACTTATGATGAAACTACTTCTATGCTTTATACTACTATGCCACTTGGTAAATTTCTTGATGAACAACTTGCTAGGGTTAGAGAGAATGAAATTATTGAAACTAATAATATTGATGAAAGTGATGATGAAGACTCTCCCCTTAATAAATATGAATTGCCTGTTGTTCCTGAGGGTTATGTTATGGATGAAGAAGCTACTAGAGCTATTTTAGCTTGAAATGATAGATATGATCTAAAGAGGTTATTAGCTAAATGGAAGCAGCAATCCCTTAATGCTAGAATGAAACCTGACCCTGCTTTTGCTACTTCACCTATCTGTGTTACCGATAAGGATTATGAATTCTCTGTTGATCCTGATATAATTACTTTGGTTGAATCTGATCCTTTTTATGGCTATGAATATGAAACTGTTGTGGCACATCTTACTAAATTAAATGATATAGCTACCCTGTTCACTAATGATGAGAGAACTCTCTACTCTTATATCCTTAAAATATTTCCGTTCTCATTAAAGGGTGATGCTTAGATATGGTTTAATTCTCTTGATGCTGGTTGTGTGCGTAGTCCCAAGGATATGATTTATTACTTCTTTTCTAAATATTTCCCTGCTCATAAGAAACAAGCTGCCTTAAGGGATATATATAATTTTGTCCAAATTGAAGAAGATAGTCTCCCACAAGCTTGGGGGAGGCTTCTCCAATTACTAAATGCTTTGCCTGATCATCCTCTTCAGAAAAATGAAATATTTGATATCTTTTATAATGGACTAACCGATGCTTCCAAAGATTACCTGGATAGTTGTGTTGGTTCTGTTTTCAGGCAAAGAACACCGAATGAAGCTGAAATTCTATTAAATAATATGTTGACTAATGAAAATAATTGGACACTTCCTGAGCCTATTCTTAAACCAACTCTGAAGAAGAGAGGTGTTCTATTTCTCAGTCCTGAAGAAAAGGGTATTAAAGTTGAAGATGTTAAGAATTTACCTCCTATTGAAGAAATACATGGTCTTAATTTACCGCCTGTCGAAGAAGTGCATAATTTTAATCCATGTCCTATTGAAGAAATACATGGTCTTGATAACCCGACACAGGTAGTAAAGGTAAATTCTCTCTATAGATATGATAAAGCTGAAATCCCATTTACTAAGTTTGCTAGCCCATGCTTAGATGAGTTTGATAAATTTATGGTTAAGCAAGAAGACTTCAATGCTTATTTTGGTAGAGAATTAAAACGCAGTGCTGATATGCTTGAACACTTGGGTGATTATATGGCTAATGTCAAAGGTGAACTTAAACTTATTAATAAACATGCTTCTATGGTTACCACTCAAGTAGAACAAGTACTTAAAGCTCTAAATGATTTGCTCAATGAATTGAATAGTAAGAATAATGATTTTGCTGTTAGAGTGGCTACTAGAACTGGTAAAATGACCCAGGAACCTTTGTAGAATTGAGCAAGATTCTCAGAGAAATAATATAGATGCACATAGTCCTTCTAAAAGGAAGAAAAAGAAGAATGATAGGACTTTGCATGCTTCTAGTGAACCTATTACTGAAACACCTGAGAATCCAAATGATATTTCTATTATGCTGACACACAATCTGGTAATGAACCTGAAACTAGTGATAATGTTAATGATAATGTTCATGTTGATGCCCAACCTAGCAATGATAATGATATAGAAATTGAACCTGCTGTTGATCTTGATAACCCACAATTAAAGAATCAATGTTATGATAAGAAAGACTTTGTTGCTAGGAAACACAGTAAAGAAAGAGAACCATGGGCTCAGAAACCCATGCCTTTTCCTCCCAAACCATCCAAGAAAAAGAATGATTAGACCTACCTTTTTGCGTATGCGATTAACTGATATGCTCAAAATGAATCCTTATGCTAAGTACATGAAAGAAATTGTTACTAATAAAAGAAAGATACCGGAAGCTGAAATTTCCACCATGCTTGATAATTATACTTTTAAGGCTGGAATACCAAAGAAACTTGGAGATCCAGGAGTACCCACTATACCATGCTCCATTAAAAGAAACTATGTTAAAAATGCTTTATTTGATCTTGGAGCCGGTGTTAGTGTTATGCCTCTCTCTTTATATCGTAGACTTGATTTGAATAAGTTGACACCTACTGAAATATCTTTGCAAATGGCTGATAAATCAACTGCTATATCTGTCGGTATTTGTGAGAATGTGCCTGTTGTGGTTGCAAACGTTACTGTTTTAACGGACTTTGTTATTCTTGATATTCCCGAGGACGATGGTATGTCTATTATTCTTGGAAGACCCTTTTTGAATACTGCAGGGGCTGTTATTGATTGCAACAAAGGCAATGTCACTTTTCATGTTAATGGTAATGAGCATATGGTACACTTTCCAAGGAAACAACCTCAAGTCCATAGTATCAATTCTATTGAAAAAATTCCATCGATTATTTTTGGAGGTTTTGAATTTCCTCTTCCTACTATTAAGAAGAAATATGATATTCTTATTGTTGGAGATGTGCATATCCCCGTTGAGGTAACCTAGTGTTATTCGAAAATTCTCAGGTTCCATCTTATTCGGAATAAGTTTGTTAACAAGACTTGATCAACCTTGTTAATGGATTCCTTTTGATGATCATGAGATGGATGAATTTAGAAAACACAACTCCCTGTACCCTCTCTTTACTTTCTTTTATTTATATTAAATAAAATAAAAACAGTATTTTTTGTCTGTTATCTGAATTATCCGTGCAATATAAAAATACCCTGAAAATAAAAGTTCTCCAAATGCCCTGAAATTTAAATATGTTTTTTCTGTAATATTTGAGAATATTTGGCACTCAGAACACAGCAGGGGGGCATCCACCTAGCCACGAGGGTGGAGGGCGCGCCCTACCCCCCTGGGCGCGCCCCCTGCCTCGTGGGCCCACGGTGGCCCTCCTCCACTTATTCTTGCACCCACACACTCCTTCTTCCTCCCACAAACACCATTATCCAGCTCAAACCCGAGTCCAAGCTCATTTTGCTGCCATTTTCGATCTCCTTGCTCAAAGCACCTCTCACAAAACTGCTTTGGGGGATTGTACCTTGGTATGTGACTCCCCCAATGGTCCAATTAGTTTTTGTTCTAGTGCTTTATTTATTGCATATTTTTGCTTCTTAGGTGACCCTGTTCTTGAGCTTGCATGTCAAATTTATGTGGTTCCAAGTAGTTTTGATGCATGATATAGGCTCTAGGCACTTGTAGGAGTAGTGGCTATCAATTTTGTTGAGTTTGGTTCACTTTTATTTGAAGTTACTAAAAATTTCAGAATTTTTCAGAAAATAATGAAGAGATTTTTGAGGGGCTCATCGAGCCGAAGCTCGAAGGAAAAGCAAAATGAAGAAGCAAAGAGGCCCAAATATAATCTGCCTCGCATCGCGGAGGTTCGACTGTGTGAGTGGCCTTGTGATGATTTCTTGAGAGCAGTCGGGATTTATGATGATTTCTATGAATTGGCTGAGAATGCAGGCCTCACTACCTTCCTCCACGACCATCGCGAACAATATCTCTTACTCACCAATATCTTTGTGCAAAACTTTCATTTCCATGCTAGGAGCTCACCACCTACGGTGGACTTTTATTTATATGATGAGCATAAGGAGATGTCACTTCGTTATTTTTGTCGGGTTTGTTTGATCCCTTTCGAGGGCATCATAGAAGAACCACATCGCGGCGATGCGGATGGGTTTATTGATATCATCACTGTAGGGGAAACGAGGAAGGTTTCTGATGCACGAACTACTAGCATACACTTTCCTGTTCTATGTTACTTTGCTATATTTGCTAGTAGATGCTTAATTGGGCGCGGAAACTGTGGAAACCTGAGTGCCCCTGATATTGTTATTTTGTGCCACGCCTTATTTCGTGATAATACATTCAACATGTGTGCTATTATTGCAAAGCGGTTAAATCTTAACTATACTAAGGGCCCATTCTTTGGAGGCATCTTCGCCTCGCGCCTAGCTGCACATTTTAACATACCTATTAGGCATTATGAGAAGGAAGAAAAATTGATTCCTCCTATTTGTTTAGATTATAAGAGCATGGTAGCGCATGATTTTATTATCAAGAATAGGGGAAATGAGCTCAAATACAAATTGTTCTTTGATAAACATCATCCTGAGACTATTACCCTACCTGCTCCTTCCTTGTTTGATTTATCTGCAAGCAAGTACTTTGTTCCCTTGGAGGCTATTCACGCCTACCGGAATCCTACATTAGCCACAGAGGCAGAGTAGGAACCACAAGTGGATCCTCCATGACAGTCTAATTACCAGTGGGATCCGGAGATTGTGACACCCCAAAATTTTGGCCTTGTTTTATTAAATAAATTTTTTTGCCAGGAATTAAAACTTTGATTTTTTTGGACTCCCTTTTGATTTTTTAAACAATTCCTTTCTTATTATCATTGAGTTGTTTCCTATAATGAAAACCTTTCAAATATGTTATTGGACTTGTTTAACCTCTCAAGAAAATTTTTCTTTTATCAGTATAACTAATTACCTAATTAATTTGCTTGATCTTTATTTTCTTAAAAATGGTTTTTCAAGCTTATATGGCCATAATTGAACTACAACCATTTGATAAATTCACCAAAAATTCCAACCAAAATTTGGAGATGTCATGTGATGTTTTTAAATCACTTTTATACAAAAATATCTTTTATTCATGTAATATTTTGAGCTCTGCATCAATTTTTCTTCTCTGGTCCAAAGTGCAATTTTGCACTACAACCCTTTTAAATATTTCTTTCTGGCCTCCACCAAAATTTTGGGATGTTGGTAGTAGCATATGGTTCAACTTTATGCAAAAACCCAGTGATGTTATTTGCAAGTTTTGAGTGAATCAACCTCATCTTCATTCTGGTCCAACATGATGGTTTGTACAACAACCATATCCTTGCTTGCTCTTTGGCCCTTGAGTTTTCTCATGCTTGTAGTGCACCTTGCCAAACCCTTAAGTCCAGGAGAGTGGTCCCATTGGATGAATCTAAGTGCTTGAAATCATGCCCTTTTCTTTCTGTCCAAAACTGAAGTTTTGCAAAACTTGCACTAACAAGTTTGTGCTTTTCACAAACTAACCTCACCACCCTCTTATGCATCTAAAGAGACCACCATCTAGAGTTTTTGGCCACTCCAAGACCTGCCTAAATGCCCTTAGCATTTTGTCAAACACCTTATGGGCATGATCAGTTTTGACATGGGTTTGTGTTTTCTCTATGAACTTGATCCCCTGACCAAACCAGCCTGTCCAATGGTGTTTCCCTAGCCTATAACCCCACCCTGCTAACCCTGTTGCGGTTTGGAACCCCCCCAGCATGCCATGGCATTTCATCGAGCACGTTTCATGCATGCTCTGGGTGCGAGCAGAGCACGCGTTTTGCACGTGCCGTGCCGAGCCGACGCGTTGCGCCCTGGCCTTGCCCGCTCTGTAGAGCCACGCCACTCGCTCTCCTCCTCACTACGTCACGCCAAGCAGGCCCTGGTGCCCTGCAGCACCGCTGTTAGAACCGCTTGGCGGCATGCCCGCGGCCGCATCCGCCACCGCCATGGGCAGCACCGCCCAAACCACCACAGTGCGCCAGCTCGCCTCTTTCGACAGTGTAGTGGTCGTCGTTAGCCCCTGGAGCTAGCCAGCCACCGCCACGTCGCCCTGGAGCACAGAGAGGCGGTTCACCGCCGTTCTTATCCCCGGCCGCCGCAAACCGACTTGGACGTGCTATAAAGAGAGGTCCCCGAACTCCCCCGAGCACGCAGGCAACCTCAGGCCACCCCAATGGCGCTCCCCTAGCTCGCATTCGACCCAGGGAGGTTTTCTTCCCCGTCTCCGGCAACTCCTGCCGCCGCCACCGCCCCGGCCATTCCGGCACCTCTAGTACCTCCCCCTCTCCACTCTCTCCACCAGGAGCCTTCTCTTCCTCCCGCGAGCACTTCCCCCTGCTCGATTTTGATCGGGAGCCACCGCAGCCCCAAAAGCACTTTGCTCCCGAGGCCACCTCCGCCGAGAAGCTCGCCGCCGGCA
Source organism: Triticum dicoccoides (assembly GCF_002162155.2). Taxonomy (NCBI): domain Eukaryota; kingdom Viridiplantae; phylum Streptophyta; class Magnoliopsida; order Poales; family Poaceae; genus Triticum; species Triticum dicoccoides. The sequence continues at coordinate 91,396,576 of NC_041392.1, read as the reverse complement.
GTTTCCTCCACCCCCGACGACCCTAAAACCACCAGGAGGACCGCCTAGGAGTGGCGGATCCATCCCTGCATTCAGATGCCCGCGAAGAACCGCCGTTCACCGGGGACGATCGCCGGATGTCCCGCCTCTGCTCGGGCAGAGAAGAGGGGGGGGAGTGTGGACTAGTCAAACCTGACTAGTGGGCCCCCTGGACCCACTGTCAGTGACTCCCCGCGCGGTCCATGCTGGATAAGTGGAGGCGTAAAACCCGTAGTACGTTTTCTCTGCCCAAAAGCGTAATCTCGTTTGAACCGTTTTCTTTTTCTGATTTTATTCAAAACAGATTTTGACCAAATCTTTGACTGGCTATAACTTTTTAATTATAACTCCAAATGAGTTGATTCTTTTTCCTACCTTCCTCAAATTTTGTCTAGTTTATATTAAGATTTATTTCAAAAAATTTCAGACAACTTTTTGGTACTGTTTTTGAAACTACATATTGATTCAAAAATATTTTGAATAGGATTTTTGGAGAGAGGAGAAAGCTTTCAAAAGTTTTGGAGTGGACCCTGCCTTTCCACACCATGAAGGCAAGCATTCTGAACCCCGGAATAATATTTTTGGTGTGTTAGGTGACACGTTTGTAACACCACCTTATATCGGAGAACTTGTTATTTCATGTGATATGATCATTTGCATGAAGGCATATTAGTGATTTCCTTGCTGTTGGAAATGAATATACTTGTGATGGTAATCACCCTCATGTGCCTTGCATGCCTGCCGGAAAGGAATCCGGGAAAGCCTCTGCCTTGGGTAGGAGTGAGCTTGTCGCCGGTCCCCGTCGGGACGGTTATGTCCGGTATGGCATGGTAAGGTATATTGAGTGGTGATTTTGTTGGTTGAAATATATTTGTTATACATGTCATGCAGGGAATTTATAAACCTCCTGAGTCGACCGTAGATCGAGTCTTGTTCCAGTAACCCCCATACTTGTTTTGTACTACCACTTGTCCCTGCCGCAGGTAGGGTACGGTTCAGTAAGTCGTCAACCCCTTTCCAGCACACACCGTACAAAGAAGCCATGGTGGAAGATACTGGTTGTAGCCGGTAGGCAGACCACCTGGTCCGGGGGCATGGGTGTTTCCGGTTGGGACCGAGAGGGGAGGCCACCCCTTAGAGCGCGCCATATAAATTTGATCCCATGCTACGCGAGGTTGTAGCCTCCCCACTTAGAGTTTTGCTTAACAAGTGTCGTGGGTGATTCTGGACACCGATGAGTTAAGCTGGTGTGTGCAAGTTAGGCGTGTTTTCAACTAAAAGGCCGTAGACGGAATTAGTCCCGATGGACTAAAGGAATCCGTTACTCGTGGGTAAAGAGTACACCCTCTGCAGAGATTAAACCTATTCGAATAACCGTGTCCATGGTTAAGGATTACAGTCTGGGATGGGTCAAGGGTTGGTCTTAGTGTCGGTCTTCGGAGGAGAGATTGTTAAACCAGAACTTGGACTGTGACTTGTGACTTGTGAAGATTATGATTATTATTATTATGGACTAACCCATTATATTATCAAGTATCCCTGGGACGGTTCTACCTCCTGGATGTTCATTGTGATTATTTGTTTTATAAGCCCTTTATGTGGTGTCGCTGAGACGCCCGACTGTGGCATTTCTTGTTATTTATTTATTTTATAAGCCCTTTATGTGGTGTCGCTAAGACGCCCGACTGTGGCATTTCTTTTAAAGCCCTTTATTTGGTGTCGCTAAGACGCCCGACTGTGGCATTTCTTTTAAAGCCCTTTATGTGGTGTCGCTAAGACGCCCGACTGTGGCATTTCTTTTAAAGCCCTTTATGTGGTGTCGCTAAGACGCCCGACTGTGGCATTTCTTTTAAAGCCCTTTATGTGGTGTCGCTAAGATGCCCGACTGTGGCATTTCTTTTAAAGCCCTTTATGTGGTGTCGCTAAGACGCCCGACTGTGGCATTTCTTTTAAAGCCCTTTATGTGGTGTCGCTAAGACGCCCGACTGTGGCATTGCTTGTTATTTATTTCATAAATTTTAATACTACTATGTTACTGCATATTCATAAATAACATGCCTGCACGCATCAGAGTTTTATTTATCTTTTGTGACTGACGTCATGAGCATAAAATATTTTCAGCACATCATTGTTATGTTATACCTGTGTTCATAATGTTTGCGAGTACATTCAAAGTACTCACTGGCTTGTCCCTGGCTATTGACTTGGCCAGATTTCTGCTTGGAGAGGAGCGTTGCGATGACAGCCCCGGAACCCACGTAATGGTGATAGCAGCCTCGCGAAGATAGGAGTTAACCTAGTCAGCTGTTCCTATGGGAAATGGAGTCCCCTATATGCTGACGATCCACAAACCGCTTCCGCCATCAACCACCAGAAACCTTTTGTTGTACTCATAGGCCAGAATGGTCTTGTACTACATATGTTGTATTTTGCTTGGAATTTCTATATCAAGTTGGTGCCTCATCAGCTAACAGTTATCCTGGGGCTGGTGAGTACAACGGCCATTTTCTGGAATTTAAAACCCGGAAAACCGGTCATGACAGACTTGGTATCAGAGCCAGGCTGACCATTGGCTAATCCTATCTTAGCCGGGTCTATAAACTTAGGCAAACCAACCCACCAAACCATAACCACACCCCAGCCAAGCTTCTCGTGCAAGATAGCCACACAGTGACCCAACACCTTTTGGCAGTCGGTGCCCAACCTATCAACCTAACCTGTCGCTCATGCGCCAGTGATCGAATCCTAAATAGTCCTTTCTCGCAAACGTGCAAAGGAAGACTCCGTACCCTTTTCATATAAAAAGGGGCACGCTAGCCCCAACACAGCCGAGCACAGCCTCTACCCCAAACCAAGCTACAATGCCTGGCCCTGTCATGCACAATGAGACCACGACAACCAACCTTGGAGGCTTTGTGACCATACTCGCAAACCTCACCCGTCGTGCCTATGCGTTAGAAGAGCCCCCAGAATATGTTGTGTACCAAGGACCCATGAGCGGTGAGAACCGTCAATTCTGGGACACTGTACACATCTACGGTAGGGGTCTAGCACCCGATAGCCCCTACAGGTTCACCGGAAGAATGACTTCCTTTGAGCCACAAGCCATCCAACTAGCTGCTCGAGAAGCTATAGTTCATCTCCGGCACTTGTCGCCCAGAGTTAACTGTCGCTTGTTCCACTACTACCCCAGACATGAAGGGTATGGTAGACCACCCCAAGTTGCCAACGGAGATCACGAGACAGATCCTGCATTGTTGCACCTAGTGCGCTATGTAAGTGCACTAGAGGAACTGTGCGATCAAATCAATATTGATCTAATTGCAGCTCGTGGAGAGCTGGTTCGTCGAGCCCCGACGAGAGAAGAGAACGAGCCCAACGCCGACAACCCAGTCGTGCTGTTTGGACACCCGATCGAGTCCCTGAGGCCTGCCCCAGCCATCGGCCAAGGTGCTCTGATGACCCCAGAAGTGCTTCGTCGCCTCTTGGGAGCACACTCCAACGGGGTTGTGGCCAACAATCCCCGAGATGGTCCTCATCGCTACCCCGAGCCTGCAGCCCCTCAAGCCACTCCAGCTAATTCCGACGGTGAGACCCGTGGAGAAGCCTCAACAACCACAAGGCACGCCCGCTTGGATGTAAACGAGGTAGACTAAGTCACACGAGTTGTATCGAGTCCCAGTGTACCCTCGCTTTGTAATCATGTGGCCTTGTAATTAAATGCCGCCTGTTGCCATGCCTCTAGTAGCTTTGCATGGATATGCCACACACAGTTACCAAAAACCTCCCCGATAACCCCCACAGTAACACGACCTTGACCCTTGGAGCAGAGCTGAAAATTTTCTTTACCATTCACCACGGTAAAAATGACCCAGCTCCGGTGCTATAAAAAGGCCACCGTGTGACCTTGCCAAGCACCTCTCACCTTGTGCACCACCCTCACAACCATTTCTTGCCATGCCGAGCCCCAGCATTTACCTGAGAACTCCAAATGCAACCCCGGGTAGTTTTGTCAAGATATTGTGGGATTTTGCCTGCAGTACCATGGGCGCTACCCAGCCACCCCAGTACGAGTTGTTCAAATCGAGAATCACCCCTTCCACCTCGAGATATTGGGCAGCAGTACACATCCCTCCCGTAAACTCAAACAAGATCCAACAGAGGTCTCCTTCGTGGGGAAATCTATGCCAACCCCACATATGGCCATAGAAGCTGTTGCATACGAAGCGCTTGCTCGCCTTCGATTCGCGGTACCCTATGCCAGCGAACGAGGGTATTATTACTTCCCGAGCCGTGCAGCACCCGAAGGAGTGACATCTTTTCCCGGTGGAAGAATTGAGAGAGACCCAGTCCTGGCCAACCTTGTACAGTACGTCATCGCTCAAGAGCGTTTAACCCAACGTGTGATGGGTTATCTCCAGAGCCTCGCAGATTTAAATCCTCAGATCGCCATCAGCAGAACACTAAGGCCCGACCAGGAGAGACACGTGAATCGACTGGTCAATCCACTTCCCCCGATAGAAGAGGAGTGTATCCCAGTACCAGAGACGTTTTCTAGGGACCCCGTCCAGTTACCGTTTCCATTTTAGACGTCTCTACGGTATTCATTATTGCAACATTTATTTATGTGTATGACTTATGCGTGATACCCTGAGTTTGTACGACGAGTCAATTATTTGGCTTCTACTAATGTGTGTAGTTTTTGTTGTGGTTTATGCTCCTTTAAATTAACTGTTTTTCCCTCGCAAAATCCTGGAGTGAGATTTCTTTTCCCTGAGTTGCTACATCTGCACCTTCTCACGACGTGGATTAATTAATTTCACACAACACCACGGCAGCAGACTCACAACCATAATCTTTCAAACACATACACTGTTTGCAAAACTTTGCAATGGTGTTACATCCAGCTAATCACCCCCCTAACAACAGATTGCACCCGGCACACCCCATCTACTCCTCATGATCACCACCACCGCGGGGAGCCAACACCCGAGCAGCAGCGTCGCGACGATCGTCGAGGATCATCGCGCACAGAAGCACGGAGAGCCCCAGTAGTGTCGCCAGCCCTCCGCATATCAGGATCGCAAACCACTCCGGCATCGCCTCCGCCATTAGAGCCTAGCCCGAGCTTTTGTAAGCAGTAATGGAGGAAGAAGGAGGAGGAGAAGTGAGGCCAGGTGTGAGGAAGAAGAGAGGGGCACCCCGGCTGGTTTATAGCTCGAGCTCGGTGTACGGTGGGCGAAGTCCACCAACGCTGCTCGTCGCTGATCATCGGTGTTTGGAGACGAATCCGCGAGCAGTGCCGACAGCGTGCTGGCCTGCGAGGTGAGTGCATGCTGCACCGGCAGCTAGCACGCCGCGCACTACCGCGGTACGGCCTAGATGCCCTACGCGCTAGACGTCGCCGGTGGAGAAAGCGCAGGAAAGCGCGCGGGAGAGAGGAAGAAGAGAGAACCAGAGGGAGAAGAAGAGGCTGACAGTGAGCCCCGGGTCCACCTGTCGGCCAGAGATAGCACTGTGCTCCGGGTACGACCAGCGTATATTTAAATTTAGAAGTTATTCTAAAATTATATCCAGCGTAGAAATCTCACGTTTTTGTCCCGAACCGTAGATTTTTCCACGCAGCACCAGTATTCACACTGTGGTTTTTCACCACTTATTGCCCTCTCACTGTAGCCACATTTTTATTGCGTATAATTTTTCTTAAAACAGCTTTTAGCAAATCTCGAGGACGAGATTTTTCTTAAGAGGGGTAGTGTTGTGACACCCCAAAATTTTGGCCTTGTTTTATTAAATAAATTTTTTTGCCAGGAATTAAAACTTTGATTTTTTTTGGACTCCCTTTTGATTTTTTAAACATTTCCTTTCTTATTATCATTGAGTTGTTTCCTATAATTAAAACCTTTCAAATATGTTATTGGACTTGTTTAACCTCTCAAGAAAACTTTTCTTTTATCAGTATAACTAATTACCTAACTAATTTGCTTGATCTTTATTTTCTTGAAAAATGTTTTTTCAAGGTTATATGGCCATAATTGAACTACAACCATTTGATAAATTCACCTAAAATTCCAACCAAAGGTTGGAGATGTCATGTGATGTTTTAAAATCACTTTTATACAAAAATATCTTTTATTCATGTAATATTTTGAGCTCTGCATCAATTTTTCTTCTCTGGTCCAGAGTGCGATTTTGCACTACAACCCTTTTAAATATTTCTTTCTGGCCTCCACCAAAATTTTGGGATGTTGGTAGTAGCATATGATTCAACTTTATGCAAAAACCCAGTGATGTTATTTGCAAGTTTTGAGTGAATCAACCTCATCTTCATTCTGGTCCAACATGATGGTTTGTACAGCAACCATATCCTTGCTTGCTCTTTGGCCCTTGAGTTTTCTCATGCTTGTAGTGCACCTTGCCAAACCCTTAAGTCCAGGAGAGTGGTCCCATTGGATGACTCTAAGTGCTTGAAATCATGCCCTTTTCTTTCTGTCCAAAACTGAAGTTTTGCAAAACTTGCACTAACAAGTTTGTGCTTTTCACAAACTAACCTCACCACCCTCTTATGCATCTAAAGAGACCACCATCTGGAGTTTTTGGCCACTCCAAGACCTGCCTAAGTGCCCTTAGCATTTTGTCAAACACCTTATGGGCATGATCAGTTTTGACATGGGTTTGTGTTTGCTCTATGAACTTGATCCCTTGACCAAACCAGCCTGTCAAATGGTGTTTCCCTAGCCTATAACCCCACGGTGCTAACCCTCTTGCAGTTTGGAACCCCCGAGCATGCCATGGCATTTCGTCGAGCATGTTTCGTGCATGCTCTGGGCGCGAGCAGAGCACCCGTTTTGCACGTGCCGTGCCGAGCCGACGCGTCGCGCCCCTGGCCTTGCCCGCTCTGCAGAGCCATGCCACTCGCTCTCCTCCTCACCACGTCACGCCAAGCAGGCCCTGGTGCCCTGCAGCACCGCCGTCAGAGCCGCTTGGTGGCATGCCCGCGGCCGCATCCGCCACCGCCATGGGCAGCACCGCCCAAACCACCACAGCGTGCCAGCTCGCCTCTTTCGACAGTGTAGTGGTCGTCGTTAGCCCCTGGAGCTAGCCAGCCACCGCCACATCGCCCTGGAGCACAGAGAGGCGGTTCACCGCCGTTCTTATCCCCGGCCGCCACAAACCGACTTGGACGTGCTATAAAGAGAGGTCCCCGAACTCCCCCGAGCACGCAGGCAACCTCAGGCCACCCCAATGGCGCTCCCCTAGCTCGCATTCGACCCAGGGAGGTTTTCTTCCCCGTCTCTGGCAACTTCTGCCGCCGCCACCGCCCCGGCCATTCCGGCACCTCTAGTACCTCCCCATCTCCACTCTCTCCACCAGGAGCCTTCTCTTCCTCCCGCGAGCACTTCCCCCTGCTCGATTTTGATCGGGAGCCACCGCAGCCCCAAAAGCACTTTGCTCCCGAGGCCACCTCCGCCGAGAAGCTCGCCGCCAGCAGTTTCCTCCACCCCCGACGACCCTAAAACCACCAGGAGGACCGCCTAGGAGTGGCGGATCCATCCCTGCATTCAGATGCCCGCGAAGAACCGCCGTTCGCCGGTGACGATCGTCGGATGTCCCGCCTCTGCTCGGGCAGAGAAGAGGGGAGGAGTGTGGACTAGTCAAACCTGACTAGTGGCCCCCCTGGACCCACTGTCAGTGACTCCCCGCGCGGTCCACGCTGGATAAGTGGAGGCGTAAAACCCGTAGTACGTTTTCTCTGCCCAAAAGCGTAATCTCGTTTGAACCGTTTTCTTTTTCTGATTTTATTCAAAACAGATTTTGACCAAATCTTTGACTGGCTATAACTTTTTAATTATAACTCCAAATGAGTTGATTCTTTTTCCTACCTTCCTCAAATTTTGTCTAGTTTATATCAACATTTATTTCAAAAAATTTCAGACAACTTTTTGGTACTGTTTTTGAAACTACATATTGATTCAAAAATATTTTGAATAGGATTTTTGGAGAGAGGAGAAAGCTTTCAAAAGTTTTGGAGTGCACCCTGCCTTTCCACACCATGAAGGCAAGCATTCTGAACCCCGGAATAATATTTTTGGTGTGTTAGGTGACACGTTTATGACACCACCTTATATCGGAGAACTTGTTATTTCATGTGATATGATCATTTGCATGAAGGCATATTAGTGATTTCCTTGCCGTTGGAAATGAATATACTTGTGATGGTAATCACCCTCATGTGCCTTGCATGCCTGCCGGAAAGGAATCCGGGAAAGCCTCTGCCTTGGGTAGGAGTGAGCTTGTCGCCGGTCCCCGTCGGGACGGTTATGTCCGGTATGGCATGGTAAGGTATATTGAGTGGTGATTTTGTTGGTTGAAATATATTTGTTATACATGTCATGCAGGGGATTTATAAACCTCCTGAGTCGACCGTAGATCGAGTCTTGTTCCAGTAACCCCCATACTTGTTTTGTACTACCACTTGTCCCTGCCGCAAGTAGGGTACGGTTCAGTAAGTCGTCAACCCCTTTCCAGCACACACCGTACAGAGAGGCCATGGTGGAAGATACTGGTTGTAGCCGGTAGGCAGGCCACCTGGTCCGGGGGCATGGGTGTTTCCGGTTGGGACTGAGAGGGGAGGCCACCCCTTAGAGCGCGTGATATAAATTTGATCCCATGCTACGCGAGGTTTTAGCCTCCCCACTTAGAGTTTTGCTTAACAAGTGTCGTGGGTGATTCCGGACACCGATGAGTTAAGCTGGTGTGTGCAAGTTAGGCGTGTTTTCAACTAAAAGGCCATAGACAGAATTAGTCCCGATGGACTAAAGGAATCCGTTACTCGTGGGTAAAGAGTACACCCTCTGCAGAGATTAAACCTATTCGAATAACCTGTCCATGGTTAAGGATTACAATCTGGGATGGGTCAAGGGTTGGTCTTAGTGTCGATCTTCGGAGGAGAGATTGTTAAACCAGAACTTGGACTGTGACTTGTGACTTGTGAAGATTATGATTATTATTATTATGGACTAACCCATTATATCATCAAGTATCCCTGGGACGGTTCTACCTCCTGGATGTTCATTGTGATTATTTGTTTTATAAGCCCTTTATGTGGTGTCGCTGAGACGCCCGACTGTGGCATTTCTTGTTATTTATTTATTTTATAAGCCCTTTATGTGGTGTCGCTAAGACGCCCGACTGTGGCATTTCTTTTAAAGCCCTTTATGTGGTATCGCTAAGACGCCCGACTGTGGCATTTCTTTTAAAGCCCTTTATGTGGTGTCGCTAAGACGCCCGACTGTTGCATTTCTTTTAAAGCCCTTTATGTGGTGTCGCTAAGATGCCCAACTGTGGCATTTCTTTTAAAGCCCTTTATGTGGTGTCGCTAAGACGCCCGACTGTGGCATTTCTTTTAAAGCCCTTTATGTGGTGTCGCTAAGATGATGAAATGTTAGGCTTTTAGGGTGCCTTGGCGTCGAAAAACCCTCAATGATAAAAGCTTAGATTTTAGGATGCCTCGGTGTCGACAAACCCTAAATGATGAGACCATGATCTTGTTCCTTGACAATAACCAACTTTTTGACCAAACTTTGTTTCTATTTAGAGAGAAACATGGCCCACAACGATGAGGCCGGGGGTTCGGGCGGCAAGGCATTCTAGGAGCTGTCCCAGGAGATGGAGGAACAACCTCACTTGTATGAGGCCGCCGCCTTCCCCACCGATCCTGAGACCACGGATGGTGCCGCCCAGGATGACCACACTGATGCCACCACTGATGGTGCCGCCGAGGATGCCACCACTGATGATGGCGGCGTACGCACATATGGCAGCCAACCGAAGAGGCAACAGAAGGACCGGCGCCCGATCGTGCTCCGCACCGTCAAGGAGGAAGTTACTGAAGTGGACTCCAATGGGAATCCAACGGCGCCCGATCGAATAGTCAAGGGGTACTCGCTTCAGCTCGGGTGCATTGTCCGGAGCACCGTCTCGATCAACACCGAGAACCTGAGGCATCCTGACCGAGGGAATTTGCGCAACCTCCTCTTCATGAAGCTGCACGAACGATACAAGTTCCCCGCTGAATTTGAAAACACAAGCCTCAAAGGGAATAAAGTGAACAATGCTGCCCTCACGAAGATGAGCAAGGCGCCCTGTCTACTTGGAAAAGCAATGTGAAGAAAATGATCGAGAAAGGTGAGAGTTATCAGAAGATCAAGGAGAAAAATCCTTCGATCACCGAAGATGACTACAACGACTTCAAGATCAATTGCTCGAGCACCGCAAGCTCCCAATTAAGTGAGTGGGGGAAACAAATGCGGGAGCTGAACATAGGGGAACACGCACTCGCTCCCGGCGGTTACAGAGTGGCGGAGCCTATATGGGACAAGGAGGAGGCGGACCGTGCCGAGCAAGGCCTACCGCCCCTCTTTGATACATACGGTGACAAGCAGACCAGGAACTTTGTCAGGGCCCGGTACAAGAAGGACCCGAAAACAAAGGAGCTTACCACGGATCCGAAGACCAAGCAGCTTGAGCTTGTTCTGGTAAGGAATACACCCCCGCGTAATTAGCTCCATATGGTTGCATTCTAATTAATGAAGCCAAATTTGTAAATGGTTCACATTCCTTCCGCAGGTGACTGAAAGCAGTAGCGTGGGGTCGACTAAGAGCAACCCTTGGGACACCACTCTAAATAGGGGGTTGAATGTAATGAAGAACAAGGATAATCTCAGTAAGCCGACGTCAGCTGGTCATGTGGCCGGCAAAGGCTTGTCGACAAAATGGGGGTCATACTATAACGCTGGTGTGCGGAAGGAGAAAAAGACCAGCTCGGAAAGCCAGGCGCGAGAGGTTCAAGAACTCAAGGCACAGGTGGCGCGGATTCCGGAGATTGTCCAAGAGCAAGTGGAACAACGACTCGGAGCGACGATCACCGCCCTTGTGCGTACCTTGATCTTGGGGTTGAGTGCGTGGATTGCGGGCGGCCAACAGGGGCCGCCCCCGATTCCTAGCTTCACGGCCAGCAACTCGCATAATGCGATGGCGGGGCCATTGGTGCCTCCGGCGGAGGCGGCATTGGTGTCTCCGACGCCGGCACGGGAGCTTAATGCACCCGGGTGTACGCCGGCCGGCACCTCTTCAGCAAGCGGCCCCTCCGTCAACTGCACGCCCGCCGTTGGCGGTGCCTCGACATTAGCCGAGCTCGACGCCATCATCACTGTAAATAATTAAGCCTCTCTCGGCCGAGGACTTCATCTCCTTGCCTTTGACTGGGCATCCCTGACGCCCTACATGTTTTCGCAGGGCGCCGCTGATGTTCCGTGCACTCTCCTCCACTTCGTGAACAAGGAGTTGGTCGATGTCGCCAAGGGCAAAATCGTTCAACTGGGCAACCCCTTGTTCCACGGTACCCAGATGCCACCCAACTTGTTTAGGGTTCAACTGGTTCGGGTGCTGCCAGGCTGCGATGACTTGTTACCTCTGATTCGACCCGTCGGGGCCGACGATGAAGACGTGATGACCCTCAGCGCCTGCCTGAGCTGGCCCCTGCTTTGGCTGAAGAGCCAGATTCGTTTGGGGGCGGGGGACGCCACCCCAAAGACAACACCGCCAGTCGTGTCGGTGCCAAGTCGGCCCCATGGAAAGACCGCCGTAACGGTGCCGGACATCCCTATGCCACTGGATCCAAACATGCATATGGCACAGGATCAGAACAACGACGACGACGACGATGATACATTTGGCAATGTCGATCAGTACTTTGCCGAGCATGGGTACGATGGCGACTTCATGGGGCCTCCTTCTCAAGAACCAAACCCAACAAAAGACGTGCGCGATCTAGCTCGTACCGCGGAGAAGCCAAGTTGCAACAGGCACCGTCTGGCGTTCAGCTCTCAGGAGACGCCTCCAGCTGCCGACTTCACCGAGCCTCAGATAGGCGAGGTGCGAAATATTATCAGCCCCAACACACTCAAGAAGGTGGTCTATGAGCAGAACTCGGTCCCATTACAGGAGAAGAAGAAGGCACGCAAAAGAAAGACTAAGAAGGGTGCGAGCCAGCCAGCACCGAGTACGATCCGTGCTCAGGACGGGCCACCTTCACCGCAGGATATCTCGAGGAGGGTGCATGTGGCGGGTAGGGCGATGCTACCGACAAATATGCTCAATGCTGCAACCGGTGCTATGCGGAGTCTGCATGACAGTGTTCTTGCTTTGGAGAAGCGGAGTCTCAGAGAGAAGGATGTGGCATACCCGGTTTTCGCGGCCAAGGTGCCAGAGGGTAAGGGCTTTGTGGATAACTCCATCGGGAGTACGATCGTCCTGCGTTTTGATGACATCCATGCTATGTTGAACCTTCATCCGCTGCACTACACCTTCGTTCGGCTATTCTCGCTGAGTATGGAGATGCGGATCATTCGCGACAAGACCCCGGACATCGTGATAGTCGACCCCTTCTACATGCGTGCCAAGATCTTGGGCAGCGCTGGGGACCGGCAAGTCGCGAGTTCTTACCTCGAAGGCGTCATTCTGGCAAACCAAGATAAGGATAACTTCCTCGTGCCTTACTTTCCCGAGTAAGTCCTCCCCTCAACCGGCCCGTAACATATGAATTCTTACATTTCGATCGTTTTTCTTTTAACATTTCGTGTTTTCTGCAGTGACACACGTTGCACGCTCATCCTCCTAAGCCCCAAATATTCCATGGCCACGTATTTCGACCCGGACCGTCAGTCGAACGTAGACTACACAAATGTCAAGAAGGTTCTTGATGATGTTCTCCCCGGCTACGCCCAATCTGGAGGCACCTTCACCAGGCCTATTCGTAAGTACGGCAAGCACGTGTTCTCCCACAATACGACGTTTTGCTGCGTCAAGCAGCCGCCTGGTGGTCAGAAGGGTGCCTACTACGCCATCCATCACATGCAGGCGATCGTACGGGACCATCATCAACTTCTGCTACCGAGTAAACTCAAAGATTGGGCCGCGAGCGTGTCGGCAATCCAGGACGCGGACCTCCGACAAGAATTCTTTCGCATCCAGTCGGAGTTTGCGGAAATCATCCATCAAGATGTCCTTCGTACCTCGGGGCAGTTCTACCTTAGAAATCAACCGTCCAATAGTGACATCGACACAATGCTACAAATGCAGGATGACAACGCCCGTTCTTTCATGACTCCCACGATAGACGACGGCTTCATCCACGCTCCGGTCCCTTGAGTCGAGTTGTCTAGTTCTGAAACATCGATTGGCTCATGTTGTAATTAAACTTTAATGAACTTGTAGTATGTCTCTTTGGTTTCGAGAGTCGTTCAACTTAGATGTAATCGATGCTATTAATGTCTTGCTTTTCTCTTCCGATCGTTCTGTTGCATACTTATATATTTCTTATGTATTGTCTGTGAATTGGTACTAACGTTTCGTTTGGCTAGTGCATAGCGATGCCGACGTATGTCGTGTACAAGGGTAAGGTTCCCGGAGTCTACGATGACTGGGAGGAGTGTCGGAGACAGGTTCACCGATTCAGCGGTAACAGTTACAAAGGGTACACCACTAGGGCCGAGGCCGAATCTAGATACGCCCGCTATCTAGCGGGAGAGGGGAGGGAGCGTTGGAGGAACCGGATGAAGACGAGTTTCATCATGATGATGCTCATCGTGATGACCGCAGCTCTCTTCTATGTGATGGTAGTTTAGATGATCGATATCGACTTGTAATGTGAAGACAGACTCGCTACTCGCGGTCTCGAGACTTGTAATATAATGTTCTATCTTTGTTCGGTCTTTTCAATTCGGAGACTAATATGATGAATTGTATTCGGAGACTAATATGATGAATTGTATTCAAAGACTAATCTTCTATTGTATTTGATGAATCTGTTGTTGATGTGTGCTGTCTATATTTTGTCAAACTATACATTTTGTAACCTGTGCAAAAAACAGAAAATAAAAAAATAAAAAAAACCTAATATTCATACTAATGGCGCATCACATGACAGTGCGCCATTAGTATGACAGTGCATACTAATGGCGCATCACTGGGCAGTGCGCCATTAGTATGCCGCGGTTACTAATGGCGCATCAAGAGGTGGTGCGCCATTAGTATGCCAAAGCACCTGGGTATACATGGCCCCTGGGAGGCATACTAATGGCGCACCCTGGCCTATACTAATGGCGCACCCGAGGTGCGCCATTAGTATACCAGATACTAATGGCGCACCAGGTGGTGCGCCATTAGTAAAAATTACTAATGGCGTGCTATTAATGGCGCACCACAGATGCGCCACTAATAGCCATACTAGGTGCGCCATTAGTAGGGGTTTTTCTAGTAGTGCCTTTATGTGGTGTCGCTAAGACGCCCGACTGTGGCATTGCTTGTTATTTATTTAATATATTTTAATACTACTATGTTACTGCATATTCATAAATAACATGCCTGCACGCATCAGAGTTTTATTTATCTTTTGTGACTGACGTCATGAGCATAAAATATTTTCAGCACATCATTGTTATGTTATACCTGTGTTCATAATGTTTGCGAGTACATTCAAAGTACTCACTAGCTTGTCCCTGGCTATTGTCTTGGCCAGATTTCTGCTTGGAGAGGAGCGTTGCGGTGACAGCCCTGGAACCCACGTAATGGTGATAGCAGCCTCGCGAAGATAGGAGTTAACCTGGTCAGCTGTTCCTGTGGGAAATGGAGTCCCCTATACGCTGATGATCCACAAACCGCTTCCGCCATCAACCACCAGAAAACTTTTGTTGTACTCAGAGGCCAGAATGGTCTTGTACTACATATGTTGTATTTTGCTTGGAATTTCTGTATCAAGTTGGTGCCTCGTCAGCTAACAGTTATCCTGGGGCTGGTGAGTACAACGGCCATTTTCTGGAATTTAAAACCCGGAAAACCGGTCGTGACAGAGATGATTGCCAACTAGTGGCAATCAGAGTCTTCTTATTCGCAGTACGACCCAAACTATTGCTATGGATATCTGTCAGGCCAACAGTGATCATAGACCAACTTAGGCCCAAAGCCTAAGCTTGGGGGAGTACGTATTTCTCACCGACATTACATTTATGTTCACACACTCATTGCTAGATGTCGGTACTCATACTTTTTCATTGTATCATCCATGCTAGTTTATTTCCTTTTTATGCTTTCTTCTTGTGTGTTTAATAAACCTTAAGAAAAACCAAAAAAATCACTTGTAGCTTTTAGCTAGTTTTAATTTCTATGCTTGTAGTAGTAATTAAAAAGAAAACCCAAAAAGATTACATGTTCTTCTTTTGCTTGTTGGGAGCTTTCCTGTGTAAATAGTTTTATTTCTTTTCTTTTCTTTGGGGTCGATAGGAGAAGACCATAATTAAAATTGTTGATGTGGCTCTTATATGCATTATTGTTGATCTGAAAAAAGAGCCCATATTGCTTTGTCTTCTCCTGTTTTATTGAATGCTTGCAGATACTAGCTTAGTCCTTGCACGTGCACTATTATTATTATCCACATCGTTCGGTCAGGCAAGTGAAAGGCAATTATGACGATATATGATGGACTGGCTGAGATGAGAAAAGTTGGTATGAACTCGACCTCTCTTGTTTTTGTAAATATGATTAGTTCATCGTTCCTGGTTCATCCTATTATGAATAAACATGTTTGCAATGAAAACTAGAGATCATAGTTTCTTGTGCCATGCTTAATTAGATAGGAGCTTATAATGGTTTACCTTGCATGCCAACATGCTATTAAAATGGTTGTGATGTGGTATGATAGGTGCTACCTCTTGAGCACTGTGTTGGTTTTCCCCGAAGAGGAAGGGATGATGCAGCAAAGTAGCGTAAGTATTTCCCTCAATTTTTGAGAACCAAGGTATCAATCCAGTAGGAGGCTACACGCGAGTCCCTCGCACCTGCACAAAACAAATAAATCCTCGCAACCAACGCAAATAGGGGTTGTCAATCCCTATAGGGCCACTTACGAGAGTGAGATCTGATAGATATGATAAGATAATATTTTTGGTAATTTTATGATAAAGATGCAAAGTAAAATAAAGGCAAAGTAAATAGCAAAGGAAATAACTAAGTAGTAGGAGATCAATATGATAAAGATAGACCCGGGGGCCATAGGTTTCACTAGTGGCTTCTCTCGAGAGCATAAGTATTCTACGGTGGGTGAACAAATTACTATTGAGCAATTGACATAATTGAGCATAGTTATGAGAATATCTAGGTATGATCATGTATATAGGTATCACGTCCGAGACAAGTAGACCGACTCTTGCCTGCATCTACTACTATTACTCCACTCATCGACCGCTATCTAGCATGCATCTAGAGTATTAAGTTAAAAACAGAGTAACGCCTTAAGCAAGATGACATGATGTAGATGGATAGACTCATGCAATATGAAGAAAACCCCATCTTGTTATCCTCGATGGCAACAATATAATACGTGCCTTGCTGCCCTTACTGTCACCGGGAAAGGACACCGCAAGATTGAACCCAAAGCTAAGCACTTCTCCCATTGCGAGAAAGATCAATCTAGTAGGCCAAACCAAACTGATAATTTGAAGAGACTTGCAAAGATAACCAATCATACATAAAAGAATTCAGAGAAGATTCAAATATTATTCATAGATAGACTTGATCATAAACCCACAATTCATCGATCTCAACAAACACACCGCAAAAAGAAGATTACATCGAATAGATCTCCACAAGAGAGGGGGAGAACATTGTATTGAAATCCAAAAAGAGAGAAGAAGCCATCTAGCTACTAACTATGGACCCGTAGGTCTGAGGTGAACTACTCACACTTCATCGGAGGGGCTATGGTGTTGATGTAGAAGCCCTCTATGGTCGATGCCCCCCTCCGGCGGAGGTCTAGAACAGGCCCCACGATGGGGTCTTGTGGATACAGAAAGTTACGGCGGTGAAATTAGGGTTTTGGCTCCTGTTCTGATCGTTTGGTGGTACGTGGATATATATAGGAGGAAGAAGTACGTCGGTGGAGCAACAGGGGCCCACAAGGGTGGGGGTGCACCTGGTGGGGTAGGGCGTGCCCCCCTACCTCGTGGCCTCCTGTTACGTGCCTTGACATAGGGTCCAAGTCTCCCGGGTCTTATCTATTGAGAAAATCACGTTCCCGAAGGTTTCGTTCCATTTGGACTCCGTTTGATATTCCTTTTCTTCGAAGCCCTAAAACTGGCAAAAACATCAATTCTGGGTTGGGCCTCTGGTTAATAGGTTAATCCCAAAAATAATATAAAAGTGGATAATAAAGACCAATAATGTCCAAAACAGTAGATAATAAAGCATGGAGCAATCAAAAATTATAGATACGTTGGAGACGTATCAAGCATCCCCAAGCTTAATTCCTGCTCATCCTTGAGTAGGTAAATGATAAAAAGAGATTTTTTTTATGCGGAGTGCTACTTGGCATAATTTTAATGTAATTCGTCTTAATTGTGGTATGAATATTCAGATCCGAAAGATTCACGACAAAAGTTCATATTGACATAAAAATAATAATACTTCAAGCATACTAATAAAGCAATTATGTCTTCTGAAAATAACATGGCCAAAGAAAGTTCATCCCTACAAAATCATATGGTTTAGTCATGTTTCATTTTCGTCATACAATAATGCTCTCATCATGCACAACCCCGATGACAAGCCAAGCAATTGTTTCATACTTTAGTAATCTCAAACCTATAAACTTTCACGCAATATATGAGCGCGAGCCATGGACATAGCACTATAGGTGGAATAGAATATAATGAGGGGGGTTATGTGGAGAAGACAAAAGAGGAGAAAGTCTCACATCAACGAGGCTAATCAATGGGCTATGGAGATGCCCACCGATTGATGTTAATGTAAGGAGTAGGGATTGCCATGCAACGGATGCACTAGAGCTATAAATGTATGAAAGCTCAACAAAAGAAACTAGTAGGTGTGCATCCAACTTGCTTGCTCACGAAGACCTAGGGCACTTGAGGAGGCCCATTGCTGGAATATACAAGACAAGTTCTATAATGAAAATTCCCACTAGTATATGAAAGTGACAAAACAAGAGACTTTCTAACATGAAGATTAGGGTGCTACTTTGAAGCACAAGTGTGGCAAAGGATAGTAACATTGTCCCTTCTCTCTTTTTCTCTCATTTTTTTCTTTTGGGCCTTTTTCTTTTTTATGGCCTTTCTTTTTTGGGGGCCTTCTCCTTTCTTTTTATGGCTTTCTCCTTATATATATATATATTCCTCACTTGGGACAATGCTCTAGAAAATGATGATCATCACACTTCTATTTATTTACAACTCAATGATTACAACTCGATACTCGAACAAAGTATGACTCTATATGAATGCCTCCGGCGGTGTACCGAGATATGCAATGGACCAAGAGTGACATGTATGAAATGATAATGAATGGTGGCTTTGCCACAAATACTATGTCAACTACATGATCATGCTAAGCAATATGACAATGATGAATGTGCCATGATGAACGGAATGGTGGAAAGTTGCATGGTAATATATCTCGGAATGGCTATGGAAATGCCATAATAGGTAGGTATGGTGGCTATTTTGAGGAAGATATAAGGAGGTTTATGTGTGAAATAGCGTATCATATCACGTGGTTTGGATGCACCGGCGAAGTTTGCGCCAACTCTCAATGTGCGAAAGGGCAATGCACGGTACCGAAGAGGCTAGCAAGGATGGAAGGGTGAAAGTGTGTATAATCCATGGACTCAACATTAGTCATAAAGAACTCACATACTTATTGCAAAAATCTACAAGTCATCAAAAACCTCGGTACTATGAGCATGCTCCTAGGGGGCTAGATTGGTAGGAAAAGACCATCGCTCATCCCCGACCGCCACTCATAAGGAAGACAATCAAATAACAACTCATGTTTCAAATTTGTTGCATAACGTTTGCCATACGTGCATGCTATGGGACTTGCAAACTTCAACACAAGCATTTCTCAATTTCACAACTACTCAACTAGCACGACTTTGATATTATTACCTCCATATCTCAAAACAATAATCAAGCATCAAACTTTTCTTAGTATTCAAAACACTCTTAAGAAAATTTTACTAATCTTGAATACCTAGCATATTAGGATTTTAAGAAAATTACCATGCTATTAAGACTCTTAAAATAATCTATGTGAAGCATGAGAGATCAATAGTTTCTATAAAATAAATCCACCATCATGCTCTAAAAGATATAAGTGAAGTACTAGAGCAAAATTATATAACTCAAAAGATATAAGCGAAGCACATAGAGTATTCTAACAAATTCCAAATCATGTATGGCTCTCTCAAAAGGTGTGTACAGCAAGGATGATTGTGGTAAACTAACAAGCAAAGACTCAAATCATACAAGATGCTCCAAGCAAAACACATATCATGTGGCGAATAAAAATATAGCTCCAAGTAAAGTTACCGATAGAAGTAGACGAAAGAGGGGATGCCTTCCGGGGCATCCCCAAGCTTTGGCTTTTAGGTGTCCTTAGATTATTTTGGCGGTTCCATGGGCATCCCCAAGCTGAGACTCTTGCCACTCCTTGTTCCATAATCCATCAAATCTTTACACAAAACTTGAAAACTTCACAACACAAAACTTAAAGTAGAAAATCTCGTGAGTTCCATTAGCGAAAGAAAATAAAAGATCAATTCAAGGTACTGTAATGAACTCATTATTTATTTATATTGGTGTTATACCTACTTTATTCCAACTTCTCCATGGTTTATGAACTATTTTACTAGCAATAGATTCATCAAAATAAGCAAACAAAACATGAAAAACAGAATCTGTCAAAAACAGAACAGTCTGTAGTAATCTGTAACTGGCACAAGATCCTAACCCCAAAAATTCTAAAATAAATTTCTGGACGTGTGGTATTTATCTATTAATCATCTGCAAAAAGAATTAACTAAATATCACTCTCCAAATAAAAATGGCAGCAGTTCTCGTGAGCGCTAAAGTTTCTGTTTTTACAGCAAGTTCAACAAGACTTTCCCAAAGTCTTCCCAATGGTTCTACTTGGCACAAACACTAATTAAACACAAAAAACAGAACCAAAACAGAGGCTAGATAAATTATTTATTACTAAACATTAGCAAAAAGTAAGGAATAAAAATAAAATTGGGTTGCCTCCCAACAAGCGCTATCGTTTAACGCCCCTAGCTAGGCATAACAAGCAAGAATAGATCTAGGTATTGCCATCTTTGGTTTTCCACTTTTTAGCGGAACCAAGCTCAAATCTGGGAGGTTCTTTACGTTTCCCTTCATATTCTGAATTTTTAGATCTAATGAATCCAACCGCTTATTGCAAAGGGTAATCAACATATTCATGCGGTGAATATTTCCACTAATGTTCTTAAGAGGTTCAAGAGATTTTTGCAAGATTTTAGTAACTTCACAATTTTTTTCAAAAACTTGTGTCTCTTCCTAAGTAGGATGAGGCCCCTTTTGTTGAGGTAGTGTTCCTACAATACCTTCTATAATTTCAAGTGCAATATGGGGATCGATTTGAATAAAATTGCCTTTGGCAACGCAATCCAAGAGTGTCTATGAGACATATTTAATCCAACATAAAAATTGCGAAGCAAGATTCTCAGGTTTATTTCAGAGGTACAATTACGATAAGACTCCATTATTCTTAACCAGGCATCTTTTAAGTTTTCTCCTAGTCTCTGTTTAAAGTGACAGAGTTCGAACTCAGGAGTCAACGGAGAAGATAAGGGACTAGCCGTAACGACAAGCAAACAAACTAACACACAAGCAAACAAAAAGCAAGCGAACAAAAGAGGCAAATAGAGAGGGCAGATAGAGAGAGAGAGAGGGCGAATAAAACGGCAAGGGTGAAGTGGGATGAGAGGAAAATGAGAGGCAAATGGAAAATAATGTAATGGGGAGATAAGGGTATGTAGTGGGTACTTGGTATGTTGACTTTTGCATAGACCTCCCCAGCAACGGCGCCAGAAATCCTTCTTGCTACCTCTTGAGCACTGCGTTGGTTTTCCCCGAAGAGGAAGGGATGATGCAGTAAAGTAGCGTAAGTATTTCCCTTAGTTTTTGAGAACCAAGGTATCAATCCAATAGGAGGCTACGCGCGAGTCCCTCGCACCTGCACAAAAAAAATAAATCCTCGCAACCAACGCAAATAGGGGTTGTCAATCCCTATAGGGCCACTTACGAGAGTGAGATCTGATAGATATGATAAGATAATATTTTTGGTATTTTTATGATAAAGATGCAAAGTAAAATAAAGGCAAAGTAAATAGCAAAGGAAATAACTAAGTAGTAGGAGATCAATATGATAAAGATAGACCCGGGGGCCATAGGTTTCACTAGTGGCTTCTCTCGGGAGCATAAGTATTCTATGGTGGGTGAACAAATTACTGTTGAGCCATTGACAGAGTTGAGAATAGTTATGAGAATATCTAGGTATGATCATGTATATACGCATCACGTCCGAGACAAGTAGACCGACTCCTGTCTGCATCTACTACTATTACTCCACTCATCGACCGCTATCCAGCATGCATCTAAAGTATTAAGTTAAAAACAGAGTAACGCCTTATGCAAGATGACATTATGTAGAGGGATAGACTCATGCAATATGAACAAAACCCCATCTTGTTATCCTCGATGGCAATAATACAATACGTGCCTTGCTACCCTTACTGTCACCGGGAAAGGACACCGCAAGATTGAACCCAAAGCTAAGCACTTCTCCCATTGCAAGAAAGATCAATCTAGTAGGCTAAACCAAACTGATAATTCGAAGAGACTTGCAAAGATAACCAATCATACATAAAAGAATTCAGAGAAGATTCAATATTATTCATAGATAGACTTGATCATAAACGCACAATTCATCGATCTCAACAAACACACCGTAAAAAGAAGATTACATCGAATAGATCTCCAAAAGAGAGGGGGTGAACATTGTATTGAGATCCAAAAAGAGAGAAGAAGTCATCTAGCTACTAACTATGGACCCGTAGGTCTGAGGTGAACTACTCACACTTCATCGGAGGGGCTATGGTGTTGATGTCGAAGCCCTCCATGATCGATGCCCCCCTCCGATGAAGCTCCGGAACAGGCCCCAAGATGGGATCTCGTGGATACAAAAATATATGGCGGTGGAATTAGGGTTTTGACTCCTGTTCTGATCGTTTGGGGATACGTGGATATATATAGGAGGAAGAAGTACGTCGGTGGAGCAACAGGGGGCCCACGAGGGTGGGGGGCACGCCTGGTGGGGTAGGGCGCGCCCCGTACCTCGTGGCCTCCTGTTATGTGCCTTGACGTAGGGTCCAAGTCTCCCGGGTCTTATCTATTGAGAAAATCACGTTCCCAAAGGTTTCGTTCCGTTTGGACTCCGTTTGATATTCCTTTTCTTCGAAGCCCTAAAACAGGCAAAAAACAACAATTCTAGGCTGGGCCTCCGGTTAATAGGTTAGTCCCAAAAATAATATAAAAGTGGACAATAAAGCCCAATAATGTCCAGAACAGTAGATAATATAGCATGGAGCAATCAAAAATTATAGATACGTTGGAGACGTATCAATAGGATGGTATGCTCTTTTGAACGTTTCGAGTGGCTTGACTTGGCACATGTTCACGCATGTAGTTGAAACAAAATCAACATAGCCTCTATGATATTTATGTTCATGGTGCATTATATCCTACTCATGCTTGCATTCGGTGTCGATTAATTTTAATGCTTGTTCATGACTGTTGTCGCTCTCTAGCTGGTCTCTTCCGAGTCTTCTTCTAGCCTTCACCTGTACTAAGCGGGAATAGTGCTTGTGCATCCAATCCCATAAACCCCAAAGTTGTTCCACATGAGTCCACCATACCTACCTATATACGGTATCTACCTGCCGTTCCAAGTAAATTTGTATGTGCCAAACTCTAAACCTTCAAATAAATATCCTGTTTTGTATGCTCGAATAGCTCATGTATCAACTAGGGTTGTCCATATCTTCCATGTTAGGTGGGTTATTCTCAAGAGGAGTGGACTCCGCTCCTTACTCACGAGAAAATGGCTGGTCACCCGGATGCCCAGTCCCATGCTTTATGCAAATCAAATCAAAATATTTGCAAACGAAGCTCCCCCTGGGACTCTTGTTAGTTGGAGGCACTCGTTGTTTCGAGCAAGCCATGGATTGATGCTTGTTGGTGGAGGGGGAGTATAAACTTTACCATTCTATTTGGGAACCTCCTGTAATGTGTGTAGCATGGAAGATATCGCCATCTCTTGGTTGTTGTGTTGACAATGAAAGTATACCGCTCAAAATATCATTCATCTCTATTTCAAAACCGAGCTCTGGCACCTCTACAAATCCCTGCTTCCCTCTGCGAAGGGCCTATCTATTTACTTTCATGTTGAGTCATCATCCTCTTATTAAAAAGCACCAGTTGGAGAGCACCGCTGTCATTTGCATTCATTATTGTTAGTTTATATTGAGTATGACTTGACTAGATCTCTTTTACAAAGAATTACAATGTCTAGTCAGTCCTTGATCTTTAAAGGTGCTCTGCATTTATGTTTTGCGGTCTCAGAAAGGGCTAGCGAGATACCATCATGTTATATCATATTATGATTGTTTTGAGAAAGTGTTGACATCCGATATTTCTTATTATTGCTCGCTAGTTGATTATGCCATTGATATGAGTAAACATGAGACCTAAGCGTATGGTTAGTTCATAATCTTTGCTGAAAACTTGAATTCTGGCTTTACAAATTTACAACAATAAGAGCAAAAAGAGTTTGTGAAAGTTTTTCTTTATCACTTTCAGTTTATCAACTGAATTGCTTGAGGACAAGCAAAGGTTTAAGCTTGGGGGAGTTTATACGTCTCAGTCGTTTCTACTTTTCCAAACACTTTTGCCCTTGTTTTGGACTCTAACTTGCATGATCTGAATGGAACTAACCCAGACTGACGCTGTTTTCAGCAGAATTGCTATGGTGTTATTTTTGTGCACAAACAAAAGTTCTCGGAATGACCTGAAACTCAACGGAGCATCTTTTTGGAAATAATAAAAAATACTGGCAAAAGATCAAGGCTAGGGGGCCCACACCCTAGCTAGCCACAAGGGCGGGGGGCGCGCCTGCCCCCCTAGGCACGCCCCCCTACCTCGTGGGCCCCCTGGAGCTCCTCCAACCTCAACTCCAACTCTATATATTCACTTTCGGGGAGAAAAAAATAAGGGAGAAGGATTCATCACGTTTTATGATATGGAGCCGCCACCAAGCCCTAAAACCTCTCGGGAGGGCTGATCTGGAGTCCGTTCGGGGCTCCGGAGAGGGGAATCCATCGCCATCGTCATCATCAACCATCCTCCATCACCAATTTAATGATGCTCACCGCCGTGCGTGAGTAATTCCATCGTAGGCTTGCTAGACGGTGATAGGTTGGATGAGATTTATCATGTAATCGAGTTAGTTTAGTTAGGGTTTGATCCCTAGTATCCACTATGTTCTGAGATTGATGTTGCTATGACTTTGCTATGCTTAGTGCTTGTCACTAGGGCCCGAGTGCCATGATTTCAGATCTGAACCTATTATGTTTTCATGAATATATGTGAGTTCTTGATCCTATCTTGCAAGTCTATAGTCACCTACTATCTTGAGGAGTTCATGTATTCACTATGTGTTAATGCTTTGGTCCGGTACTCTATTAAAATGAGACCTTAATATCCCTTAGTTTCCGCTAGGACCCCGCTGCCACGGGACGGTAGGACAAAAGATGTCATGCAAGTTCTTTTCCATAAGCACGTATGACTATATTCGGAATACATGCCTACATTACATTGATGAATTGGAGCTAGTTCTGTGTTACCCTAGGTTATGACTGCTAAATGATGAACCACATCCGGCATAATTCTCTATCACCGATCCATTGCCTACGAGCTTTCCATATATTGTTCTTCGCTTATTTACTTCTCCATTGCTATTGTTACAATCACTACAAAATATTGAAAACATTACTTTTGTTATCATTACCTTTTGCTACCGTTACCACTACTATCATATTACTTTGCTACTAAATACTTTGCTGTAGATATTAAGTTTCCAAGTGTGGTTGAATTGACAACTCAGCTGCTAATACTTGAGAATATTCTTTGGCTCCCCTTGTATCGAATCAATAAATTTGGGTTGAATACTCTACCCTCAAAAATTGTTGCGATCCCCTATACTTGTGGGTTATCACGCGGACACCCCTTGAGGCCTCTCTCTCCTTTCCCCTAAAGCCCATTAAGGCCCATTACTCTCCTGGGGGGTTCCGGTAACCTCCCGGTACTCCTGAAAATACCTGAAACACTTCGGAAACATTCCGGTGTCTGAATATAACCTTCCAATATATCAATCTTTATGTCTCAACCATTTCGAGACTCCTCGTCATGTCCGTGATCTCATTCGGGACTCTGAAAAAACTTCGGTTCATCAAAAACACGAAACTCATAATACAAACCGTCATCGAGCATTAAGCGTGCGGACCCTACGGGTTCGAGAACTATGTAGACATGACCGAGACACATCTGCGGTTAATAACTAATAGTGGAACCTGGATGCTCATATTGGCTCCTACATATTCTACGAAGATCTTTATCGGTCAAACCGCATAACAACATACGTTGTTCCCTTTGTCATCGATATGTTACTTGCCCGAGATTCGATCGTCGGTATCATCATACCTAGTTCAATCTCGTTATCGGCAAGTCTCTTTACTCATTCCGTAATGCATCATTCCATAACTAAATCATTAGTCACATTGCTTGCAAGACTTATAGTGATGTGCATTACCGAGAGGGCCCTGAGATACCTCTCCGAAATATGGAGTGACAAATCCTAATCTCGATCTATGCCAACTCAACAAACACCATTGGAAACGCCTGTAGAGCATCTTTATAATCACCCAGTTATGTTGTGATGTTTAATAGCACACTAAGTGTTCCTCCGATATTCAGGAGTTGCATAATCTCATAGTCATAGGAACATGTATAAGTCATGAAGAAAGCAATAGCAATAAACTAAACGATCATAGTGCTAAGCTAACGGATGGGTGTTGTCCATCACATCATTCTTTAATGATGTGATCCTGTTCATCAAATGATAACACATGTCTATGGCTAGGAAACATAACCATATTTGATTAACGAGCTAGTCATGTAGAGGCATACTAGGGTCACTCTGTTTGTCTATGTATCCACACGTGTACTAAGTTTCCGGTTTCATACAATTCTATCATGAATAATAAACATTTATCATGATATAAGAAAATATAAATAACAACTTTATTATTGCCTCTAGGGCATATTTCCTTCAATAGGAATAGTAATAGTAGCAATTTGATAGTGATTATAACATCAGCAACAACGATAGTAAGTTGGCAAAGATCAATATGAGAAAAGCGAAGGCACTGAATCAGTGATAGATGACATTCATCATATAACAGTCACAACCTAGGGAGATACACAATAGCTCCAATTCATCAATGTAATGTAGGCATGTATTCCGTAAATAGGGATCCATGCTTATAATAAGAACTTGCATGGCATCTTTTGTCCTACCCTCCCGTGGTAGTGGGGTCCATAGGAAACCTAAGGAATATTAAGGCCTCCTTATTATAGAGAACAAGAACAAAGCATTAACACATAGTGAATATATGAACTCCTCGGTCATCACCATAGTGAATCCCAATTGCTGTCACTTTAGGGTCTGCGGATCATAACACGTAATAGGTGCATACAACTTGCAAGATAGGTTCCAAAACAAACTTATATTTGTGAAAACATAATAGATTCACATCCGAGATCATGGCACTCGGGCCCTAGTGACAAGCATTAAGCATAGCAAAGTCATAGCAACATCAATCTCAGAACATAGTGGATACTAGGGACCAAACCCTAACAAATTGAATCGATCACCACCCAACAAGCCTACGAAGGAATTAGTCACTCCCAATGGTGAGCATAATGAAGTTGTTGATGAAGAAGGGTTGGTGATGATAATGGCGATGAATCCCCCTCTCCGGAGCCCCAAACGAACTCCAGAACATCCCTCCCGATGAAGAACATGACGTGGCGGCGGCTCCTTATAGGAAAATGTGATGAAACTTCTTCTCATATTTTTTTCTTGATAAAAAGGATTTTATATCGCTGGAATTAGGTTAGACGGCCACCTGTGGATCCCACAAGGTAACAAGGCACGCCCTATTGCCTTGTTGGGAACAGGTGGCCCCCTTCTGGTGGTTCTTTGTTCTAGTATTTTTCTTTTATTCGATGACAAATCTCTAGAAAGATTCGTCCGATTCTAAGAACTTTTATTTCTGCACAAAAACAACACCATGGTAGTTTTGCTGAAAACAACGCCAATCCAGGTTAGTCTCATTCAAATCATGCAAATTAGCATCCAAAACAAGAGCAAAACTGTTTGTAAAAGTAGATATGATGGAGACATATCATATGGTTTTTTCGTGAATCAAAGAAATATGCAAAAACCGGAACTGGCACTGAGCATTGAGTTAATAAGTTAGTTCCCAAAAATGATATAAAATGGCATATAAAGTATACATGATTGACAATATAATAGCATGAAACAATAAGAAATTATAGATATATTGGAGACGTATCAAGTAACAAAACTAGTCCTTGTTTGGAATTGTAGATATCAACGAGTACAATGTCTGTGTGTGGGGGGTGGGGGTGCAATAACTTGTACACTAAGTCGCTAGAAATTTGGGTGGCCGATCTCGATGGGGTGTGTCCAAGATTGGGTCTAATCTAGGTCTAATAACTATATCCTTGACTCCATCCTCTTGGATGTAAAAGTAGAAGTTGTCCCTCCTAATCTCGGCACTCTGCTATTGATACCCATCCTTGGGTCGGTTTGGACACCTTCCTCCCTTATGTATTCTAGTCGGATGCAGCTTCACCTTCAATCAGTTGGTCCTTAGGCCTTGTACAATGTAGGGTGCTTAGGAGAGGTGCTTGGAGAAATAAACCAAGCTTTTCTTAAGCACCGGTGCTTATTTGTATAGGATAGACGCTTAACTAGGCGTATCTCCTATAGCAATAGGCACCAGTGCTTCAAAAAACCCGGTTTATTTTTCTAAGCACCTCTCTAAGCATCTAGCATTGTACAAGGCCTTACCTTCCTCTTACGATCTCTTGGCTTAGTACACATTGGTTTCTCCTTTATTTATGGTCTTCAATGGTAGTCCTTTTAGGCATTTATCTTTTTGGGCCAGGACTCCTCGAGGAACCAGATCATGGGTTTGGTTGACTTGCTTGGGCCGTGAGTGCTCTGAGGAAGGGCCCAAATTGGCATATCACCAATAGACCGTGAAACTTATCATGCACATGACACAATGTCCGACCCAACTACCCATTGGGGAATCAACACAAAACTAGTGTTGGATTCCACCTTACTACCATAGTACCTTGTCATATATTTAGTATTTATCAAAAATTTAATTGACACCACCGTATACCAAGCAGTACAAAAGGCCTCGCCCCTTACCCCTCGATGCTGCCTCAATCCTAGCCTCTCCCCTCAAGCCTCGTCGCAAACTATCCCTTCTCTATGTAGTACCTCCATCTCATGCCTATTCACAACATCACCTCCACTACTATCGAAGTTCTAGTGAACTCACTTCTTCGTCGAGTTTTCATAGGATCCACTCTCTTAGTTTATTATGTCAGTGCTAAGTAGGTGAACCCACAACCATGGTCGTGAGCGCAGGGTGGACGACCACATGGCAGATAGTCACGGAAATTCAATTAATGAGTTCATGGGGGATCAACTCGGTGATGATTAGGTCTTTGAGTTTAAGATGGATAATCCCATGGCGGATCAGTTCAGTGATAAACATGTTATTGAACATATAAATGATGAAGGGGGTGCTAGGCAGGACCGTTGCCTCCACGTCCTCGCTATTCCTTGCTATGAAAAAGGGCAGCCGACAGTACGAAGTCGTGGCTCATCCAAATCTATGCTACACATCTTCTGCTTCGCCACCCGCTCCCTCTCGCCGGCGCCGACACATGGGTGGGTCAGACCCTGCGCCGCGCCTTGGGGCGCCTGAGGCCCCCTCCCCTGCCTCCGCCCCCGGCAAGGCCCCCGCGCGCCCACCCTCCCCCGCCTCCACCACGGGCCGCACCAGCGGCTGCTGCTGGCGGCGGCAGAAGTCCTCCCCAGGATCGGTTCGACGTGCCACATGGTATGACGACTTCTGCTTTTTTCTTGTGGAGTTAAAGGACACTGCCTCTAGTATCTTCGACAACCACAAACTCGGTGAGTTCTCTCCTATTTTTTCATCTTTGTATTCATACAATCTTTATTGTGATGGCCTTTCATAGAGGCGTCGAATAGTAAATTCGATGATGATGAATAAGTGAAATAGGTCTGTCATAGAGGGTTTTCTAGAGCACTAGAAAACCTATTAAATCCAATTCTTGCATTTTATCGGTTTCCACCCATTGTTTTCAATCTTTTAAAACTTGGAATGTCAATGTTGGCGATACAACCAGTTGCATTGGCGATCCATTGGGTGAGATCATGTCGTGCCTTCCTTCATCCATTTCGAGTCATGAAATCTCAGATTCACTCTCTTGCTCCCCAGACAAAATGTGATAAGGAGTTGGTCCCTTGGTGAATTCCACTAAGATCCTAGTTCTATACCTAACATCGACCTTCTCGTGACCAACGGGGGACTAGAATCATGTATCTCTTCTTGCAAGTATAGGGAGGAATAATTAGGTTTTGTCTTGTAGCATGAAAGCAGTTAGGGTGTATCATAAGTTTGCCTCAGTTCTTCCTCACAATAATGATGTTGAAGATCTGGTTGCCTCCTCGGCTCGTTGTCTACTCTGGGCGACGAGATTTTTTTTCCTGTTTGTTGATGGATTTTTTGCCCTCTAAGAGACTAGCAAGTGAGAAAAATCAATCATGGATTTGGATATGGGGTGGTGGTTTAAAGATGATGGATCTAGTAATATTCCACTATCTCATCCACGAGATGTGGTGGACCCCGATCCAGGTTAATATGGGTTGTTTCCTGACAAGTGTGTCATAGTGACACGTGCATCGTTTCTTGTGGTGTGTCTATTCTTGGTCTCTCAAAGCCTCATTGGTGATGGTACTTTCATAATTTTGGCAATGGTGGAGGCTTTGCTTCTCTTCCAGTGAGCACCTCAATGAAGACCAAGGTTGGTGGTAGTAGTAGGATTTGGTGTGTGAAAGGAACCTAGGCCCCTAACTATATTTTCCTTGGAGATTTTCCTGTAGAATTTCTGCTACACTTGTCTTCTCCCAGCCTATTTAGCAATTTTTAGTGTGTTCTTACCTATACTTTGTATTTTAGTCAATGAAGATGCAATTACTATGAAAAAAATCTGATCATTTGGAACCCAAACCATTTCATCTCGAACATTGGCACGAGTGCACACTTACCAAACCCCTCCAACCTATCCTTAGCCATTGTATATCCAAAGATGGTTCATTTGAAAAGCTCAGTAGACTCAAACACATGGATCCATTGAAATCCAAAGATGGCACAACCATGAATGCAAATCCAAAGATGGGATCGTAAGAAATAAAAACCCCAAACACAATATGGCATTCACCCGCAAAAAAAGACAATGTGAAATTAAATGAAAATCCAAAGATGAGATAATATTAGATAAAAACATTAAGAAAAAAAGAAATCACAATATGGCATAACATTATTCCATAGATGGCCCAACATTAAATGAAATTACATAGATGGCATAACATTAAGTAAAAAAAATCAAAATATGGCATATCAATAAATAATATCCAAAGATGGCACAACAAAAAAATTAAAAAAGCAAAAAAATTAAAAAATTCCAAGGATGGCACAAAATCATTAAAATCCAAATAAATCATAACATTAAATGAAA
The DNA here is from genome assembly GCF_002162155.2 of Triticum dicoccoides. Classification (NCBI taxonomy): domain Eukaryota; kingdom Viridiplantae; phylum Streptophyta; class Magnoliopsida; order Poales; family Poaceae; genus Triticum; species Triticum dicoccoides. The sequence goes on along the minus strand of NC_041392.1, from coordinate 91,365,620 downwards.
TTCCAAAGATGGCATAGCATGAAATGAAATATATAGATGGCATATCATTAAATGAATTCCAAAGATAGCATGAGATTAAATGAAATTTATAAATGGCATATCATTGAATGAAAATTTATAAATGGCATATCATTAGATGAATTCCAAAATGGCATAACATTATATGAAATTCCATGAATGTAATAACATTAAGTGAAAGGTCCAAAATGGAATATGACTAAATAAAAATCCGAATATGACACAACAAAAAGTGAAAATAGAAAAAAAACAAAGATGGTGTGACAATAAATAAAATCCAAACATGAAAAACAAAAAATAAAAAAATAAAAATGGCAAACATTGAATGGAAAACAAAATTAGGCAGAAAAAATAACCACATCATTTGGACACATCCACGATGAACACTCAAGGAAATTCAAAAAATTTCTAAGGATACACGTAGTTGATACATATGTAAGCATCCTGAAAATAAAGTACCACGTAATAGATCTAAAAGAAAATATCTTCTCAGAAATAATGCACTAGGCCCCCTGGACTACATGATAATCATAAACCCTAGTGTCAAGACCACAAGAGTGACGAAAGATTATTGTGAGTAGTTCATGTGAATTCTATGTCTTTGTATGGTCTTCCTTGAAAACTCATCCCGCCCCCTCCCCTATATAAGCAATGGGACTGTGCATATTCTTTTCTCCATTCTGAATCCTCTTGTGGCTCTTCTTTTGTTGTAGATTTCCATTAAAAAAATCTTTGAAGTCAATCTTCTTGAATAGGTTTGTTCAATTTTTGAGTAGTTTATACGGAAATACATGCGGAATCTGGAGGCTATTCGTTGTGCTAATCGCTAGTATTTCTCGTGTTTTAGGGATGGAGTAGTTTGCTCGGTCACTTGGAGGGGAGTTTTCTGTTTGTTTGCGTGTGTGTTTGTGTTGGTCTTTTTCTTTTGAGGCGAAATGAAAGGAGCCATGTCGTCTGGAGCGGATGAGACGAAGTATGGCGCAGGCATGAGCAGGAGCCCACTCCAGCCTCAGCTACAACCCATCGTTGGCTCCCGCCTGACTGCTGGCCACCAAGGTGGAGCTTCCAACTCCGCACCACGCTCGTCGGGGCCCGCGGCCGGCACTGCACACGTGCACGCCATGGGTGTGAGCTCTAAGCCACCCAGGAGGAAGCGTGGCCGCCCGCGAAAGAACACCCCGGAGGGCACCCTGCCGACAACTATCTTTCCGGCGCCATATCCTACTGGCGCCGCTGCTTTGCTGGCACCTGCTCTGCCCTCGAGCTCCACGTTGGGATTGCGCCTGGGCGTTGGGAGCCCCCATGCGCTACCAGCACTGCCATCACCGCTACCACCACTACCACCACCACCACCACCACCACCTGTAGACCATGGAACACATCCAGTCAAGCAGGCGAGGGTATGGCCGCCGAGCTCCATGGCCAGCAAGAAGCAGCGACAGATGGCAGTAGCAGGTATATATTGTTCTTGCTTGCACTTAGAGCTCATGCCATCATCGCAAGTAGAGTAGCAAAAGGTGCATAGATGGATATGGTGGTATCTTAGTCCTAATACTCGTATATACAAATGACCACCGCAGGCTGACCTGATAAGCATGGAATTATCCATGTCGACTATTCAGTAAGGGTTGCCACTTGTTTGTCATAAAAACAGAGCTTTTTTGTAGATGTATTAAAAATATTAAAATATTATATAGGTGTTATTTCATTGCAATCATTCATACTGTGTTTTTATTCCCTCCAGAAGTATAACCGGAGCTTTGAAATTATATTTGTAGTATGTTACATGTTAGTTTAGTTCAGACCAATGTTATATTCAGTTTGCCAACATTAAGTACATTTCACGTTTCTAAACTGAAATTAATTTTTTTGTAGGGCCTGCTGCGGCTGGATTAATTCCTAAGGTTATCACAGTCCAAGGTGGAGAGGTAACTTGTCCCACCCTGATGATGCTTCATAGTATCTAGATACTAGCTATCAAAATATCTAATTGAAATGGTTCCTTTGAAAAAGATGCTAATAATGGATCCATGGTTTCAGGATGTAACAACAAAAGTCCTCTCCTATTGTGGGAATGGGTTGGCAGTTCATATCTTCTGTGCCAATGGTGTTGTGCGCAATGTGACACTGCGGCAGGCAAATTCTCCTCATGAAAGAGTCGTTTATCAGGTTCGCTCCATTGTTTTAGCTTGGAAACTGTACATTAGAAATCCCTGTTTGCTTGTGTGCTTTAGAAATGTATTTAAGGTCCACCCAAACTAGAGAACAATAAGGAAAAAAATGAAATGTGGGCTAGTAGTTAGATTTTTTTAATAATTATTTTCATTACCAGCATATCACAATCAAAACACACCGTTTTGTAGTTCTGGTTTTCTGTAAGAGAAATGTTGTTGTTTGACCTCTAGATATGTTTCCAAATCTGAACAATATCTAATTATGTGCACTCAATGTGCAGGGTTGTTTTCACATCCTCTCTTTGTCTGGCTTGTATGTGCCATCGAAAACTAATGGACTGAGCACTCGAAAGGGAGGATTGGGTATTTCGTTTGCCAGTCCCGACGGCCGTGTCTTCGGCGGTGGGTCAGCAGGACCTTTGATTGCAGCTTCACCTATTCAGGTTACCATCTTTCACTGAGAGTAACATGTTTCTAAAAGATAAAGATCTTTATATCATAGTTTGTTAATAGCTCTCACTGCATCTTGCTCTGTTTGTTGAAGTAGTTAACAGGTAGATGTGCTTCCTACATTTGGGAAACTGTGAAACCAAAATTCTGCCATATAATTTACATTCTATTCATATTAATTTAAATTATTATGTGTTTCTCTTTATATGTAGCTTATTTGGAAAATGACATAGCTTTACGAAATACAGATCTATTGCTAGTGTGAACCTTGTGCTTTGTCTTAATACTTCGATTTTTTTGTTCGCAGGTGGTCATTGGAATGTTTCTAGCCGACTAGAAAAAGGACGGCAAATAGGCTGCAAGAGGTGGTCCGAATGGATCATCAAGTGATTCAGGATGCCCACCAAACTAGAGTGACACTCAAAGATTCAACACCAGATTCTTGTTTCCAAATAAGAGCCAACTTAAATTCCAACCTTTTCGCTCCTAGCTTCAAATGGTTACTCTTTTCTAGTATTTCCAAATGCTTTGCTTTTCGCTCCAAATGCTTAGCTTTCCGCTCTTAGTTCGTTCCCAATGCTTAGCTTTCTGCTCCTGGTCATTTACCTTTTCGGTTAGCTCGCTCCAAGTGCTTAGGTTTTCACTACTAGATTCAAATGCTCAGCTTTTTATCCTATCTCCAGCTTAGCTACCCATATGCTTTTGTCATATGATGATACTTTGCGATAATATATTTATGAAATTTTCATGGTCATATTGCACACATCGGATCAGTAAAAACATAATAATGCCACTCTCAAGGGTAACCAGTAGCACAAAACTATGCTACTCTTTATTTGGAACAAAGGAATTTTGCAACATTTGCCAGAACTCTAGATCCCCACATGGTTAATTCCTCTTCTTTCAAACGATGCGCGGGTATCATATCGCTTGTATGTCTTATGCTTTGTTTGATACATCCAGTTTGCATGTAGAATTAGTTTCCCATCTAAGAAATCAATCTGTATCTCACACAACTGCTTGAGCAGAGCAATATCTGCTGCTATATAGACTGCCGACCAGTCGTGTGTCATTTCATTCATATGCTAGCATATGATCAACAACGTTTCTCCCATTCTCTCTGAAATTGTACGCACGTCAGATCAATATTAGCTGGGATTTGTGCCTCTGTTGCTGCACAATGTTTAGCTGATGAGTTCTGATGAAATCATACTGATGCGTAATGCCAACTTCGTCTTCTTCTCTTATTTTCTCTCTGAGAATAGTTGAATCCGTCTTCTAAGCCAACTATACATTTGAGACGCACGCTAGGGACACAACTTGAAAATGAGTCAATAGCTCATATGCGACATCTTTCGTGGGAATTGAACGGAGTGCGACGTTGTTGACGAAAATGGCTCTGGGCGACACTTTTGAGCGAGAAAATAACCCAGACATGACATGGCCCTTAAGCTGAACTGATGCCCTCATTAGCTGTTATGGGCTGGACCCACAACTTATTCACATAAGCGCGGGACCCACTATCGATGTCAAAACCGGCGGATCTCAGGTAGGGGGTCCCGAACTGTGCGTCTAAGTTCAATGGTAACAGGAGGAAAGGGACACGATGTTTTACCCAGGTTCGGGCCCTCTCTATGGAGGTAATACCCTACATCCTGCTCGATTGATATTGATGAATAGGAGTATTACAGGAGTTGATCTACCTCAAGATCGTAATGGCTGAACCCTAGAGGTCTAGCTTGTATGGCTATGATAATGAGTATCCTCTATCCGTACTAATTCCTCCGGTTTATATAGACACCGAGAGGATCTAGGGTTACATAAGGTCGGTTACAAAGAAAGGAATCTATATATTCGGTCGCCAAGCTTGCCTTCCACGTCAAGGAGAGTCCCATCCGGACATGGGTGCAGTCTTTGGTCGTCGTATCTTCATAGCCCATCAGTCCGACCCATGTCTAACAGGCCGGACGCCCGAGGACCCCTTAGTCCAGGACTCCCTCAGTAGCCCCTAAACCTGGCTTCAATGACAAGGTATCCAGCGCGTAGTGCTGTCTTCGGCATTGCAAGACGGGTTCCTCCTTCCGAACTCCAAAATAGTCTTCGGACGAATTGATCATGTCCAGACCTGTAACACGCACCACAAACAACCGTAGAGAGAATATAATAATACACGAGTCCAATCCGCTGACAACTTTTGGCACGTCTTGTCGAAGCAGAGATCGTGTCCCCTTATTACGGGATTCTTGTCAATACGGGCATGGGTAACCCAACCGTGCCGTTTACACAGCCCTTTGGAGCAGGCAAATTTTGAGGTGAGTGGGGTGGCGTTTAATATTCACTGCCCATATAAGGAGATAAGATTCCCCTTTCTTCTCCCACGCCTTCTCTCTTCGTCTGCCTTTCCACCCTTGAGCTCCAGCGCCCAAGCTCCCACTCGAGAAAGCACACAACCATGTCCAGATCCGGAGGTCAAGGCAAGTGGATGGCCTCCTCTGTCAAGGATGAGGACATCGCTGAGCTTCGGGCGGCCGGGTACCTGGCGAAGGAAATCGCCCATCGTCTTCTAGCCCAAGGACAAGACATTCCCACACCGAAGCCCGACGAGAGGGTAGTGTTCCTCCCCCATTTCCTCTGTGGGCTAGGGTTTCCACTCCACCCCTTCGTCTGCGGAATAATGTTCTATTATGGGATAGACTTCCACGATCTATCCCCGAACTCCTTCCTCAATATCTCGGCGTTTATCGTCGTGTGCGAGGCCTTCCTCCGCGTCCACCCCCACTTCGGGCTATGGCTCAAAACCTTTAACGTGAAGCCCAAGGTGGTGGACGGACAACACGCAGAGTGCGGGGGTGCCATGGTGAGCAAGCTCACCAACGTCTCTTGGCCAAAAGGCACATTCGTGGAGTCTGTCAAGGAATGGCAGAAACAATGGTTCTACATCACCGAACCCCACGACGCCACCTGGGCCACGGCTGCCGCATTCAACTCCGGCGCTCCCATGCGACTTACCTCCTGGGTCGAGAAGAGCCCGAACTGGTGTTCGTCAGACGAGCTGATTGCGCTGCAAACACCCATTCAAAGCATGATCGATAGGGACATCAAGATCGTCGACATAATTCAAGTGATGCTGGTGCGCTGGATCCTCCCCTGCTAGAGCCGAAGCCGCCCTATATGGAATTTCAACCCGGAAAAGCACCACACCTTCGAAACAGCTCATGAAGATGCCTGGAAGTTGCTCTTCAAGGGCAACGAGATACCGCCGGTCACAGATTCGGACTGTGACCATGACATAAATCACCTCCCCAACGAGGTACATTATTTTCAACACATCCCTTACCTCCTTGTTTCAAGGGTGACATCTAAGCTTTTATTATCATTGCCTTTTCAGTACTAGTTGAAGAAGGCAAAGAAGATCCGATGTCTGGCTCCCCTGCCTAAAGAACCAGTCATCCCGCGCTTAACGAAGATGCTGGAGCCGGCACCTTATAAGGCACCAGATAAGAAGGCCATAGGAAAGGCCAAGGGGGTCCGGAGTGGCCCCCGCCGCAAGGGCACTTCGGACGTGACGTCCGAAGACAAGGCCCGTTCCCCTGCCGTCGAAGATGACGAGGATGAGGAGGAGAAGGAAAGTGACCCTCCCCTTGACGGGGGGAGGAAGAAGAGGGCGGCCTCCACAACTCTGCAGGCGGAGGCGCCCAAGAAGGGGAAGGGCTCTCTTGCGGATAACTCCGGATGGGCCATTGACGACCGTCCGGAGAAACGCCCCCACGCTAAGCCTCCGGCTGCATCGTAAGTACTACGACTTATATCCACCCATAAAGTTTTTCCTCTTTGCTGCAATTAAATGATTGGTTACATTTTATTGTAGTCCGGCCCACAACAGCTCCCCGCGATCCTCGTCAGGAGGGTCGCTGGATTCCAAGGCAATGGCCAGCAATTCGCCGCTAGCTACTCACTCCCCCAAGGCCAAGGATGATGCGAAGGTGATGTCCCGAAGGACCGTTCTAGGCAGGGGAGAGGCTCAGGAGGCGCCAGAAGGCGAAAATCCCGTTGTTGGACACCAAGGGGAATGAATCCCCATGGAGACTGGTGGGGCTCGCATACTGCTGAAGTCTCTGGACTAAATAAGAAATTGGCGGAGGCCGAGGAGGAGCTGGGCCAGGTGAAGAAGCAGCTCCAGGAAAGACAAGGTAAGTAATAACCTATTATGGATTCGAGAAAATAAAAGGGGAAAATGATATGCAATGATCCGAATACCATGATGTGAACAGAGGTGACGACCGAGGTCAAGGCCCTAAAAGTGGCCCCGGTCGAAGCCGAGGGGAGGGCGGTCGAGGAGCAGGCCTCCCGTAAGAGGCACTGGTCAACGAAGTCCAATAGGAGCTCCAGGACGCGGTGAAAAAGTGCGAGACCTTTGAGCACAATGCATCGGCTCAAGAAGTCGAACTGGCCGAGGCTCGCAAGAGTGTGGAGGTGGCCCGGATTGAAGCCTAGGGCGCCCTCCATGAGATCCAGGAGGCCAGGAAGATCGCGGCGAGTAAGGCATTCAATATGCAAAGCATGAGTGTGAAGAGGGAATTTCTTTTACTAACCCGAATTCAGAGTTCTCCAGGGGCCTTTGCTGATCTACCACGCAGTGTGACCGACGTTGCGGAGTTCTTCCGAGCCGAAGAAGGGGGCTCCGAGGAGATGCCCTTCAGCAATTAGCTGAAGTAGCTGCTTGAGCTGCACAAGGTGGCTGAACTGGTTATGAAGGATATAATAGTCCAGCGGTGGCCAGCCGAAGCTATTCCCGGCAGCTACTTCGGCCTTGTGAAGAAGCTGGTGGATGCCTGTCCTCGGCTGGATGTCATCAAGCGGTCCATCTACATTGAGGGCGCGCGTCTGGCCTTCTCTTAGTGCAAGGTCTGGTGGGCAAAGCTCGACGCTGTCAAGCTAGCGACCGATGGGCCGCCGGAGGGCAAAGAGTACCGCACACCTGAGCGATACTTCGGCGATGTCTTAGAGGGGTCCCACATTGTTGCAGATCATTGTGGGAAGGACACCATCTTTGAATGAATGTATTCGAGCTCCCTCTGCCTTGTATGATGAAACAAAAATGTTTATGCAATATAATGCTTGTTATGTTTTTAAATATTTACTTCCTGTGCGGCCATGTTGTATGAAATCTGAGGGTTAACCAATCGTCGGCTTCTACCCCCACGTTTCTGTCCCCCTGTGTTCAGTTGCTGGGGCTCTTCGTCATCGTCCTCGCTTTGCGATCCCTTTTCCCTATTCCCGGTGTTTAATTTGCCGGTCTGTTTAAAAACCCAGCAATCTCTATTTGTATGATTGGGTGGCTTGTCTGGGGTGCCATGAATCTGGCACGGACGATCGAGTATGCGGTCTAAGCTCGATGGGCCTGAATTGTTATTTTGCAACGGGTTCCTCCGCTGACCGGACTTAGGGCCCCTGAATCTGGCATTGACTGTCGTGTCCTCTGTGTTATCATCGTTGTTTCGACGCTTGTATCTATTGCGTCGAGACTTGTCTTTGCTAGTTTTAGCTTCGGGGGTCCCGGCATCGCTTGCATTATTTTTGCTATGGGCGAACCAACTGTCCTCGCCCGCACAAAAGCGGGTCATGAGTGTTGTGAGGGCCTCCATGGATTTTGGCTTTTCTTGGCCAAGGTGACGAGCGAGCCATTCGTTGCGGATACTGTGTTTGAAGGCTGCTAGGGCTTCGACATCCGGACAATTGACGATTTGGTTCTTTTTAGTTAAGAACCTAGTCCAGAATTTCCTGGCGGACTCTCCAGGCTATTGAACTATATGGATTAAGTCGTGAGCGTCCGGAGGTCGAATGTATGTACCTTGGAAGTTATCGAGGAAGGCCTCTTCCAAGTCCTCCCAGCTGCCAATAGAATTTACAGGCAGGCTGTTGAGCCAGTGCCGAGCTGGCCCATTGAGTTTTAAAGGGAGGTATTTGATGGTGTGGAGGTCATCGCCGCGGGCCATATGAATGTGGAGAATGAAGTCCCCAATCGACACTTCGGGGTCCATAGTTCCATCGTATGATTCTATATTCACAGGTTTGAACCCTTCTAGGAATTCATGATCCAGGACCTCATCAGTGAAGCAATGAGGGTGTGTGGCACCTCTATATCAGGCCGTATCGCGATGTAGCTCGGATGGAGTCCATCTGCGGTTTTCGTCCCACGCATGACTAAGTTTGTCACATCCGAATAGGTGGCCGTCGTCGCGTATCGAGGCACGCCCTCACGATCCATACATTGATCTAGTGTGTCCTGGTTTATTGTTCAGGGTTTGCCGGAGGTCATATGTATGCCCATGGTCTAACTTACCTCTGCCTGTGCGCTGAGGCGGGGCTGGCTGGTGTTCGGCATGAGTTGCCGTTTTGTCTCGACCACGTGGTGGTCGGTCAGCCGCATTGTACGATGGAGGTATGTAGTTCGGCGCCTCCTCGTTAAACTGAGGTAGCAGTTTGCGCTTTGGGTAAATTTTGGTGGGGCGCTTGAGGCCGTACTCTTCGGCTGCTAGGACATCGCTCCATTTATCATTTAGCAGATCTTGATCAGCTTGGAGCTGTTGCTGCTTATTTTTCAGGCTCCGTGCTATGGCAATTAGCTGGCGCTTGAAGCGCTCCTGCTTAAGAGGCTCCTCAGGCACGATGAAATCCTCGGTGCCGAGGCTCACCTCGTCCTCGGATAGCGGAAGGTAATTATCGTCCTCCGAATCTTCGGGCGTGGCCTGTTTACAGGGGCTAACCTACCCGCCTTCCCATTCGTCTTGTTCATTAGCTGTATCGACAGGGTCTTCATTGTCTTCGGCACCTTCTGGAGTGTTGTCTTCTCCTGTGCCGGTACTGTTGTCTTTGCTGCGGCGTGATTTAGAGTGTTGCCGCTGACGCCGGCGCCTGGACTGTATTTCAGAAGGTTTATTCTCAGCTGGATCTTCCTTGTCCTAGCGGCTGTTCTCCTTTGGTGCATCCACCATGTATACATCATACGAGGAAGTGGCCGTCCAGCATCCGGTGAACGACGGGTTTTGGACCTCCTCTTCTCCGGCGGCGTCATCCATACCGTCAATGTCCTCGGAGCCATAGTCAAGTTCGGCGGTCAAATCGTTGACCGTGGCTATGAAGTGGGTGGCGGGTGGGAAGCAAAATTCTCCACCGTCAGCCCCTAGTTCGAGCCGGATATAGTTCGGCTGTGAGTCCTCTGTCAAGGACATGTTTTTTTTAACAAGTTTAGGAAATCGCCCAAAGGCGAGCGCTGGAAGATGTCTGCGGTGCTGAATTCGAAGATCGATAAATGATCAAGCTCGGCGTCCACGGCCTCACGTGGTTTGGAACTTCCGGCCGGAGACGAGTCCGGAGTTTCGCTGACATAGACATCGTGAGAGGACAAGTCTATATGCGGCTCCAGCGCCATGGAATCTATGTCCTCCATGGTGGGCCTGATTCTCCCGTCCTCGGGTGGCGCAGCTTGCTCCGAATCTAGGGCTGGAGTGGTTACAGGAGGATCTCTTGGACACAGCCTAATGACAGATTTAGGTCATGATCATCGGGGTGACCGGGAGCGGCTACCGTGGTCTCGAATCCGGTGAAGATCAAGTCTCCACAGGTGTCCGCAATGTATTTCAAGCTCCCAAATCTGACCTGATGGCTAGGGGCGTAGCTTTCGATCTGCTCCAGACAGCCAAGCGAATTGGCCCGCAGTGCGAAGCTGCCGAACACGAAGATCTGTCCAGGGAGGTAAGTTTCTCCTTGGACAGTGTCATAATGGACGATTGAAGGGGCCATCAAACCTTTTAGCGACAACATAGTGGAACTCTCAATGAAAGCACCAATGTCGGTGTCAAAACCGGCGGATCTCGGGTAGGGGGTCCCGAACTATGCATCTAAGGTCGATGGTAATAGGAGACAAGGGACACAATGTTTTACCCAGGTTCGGGCCCTCTCTATGGAGGTAATACCCTACGTCCTGCTTGATTGATATTGATGAATAGGAGTATTACAAGAGTTGATCTACCCCGAGATCGTAATGGCTGAACCCTAGAGGTCTAGCTTGTATGGCTATGATAATGAGTATCCTCTATCCGGACTAAGTCCTCTAGTTTATATAGACACCGAGAGGATCTAGGGTTACATAAGGTCGGTTACAAAGAAAGGAATCTACATATTCGGTCGCCAAGCTTGCCTTCCACGCCAAGGAGATTCCCATCCGGACACGGGTGCAGTCTTCGGTATGCGTATCTTCACAGCCCATCAGTCCGGCCCATGTCCAACAGGCCGGACGCCCGAGGACCCCTTAGTCCAGGACTCCCTCACCCACCACTTGTCCAATAAGCGTCGGACCCACCTCTTCGCAGCTAGAAGAGACGACCGCCCGTGCCCGTCCACCCGCGGCCGCCCATTTCATCCCCTTTCCCCATTCTTCCTCTTCTCCGACGAGCTAGTGCATATGTCCACCTCCTCCGCCACACGCTCAAAATGGCGTCAGTATGGTCCAGTGCCGCTCACAAGGTGCCTTGACTGCCCATTCCTAGAGCCTCTGAAACGGTGGGTCAGTAGGACTGTTGAGAATGGAAATCCTGGGCGGGAATTTGTGAAGTGCTTGAGCAAAACAATGACAGGAAGGGATGGCAAGATTAGATCTCAGTTCTTAGCCCATTTTTTCACTGCCGATTGCTCTGATTTCTTTGTATTTTGTTTTCCCCTGGAATTTGGAATTTATGGTTCATGTTGTTGTTTTCAGATCCTGAATAAATGTACACATTTCGAGTGGATCGATGATTATGTTGAGAGGATTCAGTTCGAGGGCTACATTGATTCGAGCGGGGCCGCAACCTGGGAGCTCAATTTGGGGGGTGGGGTGACGCAGATGAAGAATTTGGGGATGAGCTCGGACAGAGGGGCGGGCAGAGTCATGCCGATGGCGAGGTATGCGCGCAATGCTGAACTACACTTGGAGTATGAACTAACCGAGGAACTGAAGAAGATCAAGAAAAATAAAATGGAGATGATTGATTTGTAGAAGCAAGCAAATATCATGGCAGGGGGGTCTATTGTTGTGTCATTGCTCTATTTTTGTTTTACTTGTTGTTCATCCATCATTAGAGGGGGCATTTAGGTCTGTCAGGGCAGAGGATGCAATGTGTGCGCTGATACGTCTCCAACGTATTTTTTATTGTTCCATGCTATTATATTATCAACCTTAGATGTTTTATATGCATTTATATGCTACTTTATATGATTTTTGGGAGTAACCTATTAACCTAGAGCCTAGTGCCAGTTTCTGTTTTTTCCTTGTTTTTGAGTTTTACAGAAAAGGAACACCAAACGGAGTCCAATTGATGTGCCAATTTTTGACGTTTTTTATGGACCAAAAGAAGATCCCCGTAGTAAAAGAGTTGGGCCAGAAGAGTCCTGGGCCGTCCACGACGGTGGGGGGTGCCCCCTGGGCGCGTGGGCCTACCTCGTGGATGAATTGGGCACCTTCTTGATGTGAGACCGACGCCAAAAATTCCTATAAATATAGAAACCTCCAGAAAATAACCTAGATCGGGAGTTCCGCCGCCACAAACCTCCATAGCCACCAAAAACCAATCTAGACCTGTTCCGGCACCTTGCCGGAGGTGGGAATCCCTCTCCGGTGGCCATCTTCATCATCCCGGCGCTCTCCATGATGAGGAGGGAGTAGTTCACCCTCGGGGCTGAGGGTATGTACCAGTAGCTATGTTTTTGATCTCTCTCTCTCTCTCTCTCTCTCGTGTTCTTGAGTTGGCACGATCTTGATGTATCGCGAGCTTTGCTATTATAGTTGGATCTTATGATGTTTCTCCCCCTCTACTCTATTGTAATGGATTGAGTTTTCCCTTTGAAGTTATCTTATCGGATTGAGTCCTTAAGGATTTGAGAACACTTGATGTATGTCTTGCATGTGCTTATGTGTGGTGACAGTGGGATATCACGTGATCCACTTGATGTATGTTTTGGTGATCAACTTGCGAGTTCCGTGACCACGTGAACTTATGCATAGGGGTTGGCACACATGTTCGTCTTGACTCTCCGGTAGAAACTTTGGGGAACTCTTTGAAGTTGTTTGTGTTGGTTGAATATATGAATCTAAGATTGTGTGATGCATATCGTATAATCATACCCACGGATACTTGAGGTGACATTGGAGTATCTAGGTGACATTAGGGTTTTGGGCTATTTACGTCTTGAGGTGTTATTTTACAACAAACTCTAGGGCTATTTGTGACACTTATAGGAATATCCCAACAGATTGATCGGAAAGAATAACTTTGAGGTGGTTTCGTACCCTACAATAATCTCTTCATTTGTTCTCCGCTGTTAGTGACTTTGGAGTGACTCTTTGTTGCATGTTGAGGGATAGTTATATGATCCAATTATGTTATTATTGTTGAGAGAACTTGCACTAGTGAAAGTATGAACCCTAGGCCTTGTTTCCTAGCATTGCAATACCATTTGTGCTCACTTTTACCACTTGTTACCTTGCTGTTTTTATATTTCCAGATTACAAAAACCTATATCTACCATCCATATTGCACTTGTATCACCATCTCTTAGCCGAACTAGTGCACCTATACAATTTACCATTGTATTGGGTGTGTTGGGGACACAAGAGAATCTTTGTTGTTTGTTTGCAGGGTTGTTTGAGAGAGACCATCTTCATCCTACGCCTCCCATGGATTGATAAACCTTAGGTCATCCACTTGAGGGAAATTTGCTACTGTCCTACAAACCTCTGCACTTGGAGGCCCAACAACGTCTACAAGAAGAAGGTTGTGTACTAGACAACAAGCTCTTTTCTGGCACTGTTGCCGGGGAGGTTAGCGCTTGAAGCTATATCTTTAGATCGTGCAATCGAATCTTTTTGTTTCGTGTTTTATCACTAGTTTAGTTTATAAAAGAAAACTACAAAAAATGGAATTTAGGGTACCTCATATGCTTCATCTTTTTAATATCTTTCATGAAAATAAGGATTCTGATAATTGTGCCAAAGTGTTAGAAGAAGAATGCATTAGAATGTTTGGCACTAAATCTTTGAATGATGAGCATGGTTGCAATGTTGTTAGTATGAACTCTTTGAATATCCATAGTACTAATGATGATTGCACTAGTCATGATGAAAATATCTCATATAAGAATGTCAATTTTTGTGGAGTGCATAGAGTTTGCAAGTACACACCAAATAGGGAAGATAGATTTTGCAAGAGGCATAAGTATTTAGAAACTAAATGTTGCAAGATAGGCTAGATGCTTGTGTTGAATATTTAAAATTTCTTTGCCATCCTTGTGAACTTTGCAATGAACGTGATCATTTAAATATCCAATGCAAATTGTTTCATGATCGAATCGTGTCCAAAAATTGTGATGACTTGATTTCCCTTGCACATCATAATGAACTTAGTTTGCTTCTGGGTTATGAAGAAATGAAACGTATAACTAAGGATATTCCAGAATTTTCCCTTGATAAAGTTCTTGATTTTGATCTAGAGGAAATTCATATGTATTGTGCGGTGAATTGCATTGAAAATCCTTATATTTCCAATTTCATAAAGACAAGAAAACAAATAGAAGATGAAAAGAATTCTAATGAAAGGGAAGAGACTTCCTAATATCCTCCTATTATTTCTTATGATGAATCAGGTAACGAGGAGGAGCCTTCTATTCAACCAATCTCATTAATAAGGAGCTACGAAAAGAGGATTAAACCCACACATGATGTGAAGAGAAAGAAAAGATGGAGAAGAAAAGGTAAAAATGTATCCCTCCCAAATGATGTTGCTCCTATTAATCATTGTGATGATGATAATTGTTATACTATTGGTGCTATCCATACTATCAATGATTAGAGTGATTATGCTTATGATATGAAAAGGCCCAAGCTTGGGGATGCTATGGTTGATGAGAATGACATGTTTGAGAATGTATTTGTTGCAATTAATGTTTGTACCAAGCTTGGGGATGCTATGTTTAATGAAGATGATATTTTTATTCTCCCATGTTTTGATGAGCAAATTTATTATGATGATAGCATGCCTCCTATTTATGATGGTTATATTCATGAAAGTGGGTTTGAAAGAGTGTCAACTTTAGGAAGTAATGATCCCACTATTTTGGAGGATGTTGAATCTTATTGTGACAATTATGAAATTGGATTTGGAGAGGTCATGACTTTATTTAGTAATGATTCCACTATCTTAGAAGAGGTTTCAATTGATTATGATGAGAACAAAGATGCTACTTATGATGATTATTGTGATGATACTTATGCTATAAAAAGTAGATATGATTATATTTATAAAACTTGTCATGATTATGATTACCCTTTTTCTGAACATTACTCCTTTAACGTGGAAACAATTTATAGTATTCGAGTTTCTTATGATGCCCCCACTATTCCAAATGAGAAGAATTTTGCTTATGTGGAGAGTAACAAAAATTCTATGCTTGTGGCTCATGAAAAGGATGCTTTATGTGATAGTTATATTGTTGAATTCATTCATGATGCTACTGAAAATTATTATGAGGGGGGAATATATGCTTGTAGGAATTGCAATAATATCAAGTTTCCTCTCTATGTGCTTAAAGTTTTAAAGTTATGCTTGTTTTGCCTTCCTATGCTAGTTGATTATTGTTCCCATAAGTTGTTTAATCACAAAATCCCTACGCATAGGAAGAGGGTTAAACTTAAATGTGCTAGTCATATTCTTCATGATGCTCTCTTTATGTTTCAATTCTTATCTTTTATGTGAGCATCATTGAAATCATCATGCCGAGCTAGGGGCGTTAAATGATAGCGCTTGTTGGGAGGCAACCCAATTTTATTTTTATTCCTTGCTTTTTGCTCCTTTTTAGTAATAAATAATTCATCTAGACTCTGTTTATATGTGGTTCTATGTTTTAATTAGTGTTTGTGACAAGTAGAACCTCCGGGAAGACTTGGGTGAAGTCTTTGCGATCTTGCTGTAAAAAACAGAAACTTTTGCGCTCACGAGATTAGCTGCCATTTTTTACTGGAGAATGCATTTAAGTTGATTCTTTTTGCAGAGAATTAATAGACAAATTCCTCAGGTCCACCAATTTATTTCAGAATTTTAGGTGAGGGAGTCCTGGATTAGGGGGTCTCCGGATAGCCGGACTATATCCTTTGGCCGGACTGTTGGACTATGAAGATACAAGATTGAAGACTTCGTCCCGTATTTAGATGGGACTTTCCTTGGCGTGGAAGGTAAGCTTGGCAATACAGATATGTAGATATCCTCCCTTGTAACCTACTTTGTGTAACCCTAGCCCCCTCCAGTGTCTATATAAACTGGAAAGTTTAGTCCGTAGGACAACAGACAATCATACCATAGGCTAGCTTCTAGGGTTTAGCCTCTACGAGCTCGTGGTAGATCAACTCTTGTAATACTCATATCATCAAGAAAAATCAAGCAGGACATAGGGTATTACCTCCATCAAGAGGGCCCGAACCTGGGTAAACATCGTGTCCCCTGCCTCCTGTTACCATCCGCCTTAGACACACAGTTCGGGACCCCCTACCCAAGATCCGTCGGTTTTGACACCGACATTGGTGCTTTCATTGAGAGTTCCACTGTGTCGTCATCATAAGGAGGGATGGCTTGTCTCATTGTCAAGGACAACATCACCTCTGGGGGAGCCCTGGCTGTAGGCCAAACTCTGCGACTAGGCGGCTTAGTCATGACCGCCCGCTCGGCCGCTGCGCCGACGATGACTTCTCGGGTCATCGAAAATAGCCTCCACATCGGCTCAAAATTCACCTAGAAGATGGATCCAATGGAGCTCTCCTCTTTGAACAAGCTCTTGGATCGCATCGCCGCTCCGGCAGTCGATGGTAGATTAAACCCTACCAAAGGGAGATTAACTCTCCGCCAGTCACCCATCAGATAGCGGTGGTGGAGGAGAAATGCGGCAATTCTCCCTCTATCCTGAGGACAAACTATGTCCGGATTCCCGAGCTCTCCGAGCCGGACATCCGCCCACGGGAGGACATCGCCCTAACCCTGAACCTAGAATCAGGCTGCATGCCGAACCTGCGGGGCAACATCCCGGAGCCCGAACTTCCAAGATCGGAAACTCCCCTACCCCGGGGTCTCAGATTGGGTCAAGGTCTGGACTTAAATCCACCCACCCACCCAGATACAAATGATCTTTCCCACATTAGGCAAGAGCCCCAAGAGACAGTACATCACTATTGGGCCAGATTCCTCCTTGTAATGAACAAGGTCAAGGAGTGTCACGAGGAAGACGCAATTTCGTTCTTTTGCAACAATTGAATGGACAAGGGAATCCTCAACGCCATAAGTCGCCGTGACATAGCACACTTTGCAGACTTGGCGGCCATAGTACGGAAGTACTGTGCGATGGAATAACAAAATTTTGGGATAATCCGGCTCTGACAAAAACCCCAGTCCAAACTAAAAGGGTGCCCTCTCGAAAGTCGCCCGACTCAATTATAAGGAAGCAAAAGCCCACTATAGGGCGTGGAACTGTATTGGAGGGATGGCTTAACGGGCCATGCAAAATTCATAGTACAGCGGATACCATACCAACACACAGCCTTAGAGCATGTTGAGTACTCCGGCAGGTAGCCAAGAGTGGTGAGGATCTCCTCATCCAAAACACGTCAGAGCACCATCCTGTTGATAACAATACAATATTGACAGTCTTCAAGACCTTCGCCTCAAATAATAGGCGTAAGCGAGCACTCCGCAGCCTTGCCAAGTCTGCCATGTGGCAGCAATAAATCCATGGAGCGACACGGCTATCACCTTCAATGCCAATGACGAACCTAAATTGCGAACAGCCCGAGCACCAGCCGCCTTGGTCCTCAGTCCAATTGTGGATGGCTTTCAGCTCACTAAAGTGCTCATGGACGACGGCAGTGGATTAAACCTCATTTACGAGGAGACTCTTCAAAAAATGGAAATAGACAGAAACCGTATCGAGAAAAGCAGCACGACCTTCCAAGGAATCATCCCTAGTCGGGAGGCACGTTGCGCTGGGAAAATCACACTAGATGTGGTATTCGACACTCTGGAGAATTACAGGTCCGATGAAATTACATTCCAAGTGGCCCCGTTCAGTAGAGGATACCACGCCCTTCTAGGGCGGGAGGCATTCACAATCTTCCAAGCCATACCCCATTACGGATACATGAAGCTCAAAATGCCCGGGCCCAATGGGATCATCACTCTAGCTAGTGACCCGGACATAGCAGTCCGCGCCGAGAACAAAACAGCCGCACTGGCCCTCGAGGCATTATCTGAAGCCCTTGTGGCGGAGGAATTAACCGCACTACGCTCCAGAGTGGACAGGGACGACATGATACTAGACAAAAGATCCAAGTCCACTTCTTTCAAACCAGCGGATGAAATAATCAAATTCCAAGTCCATCCAATGGACCCTTCAAAAACAGCATCCATTGGGGCACAATTAAACCCCGCTATAGACGCCGCACTATGGGAGTTCCTGCGCGAGAATTGGGACATATTCGCCTGGCATCCTTCAGATATGCCAGGACTTCCACGTAGGCTGGCCGAGCATAGCCTTAACATTCTAAAAGTATACAAGCCGGCCAAGCAGACTCTTCACCGTTTCTCTAAACCTAAGCGACAAGCCATGATAGAGGAGCTAGCCAAGTTACTAGAGGCCAGATTCATTAGAGAAATCAAGCATCCGGACTGGCTAGCAAACCTGGTGATGGTACCAAATAAGGACAAATCCTGGCGCCTATGCGTTGACTTCAAGGACCTCAATAAGGCTCGCCCAAAGGATCCCTTCCCCTCCCCCGCATCGACCAATCTATCGATGCTACCGCAGGACACGACTCATTGTGCTTCCTCGACGCATACTCCGGTTACCACCAAACTAAGATGGCGGAGTCCGATCAAGCCGCAACGGCATTTATCACTCCATACGGCTCCTTCTGTTTTAACACAATGCCCTTCGGGCTCAAAAACGCCGGTGCAACGTATCAGCGCATGATTCAAACATGTCTGGAAAAGCAGATCGGCAAAACAGTGGAGGCATACATAGACGATGTGGTCGTTAAAACCAGACACGTCGACTCCTTAACAGATGACTTGAGGCTCATGTTCGACAATCTCCGAACATACGACATTAAGCTCAATCCGGAAAAATGCGCTTTTGACGTACCCGCCGGAAAGCTCCTGGGCTTTATCGTCTCCAGTAGAGGAATTGAAGCAAATCCGACTAAAATCCGAGCTCTGTGGTAGTTGGCTATCCCTACTGACCTCAAGCAAATCCAGAAGTTAACTGGATGCCCGACGGCCTTAAGCCGCTTTATCTCCCGATTAGGAGAAAAGGCACTCCCCCTTTATCGCCTTCTTCGGCGCACCAAACACTTTGAGTGGACGGACGTAGCCACGGCCGGATTGGAGGAAATAAAAGCCATCCTGGCCACCAACCCAATCTTGGCTGCGCCAAATGTCAGCGAACAAATGCTGTTATATATAGCGACAACTCACCAAGTTGTAAGCGCAGTGCTCGTCGTCGAACGGGAGACGGATGGACATAAATTCCCACTTCAAAAGCCGGTCTATTATGTGTCCACTGTCCTCACTCCATGCAAATCACGGTACCCACATTATCAAAAGATAGCATACGTGGTATTTATGGCATCTCAGAAATTACGACACTACTTTCAAGAGTGTTCAACCACGGTGGCCTCAGAAGTACCACTCAACGACATAATAAACAACCGCGATGCCACGGGCCGGATTGCCAAATACGGTATCGAGCTCCTCCCGACATAACATATAGACCACGGCGAGCCATTAAGTCGCAAGTACTGGCCGATTTCGTCGCCGAATGGACAGAAGCCGAACTCCCTAAAGAGTATGGCACATACTCCAATTGGATCATGCACTTTGATGGCTCTAAAATGCTGGCTGGTCTGGGGGCTGGTGTCATCCTGATGTCCCCCACCAGAGATACAGTCCAATACGTACTCCAAATACTATATACAGACTCCAACAATGCAGCCGAATACGAGGCCCTATTACATGGTCTCCAGATGGCAGTTTCCATGGGCATTTAACGCCTGGAGGTGCGTGGGGTCAAACCTCACAATATCTCAAATAAATGGAGACTTCGATGCCAAGGATCCGAAAATGGCGGCATATCGCAACGCCGTCCTCAAAATGTCAGCTCGGTTCGAGGGGCTTGAATTCCACCATGTGGCTCGGGAAAACAATCAAGTGGCGGATATCCTCGCCCGTACCGGTGCAAAGCGCGATCCTGTCCCACCTAACATCTTCTTGGAAAAAACTGTTTAAGCCATCCGTGGTATGGGTAGGGGACACCGGTAGCAATAGTCCGGACCCGGCCACATCATCAGATACCGAACACTCTGTCACAATCGGAGGCTCTGCCATCGAAATAACACCTTCAGCCCACGTGATAATGGCCATCATCGCCCCATGGACAAAACCATTCCTAGCCTACCTAACCAGGCAGCAACTACCCGAGGACCAAAATGAGGCACACTGCATAGTGCGGCGATCTAAAGCCTACAAGGTCCAGGAGGGAGAGCTTTACAAGAAAAACACTGCCGGAGTCCTTCAAAGGTGCATCTCCGAAGAAGGGCGGAAGCTTTTGGCAGAAATCCATGCTGGACTCGGTGGCCATCACGCTGCAGCCCAAGCCCTTGTAAGAAAAGCCTTCCGTACAGGTTTCTATTGGTCGACGGCCCGAGCAGATACACAACATCTGGTCCAACATTGCGTCGGTTGCCAGCTTTTTGCAAACCAAAGCCATATGCCGCCTACCGCTCTCCAAACAATCCCCATTACTTGGCCCTTTGCGGTCTGGGGGCTTGATATGGTTGGACCCCTTAAAGGGGGAACCCATAAGAAAAAATACTTACCGGTCATGGTGGATAAATTCACCAAATGGATAGAAGCCAAACCTGTCAAAACGGTCGAATCCGGACCAGTGATAGACTTCATATCTGGGGTTGTACACTGTTATGGCATCCCCCCACAGCATCGTCACTGACAATGGCACGGACTTTACAGCCGATGAGGTAAAACTTTGGTGCAGCAACATGGGCATCAAGCTCGATTATGCTTTTGCCTATCACCCGCAAACTAACGGTCAAGTCGAGTGAGCAAATGGTCTTATCATGAGCGGCATCAAACCCAGATTAGTGCGATCCTTAAAGGAATCAAACACGGACTGGGTAGATGAGCTTGACTTTGTACTATGGGGGTTGCGGACCACGCCGAATCGCACTACCGGATAAACACCATTTTTTATGGTGTACGGCGCAGAGGCGGTTCTGCCTTGTGACATAATTCATGACTCACCTCAGTGCGCATGTACGAAGAAAAAGAGGCCGAGCTCGATCGGCAGGACAGTTTGGACGCCATGGAGGAGGAGCGCGACGTGGCAAAAGCCCGTTCTGCATTCTATCAGCAACAGGCTCGAAGGTATCAAAGCAGAGAAGTACAGGCCAAAACCTATAATGTTGGCGAACTAGTTCTACGCCTGCCGGAGAAGAAAAAGAACAAGCTCAAGCCCAAATGGGAAGGTCCCTTCATTATTGACCAGGTTCTGACCGGTGGAGCGTACCGTCTGCGGGATGCATCGGACAATCGACTCGAGCCAAATCCATGGAACGCAGCTAGACTCCGAAGATTCTACGCCTAGTGTCGGACTCTATGTTCGTCTCCTTACCTCCATCAATTTTTTGCATATCAATTATCTTTCTTCTCTCTCTTTCTCTCTTTTTGTTCTCCTCAAGGCCTTAAAAGGCTAAACTTGTGTCTTGGTTACACAATCTTGACGCACTAACCGCGCTCATTATACTTGGGGGCTTCTTCTACAGAAGCTTAATATAACTATTTTTCTGGGCTTTATGCCCCACACATGTGTTATTCTTCCGCATGTACCTTTTTTGCCATTATATGCACCGATATGACTTAAGTTTTGGCAAGATGGGTTGCCTGGCTCTTGTATTTATGCCCTACGTTCCCGTTAATTCGGCTAGGGCATAAGGGGAGCACCTCTACGATTTTTACTGCCGGGTCAGCCAGATGTGTACCTCAGACTGGGTGAAGCCGAAAGCTAGCGTTCTTAAGGGAATATTTGGTCGGTGAACAAAAGATGACTTTTATTTAATTTGACACATGCCCCCGGATGTTTATACGCTGCGTCTCTTTTCGCAGTTCGGACATGCACATTAGGGCATGCGTACCCAGGGAAAGGAACGCTTAAAGGAACTATTCTCCCTGGAAGATGTTTCTTACTATCCATGTAATATAACATAGCTAGTTGGGTACTTGTCTGTTCAAGCACTTAGGACCCCTACGCCTGGTTTCCATGCATACCCCGGTTTTTACATAACCAAGTGGGTATTCGGATACACTTCGGACTATCGGGTCCAGTGGTCGAAGCAAAAATGTCCGCCATGACAAATGATTTACAATCCGGCTAGGGACATTATATATGTCAATTGAAGTACATAGTCCCTAAGACTAATTAAATTTTTCTTCTATACCATCCAACAGGTTGTCTAGCCTACAATCCTGTTGGGAATACTTTGCGGCTAATTCTACTTGGTCATACACCAAACTGACGGGGATCTCTTTCCCATCGGGCCCCACAGGTCCGACCTTGGCCATGTGGTTTGGGTCAGCTTTGGTATATCGTGTCTTCACCATAGCCCAGGCTTCCC
This sequence comes from Triticum dicoccoides, assembly GCF_002162155.2. Classification (NCBI taxonomy): domain Eukaryota; kingdom Viridiplantae; phylum Streptophyta; class Magnoliopsida; order Poales; family Poaceae; genus Triticum; species Triticum dicoccoides. The sequence continues at coordinate 91,343,219 of NC_041392.1, read as the reverse complement.
TTGCACCTTGTTAGCAGGCTGATATCTTCCATAATCGGACGCGCCACCGCACTCCCTTGAGCTTCTCTATAAGCTCCCCCATGCCTCCTGGCGGGGACGCGGATGGCCACAAGGCTTGGGAAATACCCTGCATCACCTGCCGAACTTGTTCGTGCAGTTGTGATAGCTCTAGTAGAAGATCACCCGCAGACCCGGGCATCTCCTCCGTGGGATGACCCGTCAGCATACCTGCAGACATAACTCTGTTAGCCGGCTTCTTCGCCGAACTCCTTCAAAAGTTCGTTCAAGCACTTACTAAAAATGCCGCGTCGAAGCCGCTTATTCTCCTTCACGGACTCCGCAAGCTAGGCTTGGACGTCTTTCAGTTCCATGTCTAGCCGGATATTGGCGTCCTGGAGATTATTTTTCTCCTACCTGACCCGCGTAAGCACGCGCTCGCCAGCATTTAGCTGTCGATTAGCACGTTGTGCATCGCCCGACACGGCCTCCGGATTCACTCCGGGGTCAACTGCAACATCTACTTTTAGATTTGCATGCATCCGGCACACTATCTGGTACCTATAACTCTTTACAACGGAAGCAACTATTACCAGAGGGGGCCTTCTCAGACTCCTTCTACGCGGCCACCGCGGCCTGTAGCTGGGCTTTGCACTCTTCCAGCTCTTGAGACAATTGGGTATTCTTCTCTGTAAGAACCTGCACAATTAATAATCCTTAAATCAGTTGTGTCAACTGTTTCAAGTCTCAGGGGCTACTGATATATATAATCATCAGATTTTCCTACCCGTATATCCTTTACATACTGGTTCGTGGCTCTAGCAAGACCATTTTGAGTAGCACGGATGTACGCATCTCCTGAGTTGAAGGCGTCGAACACCTCTTGGGAGAAACAAGCGTCACGGAGTACGGCCCGACGACGCCTGTGATTCATGGCGCTCTCCACTTCGGAATTTGTAGCGGATAGTCTATCCGCATCCTCCGTAGGAGGAGCATACGACATCCGCCCCATGTTAGCTTCCTCCTCTCTGTCCGTCCCTAGAGCCCGACTGGTGGAGGTGTGATTGGCAGCCTCTCTGGATATAGTCCGACGAGCGTTTTTCGTATTAGGAAACATGGACGTCATTATATTTTAAAGAAAGACGAGAACCACAGAGCGAGATTTTGTATCATACCTCTGCGACGGTGTCTCATTCCTGACCGCCTTCCTTTTTGGCCTACCCAGCTTCGGTGCCCCTTGTTGGCGAGTCACTGCGGGTTCGGCATGGCGTCCTGAAGGCCTTCCCTGTAAAACACCATGTGTGTACGGTAGGTGAAGTGCATAAAATGGGATCCTTCTCGGAAGTTGGGACTCCGGTTTTCCCTTACCTGCGATGCAGGGAGTAGCCCAAGATAGTCGGCTATCATGGCCACCATGGCGTCATCGCAGGTCAATTGATAGAACGTCCTGTATATCAGCTACACAAATATGTCCGGATCCTCTTCAAGTCCGGGATCGAGGGCCCGGTCAGGGTCCTCCGGTTGTGGAGGCGGGCTGCTGACCTCCCTTACAACTTTTCACAGTTCCTGCCATGAAACAGCAAGGTGAGTATTTACGACAAAGAATGCGGGAAGGTTGGGAGTAAAGAGTGACAGCTCACCTAGCTTGGAGGGTTGTACATGGAGAATCCATCCTGTGGGTTAATACGAATAAACTCCTCTTCCTCTCCCTTGAACAACTCAGACATAATTTTTGCTAATGCAGCAGAGGAGTCCAGACCCTTATGCCTGCAACGGGTGGCATCATCTTCCCCATTAAAGCACCACAGGGGGTGCCCTTGATATTGAAGTGGCTGCACCCCCCGCATTATGCATATTGACATAACCTCGACTATTGTCAATCCTGATTGAGCCAGCACTTTAATCCGGTCCATCAGGTAAAGGACTTCTCCGTTATCTTCCTCCTGGGGGCTCTGTGGGTGCCAGCTTCGGCGTTTCTTCAGAGGAGCATGGTGGAACTCGGGAGGACCCCTCCGAACAGGATCTGGAAGGGGGATGTCCTCCATGTAAAACCACTCTGAAGGCCAGTCTTCGGACGTCTTCTTTGGGGTACCGGACATGTCAGGACCCTGATTCCAAGTCACATCAATCTAGCCGGTAACACCTCATATCACTTTGCGGCCTCACGCACGGTATCCCACGGGTGTCGCCTTACCATGGCCCAGGACCGTTTGCGCCTTTTGGCTCACGTATATGATAGTGTCGCTAGCATCCATATGACAGAGAACCCGGGCCGACATGGCTAGTCATGAACCCAAAGCGGCACAGACCTATGGAGACAGGCATACATGAATCACATCGAGCATGTCGGTCATCAGCGATTGATTCCGGGCTGTAGCACTGGGCTAACAGGACTCCGGGGAACCCGGGCTGTAGCAGGCTAGGCAGGACTCCAGAAGTCACAGCGTGACATTCCCCCGAAGGGACAGACATAGGAACGAAGTGAAACACATGCCGGCCAGTCAAATGTCCTGAACAGTAGTGCTAGGCTAGCAGGACTCCGGTGAACCGGGCTGTAGCGGACTACTATGGCTCGAGGAACACTAGACTACATTTCCCCATAAGAAAGGCTGCCAAGTCAAACAACTAGATTGCCGGATCCCACTCATACCAAGCATTTCAATCATACACACAATATGCCCGATATGAGTACATACAACATGGCATCACAACAAAACTCTACAACTCAAGTACTTTATTTAAAGGCTCCAGGGAGCCATTCATAACATGTTCATACAGATAGGGGTCACATGACCCGACACTCAAGTCATAAAAACAAACAAGCACAAGCGGAAGCAACTAGTCTGAGTACAGACTCTAGAAAGAAAGAAGGCTTCTCGAAGCCTGTCTATCTACATAGGGCCCTCCATGGCCAGGATCACCACCTGGGTGGCTAGTCACTCGTCGACGTCAAGGTCTACGTAGAACCCATCGGAGGGGGCGGTGTTGTCGTCTGAAAACAGTAATTAAGCAAACATGAGTACAAAGGTACCCAACAAGTCTTACATCAGAACATACTATACATGCTTATTCTCAAGAAGGTGGTGGGGTTAATGCAGCAAGCCAGCTTTGACTCTCGGCTAAGCTAACCTACGGAACTTCACCAGTAAAATAGTTTTCGCACACGAGTCCACTACTCACCAACACAATACTCCACCAGGGATCCTCCCTCGTCATCCTACGAGAGGGCCATCCTCGGTACTCACACTTATCTTGAGTCTTTTATTAGTACCCATTAACTTGTCTATGAACTGTATAGGCAACCAAGTAGTCCTTTACCGCGGACGCGGCTATTCGAATAGTTTTATACCCTGCAGGGGTGTACTTCTTCATACACGCTTTCACCACTTACTGCCGTTTACACGACATGTACTCGGCAACCTTCAAGGGGAAGCCCAGCGAGGGTGTCGGCCACGGCCTACCTAAACACTTAAGTCTCTAGTCCAGGTTTATCACCTATCCAGGTTCCATCCGCAGGGAGTCCGGCCGAGGTTTCCACATACGGCCCCGAACGATGTGAACAGGGATCCCGAGACACCAAATGGGTGACTCGGTACACCGTGCCACGGTGTATCTACCGCAACATAGCCCACCCCTAGGGTCAGCGCTACGCACGGTCGCCAACACATATCCTACAAACACCAGAAACTATTCGCAACTCCTGGACAGAGTACTAGGGTGGATAAGAAGCCGAGAGGGTCAATTAAGGATCCTAGTGCATGGTAGTAGCTGAATCTTAAATCACACATACAGATCTCAGTTCTTAGGGACGACCTCAATGAAACAACCCACCATGTACTCCTACATGGCCTCTCATCGATACCTTTACCAAAACATGTTCAACACATCCCTCACATTACCGGCATAAGCATTTTACTCTGGCCCATCACCCAGATGAACCAGACCTGACACAACTCTAAGCATAGCAGGCATAGAAAGGTAGGAATGACATACATGGCTCAATCAACTCCTACACATGCTAGTGGGTTTCATCTAGTTACTGTGGCAATGACAGGTCATGCAGAGGATAAGGGTTCAACTACCGTAGCACACAACAGTTTGAATCGTGTTGTCTTAATGCAGTAAACAAGAGCAGAAGCGAGAACATGGGTTTGTATCGAAATGATCAATGGTTGCTTGCCTGATGGAGTGGTAGTGGGATACTGCCCTTTAGTTGGATACTCGTGAATATCCTCGGAGGTAGAACCTACCATGAAGAACACATCGGAACACAATCAACACATGACGATATGCAACAATATGATGCATGCTATGACATGGCAGTATAAATGTGTCTTGGCCTAATGCAAGCTATAACAGAAAGGAATGAACTCATTTGAATCAAAGATTCAAATATTAGCTCATTAAACATGGCCTTAATAGTCCATTTCCTTATTCTGCTTAAACAGATGGATAGATTGAATTTTTCTGATCATTTTTCATATATAAATCTTTGCATTTGGAGCTATGGTTGATTTTCTATGATTTTTAGAAGTTTTAACTATTTTCTGGAAATTCCTGAATAAAAAGAAATCTAGAAAATGCATTACTGCGTCAGCATTGCGTCATGCTGACCTCAGCAGGTCAAAGGCGCCAGCCCAGGTCAAACCTGACTGGTGGGCCCCTTCTGTCAGCCTCTGAGCTAATTAATAGGATTAGATTAACACTAATTAGCTGTCAGCGGGGCCTGGGCCCACATGTTAGTGACTGATTTAATTAAAATTAATTAAAACTAATCCTAAATTAGTTAGCAGACCGGCCCCACCTGTCATAAACTCAGGGGGGGTCTACCTGGGCCCACCCATGAGTCAAACTGGGTCAAACTAGCCGGCGACTCGACGCCGGCGAGGCCCGAGACGGTGGCGCAGCTCGGAAAACGCCCACAGGGCACGGGCGAGGCCGTTCTTGGGCTCGTTGGAGAGCTCTTGCAGTCGCGCATCTAGTGGTGGTGGAGGCCGGGCCTACGGTGGTCGGAGACGACGGCGGCGAGCTCCAAGGCGGCGGACGGAGTTCGGCCATGTGCGGGGAGTGGGCTGCGGCGTGCAAACACGGAAACTGAAGCGCTAGTGAGGCACTACGCGATGCGGCAAGCACGTTGCATAGCACGGGAGGACCAAATGGTCGCCGGAGCGACGCCGACGACGAGCTCGAGCGGAGACGAGCTTCGGCCATGGTGGAACTATGGCCTAGAGTTTGCAAACGCATGGGAAAGAAGAGGGGAAAGGCGGCGGAGCTCACAGGGAGGTCGATGAGCAGCGCAGTGGGCTCGGGGGCGATCGGAGAGAGGCGAATCGATGAACGGCGTCCGGCGGGTACAGAGGTTGAAGACGATCCGATGGCGGCGATGCAGGGCCTCCGGCGATGCGTGGCTCGGTGGGGAGGGCGAGGGCATCGCGGCGGAGCTTCTGGACAGGTCAGAGAGGCGAGGGGGTGACGGAGAGCGCGACTACAGCGGTGAGACGGCGATAAGCTCGTCGGCCATGGTGCGGGAGAGGGTGAGGGAGACGAGGGGAGAGTGAGCGAGGATGAGAGGGGGACGTGGGGGTCGCGTGGCACCCCTAGGCGTCTCCAGGCGTCGGCGGAAGCAGGAGGTGGTCGGCATGTGGCCGCGGGCGCCGGCCACGCACTCCGCGTCCTTCTGGCGCGAGGAGGACGACGACTAACAGAGCCAGTAGGCTGGGCCGAGCCAGGTGGGCTGGGCCAGCACAGGTAAGGCCCGGGTGGGCTTCCCTCTCTCTCTCTCTCTCTTTATTTGTTTCTGTTTTTCTAATTAACTGCAACTGTTGGGCTTTAAATAAAATACTAAAAGGTTTCCAAAAATCCAGAAAATAATTGTGGGCTCTGTTTAGATTATTTCCAACAGCAAACATTTATTTCCAGGATTATTTGAGCATTTAAATTATTTTATAGCATTTAAATGCCCAAATTCAAATACTTATGATTTAATTCAATGACCTTCTATTGACCTAGAAAATTGTGCACCAATTTTGCCAGAGGTTTTAAACCAAGACAAGGAGGGTGAACTTTTTAGAAGGGCATTTCAGGTTCATTGAAAATAATTTTAGTACACCCTAGTTGTTTCTAGGGGGGGTGTTGGGGGTTTCTGCTTTCCCCATTTGAAATTTAAGAGTAATTTAAACATGATGCACACTCTAATGCTTGAACTAGCTAGGGTGTGACAACTCACCCCCACTCAAAAGAATCTCGTCCCGAGATTTAGGATCCTCCGGGAAGAAGGTGGGGTACTCAAGTCAAAGACGATCCTCCCTTTCCCAAGTGGCTTCTTTCTCGGAATGGTGTGACCATTGAACCTTGAGAAACTTGATATTCTGACGTCGAGTGGTACGCTCGGCCTGATCAAGGATACGAACGGGATATTACCGATAGGAGAGGTTATCTTGTAGATCAAGCGTTTCGTGGTCCACTCCACAGAGAGGATCCGCGAAGCAACGCCTGAGTTGTGAAACATGGAAGACATTGTGAACTCTGGAAAGATGCGGAGGTAGTTCCAATTGGTAGGCAACTTCTCCTCGTTTGGAAAGAATGCGAAAGGGTCCAATGTAACGAGGGCCAATTTGCCTTTGATACCGAAATGATGGGTTCCCTTTAACGGAGTAACCTGAAGGTAAGCCTTCTCGTCGACTTCATAAGTCATAGGCTTATGTTTACGATCATATTGACTCTTTTGACGAGATTGGGCTGTTTTCAATTTCTCACGAATAATGCAAACCTGCTCTTCTGCTTCCTGAATCGTATCCGGGCCAAAGAGTTGTCTTTCCCCGGTTTCTGACCAGTTAAGAGGCGTTCGACATTTTCATCCATAGAGAACTTCGAAAGGAGCCTTGCCCAAGCTGGCTTGATAACTATTGTTATAAGCAAACTCCGCGAATGGAAGGCATTTCTCCCAACTCATTCCGAACGAGATGACAGAAGCTCAGAGCATATCTTCCAGAATTTGATTGACTCGCTCTACTTGACCACTTGATTGAGGATGGAAGGCAGTACTAAAGGAGAGACGAGTTCCCATAGCATTTTGGAAACTTTCCCAAAATCGAGAGGTGAAGAGACTCCCACGGTCTGAGTTAATTTCCAATGGAACACCATGAAGAGACACTATTCGGGAGATGTATAAATCGGCTAGCTGGCTAGCGGTGATACTCTCACGAACAGGTAGAAAGTGGGCTACTTTGGAAAGACGGTCGATCACGACGAAGATGGCATTATTCCCTCTCTTGGTCCTGGGAAACCTAGTGATGAAATCCATACTGATTTTATCCCATTTCCATTCGGGAATAGCCAAAGGTTGAAGAGTGCCAGCAGGCCGTTGATGCTCTGCTTTAACACGACGATAAACGTCGCAATTAGCAATGTATTGAGCGATTTCTCTCTTCATCCTAGTCCACCAAAACCTCTGGCGTAGGTCTTGATACATTTTAGTACTACCGGGATGAATGGTGAGAGGGGATTCATGAGCTTCCTTAAGGATCGACTGGCGTAGATGTTGTTTCTTGGGAACCACCAAACGGTTCTCGAAGAAGACATCACCTCGCTCATCCATGGAGAAACATTTAGCAACTCCGCTAGCGATGTTTTCCTTAATCCGGATATGCCCTTATCATACCGCTGGGCGGTTATGATTTAATCCATAAGGGTAGGTTTCGCCACCAGGGTGGATAGGAATCCTCGAGGAACAATGTGAAGGTTAAGCTTACGGAATTCCTCAGGGAGAGGTGGTTGACTCTGTTGTAACATCAGGTTGTTACAATACGATTTACGGCTTAGTGCATCGGCCATGACATTGGCTTTGCCCGGGGTGTAAGTTATTCCTAAGTCATAATCCGAGATCAACTCAACCCAACGTCTTTGCCTGAGATTCAAGTCTGGTTGGGTGAAGATATATTTCAAACTTTGGTGATCGTTGAAGATCTAGCAACGATTACCGAGGAGGTAATGTCGCCAGGTTTTAAGTGCATGGACTACAGCTGCAAGCTCTAGATCATGTGTGGGATAATTTTCCTCATGTGGGTGTAATTGCCGTGAAGCATAGGCAATTACCTGACGATCCTGCATGAGTATGCAACCTAGTCCTTGTCGCGAGGCGTCGCAATATATAGTAAAGTCCTTGGAGAAATCTGGTGGTACCAGTACGGGAGCACATGTCAGGCGTCTTTTCAGTTCCTGAAAGCTGAACTCACACTGTGGAGTCCACTCGAACTTTTTATATTTCTTGAGGAGTTTAGTTAGAGGTTTAGCAACCTTGGAGAAATTCTCGACGAAGCGGCGGCAATAGCTCGCTAAGCCAAGGAAACTCCAAACTTGCTTGACCGTCTCAGGTGGAGTCCAATCAAGGATGGCTTGAACTCGCTCAGGATTGACAACAATACCCTTGCCAGAGATTACATGGCCTAGATAGGTCACTTATGGCAACCAAAATTCACACTTGGAGAATTTGGCATAAAGGCGATGTTCTCGAAGTTTCATCAATACCAGCTTTAGATGTTCGGCATGTTCCTCTTCAGTCTTGGAGTAGATGAGTATGTCATCGAGGTATACCACGACGAATTTATCCAAGTATTCCATGAAAACCGAGTTCATTAACCGAGAGAATGTAGCTGGGGTATTGGTTAAACCAAAGGACATGACGGTGTACTCGTATTGGCCATAACGAGTAACAAAGGCCGTTTTGGGAATGTCCCCGTTTCTGATTTTGATTTGATGGTAGCCCAACCTCAAATCCATCTTGGAAAAGACTGAGGATCCAGCGAGCTGATCATACAGATCGTTAATCCTAGGAAGCGGGTATTTGTTCTTGATGGTGACCAGGTTGATAGGGCGATAGTCCACAACCATTCGATCCATTCCATCCTTCTTCTTGACAAAGAGGACGGGGCAAGCCCAAGGAGAGGAACTAGGACGGATGAAACCCTTTTACAAGGACTCGTCGAATTGGTTCTTAAGCTCGGCTAGTTCTAAGGGTGCCATCTTGTAGGGTCTTATAGAAATTGGAACGGTTCCTGGAACAAGGTCTATCACAAACTCAACATCCCTGTCAGGTGGAACACCTGGCAGTTCTTCTGGAAAGACATCCGGAAAGTCTCGGACTATCGGAACATCCTCAAGGTCTGGAAGGGGGTTGGCATTTAGGGAGTAAAGCTGGCGCTTTGCCACTCGAGTTAAGACATTGACTGTCTTGCCCGATGGGTGAGTAAGCTGAACGGTTCTAGTGGCACAATCAATCTTAGCGTAATGAGCTGACATCCAGTCCATACCCAAGATGATGTTTATGTCCGTGGACTTGAGAGCTACCAATGATGCAAGGAAGACAAGTCTATCGACAAGAATTTTGTTCCCATGACTTACTCTAGAAGTTTGCCATTTGGAACTCGGAGTTTGAATTACCATGGAAGTGGGCATGTCACAGAATGTCGTGTTATGCAATCGAGCATAGCTCTCGGATATGAATGAATGAGATGCTCCAGTATCGAAAAGAACAGATGCCAGATGGCAGTTAACAAGGAGCGTACCAAGGACGACGTTGGGATCCTCATGAGCCTCCTCGGCTGAAACATAGTTGACATGGCCACATGCAGTGGTGGCCGGCTTGGCGTAGAATGTTTTTCCCGCGGGCTTACCACGACCAACGGACTTTCCAGTTTGATTTGGGTTGTTGTTCTGGGGACACTCTCGGCTACAGTGACTCGGCTCTTCACACTTAAAGCATGTCACCACATTGGGGCGTGGAGCAGCATTAGCAGCGGTACCACCATAGGGCTTGGGCGGTGCAAATTGCTGGTTGGGACGAGGCGCCTCAAAGGATGGCTCGGGATGAACCTGGGTGGCAGTGCTGTGCTTGGGATCCACACCCGGCGCTTCTGAGCTCCAGAGCCGGATGAAGAGCCAAAGTCACGGGAGTGCTTGCGTGAAGCGTCATAATCAGTCTGGCCTGTCTCAGCACTGATGGCTTTATTGACCAACTTCTGAAAGGAGGTGCACTCATGCAGACGAAGATCGCGGCAAAGCTCAGGGCTAAGTCCCTTGCGGAACCTTGCTTGCTTCTTAGTGTCAGTAGATACCTCTTTGGGAGCATCGCGTGCCAGATTTCCAAATTCATGACTATAAGCATCCACAGTCAGTCTTCCTTGGGTGAAGTTGCAGAACTCCTCCCTCTTGTGATCCATGAGACCTTCTGGAATGTGATGCTCGCGGAAAGCCTCACTGAACTCAGCCCAAGTAGTAACTTGGCCGACCTGGCGCATAGCTTCGAAGTTTTCCCACCAAAGGCTAGCAGGGCCTTCGAGGTGATAGGCAGCATAGGTAACCTTGTCGGCTTCGGCTACGTTGGCAGAACATAGCTTGTGAGTGATGCTGCGAAGCCAGTCATCCGCGTCGAGGGGTTCGACGGAATGGTTAAACTTTGGTGGGTACAGCTTGATAAAGTCATTGATCGACACCAAGTCATTTCGCGGGTGGCGTGCAGTGTTCTACTCAGTCCGCTCTAGCAGGCGGTTAGTCTCACGCTTGTTTCTTTCCGCCTCCAGCATTACTTCGGCCAGAGAAGGCGGGTGAGGCAGATTTTCACCTCTAGCTGCACTGGCTTCCCCCTGCTCCGAGGCAGCAGGGTTTCTGCGGGTGTTGACCATCCTAGGAGAAAACAAGACAATGGTTTAGATAAGGATGGCTCAAACTTAGCAAGGAGTGCAGAATGTAATGGATAACGCGGAATGCAGAGATGTTCATCCGTATGTCATGGTAATATAAAACTGCCATATATATACCAATGGTCATACACATCATACATAGTTTAGTACAAGCCCAGGCTACAGTACAACTATGATGAAAGACGTTACATCTCATCGGAGGCATTCCAAGCTCCTATACGTTATTTGTCTACACCTCCGGATTTGATTACACACAAAGTCATATTCCACAAGTCTCGCAAGACAGTGGAGATACAACTACTACAATACTAGTGGTACTACTACTAACGCAGACAGCTCCATAGTAGTCCTCATAGAAGTCACCTCCATAGCCTGGAAGTTCAACATGACCATCCGGGAACAGACGGTCCTGAGGAGCCTGTGGACCATAGGGGCTAGGATGAGGTCTTGGACCAACAAACGGTGGCCTACGGGGACCACAGGGTGGGGTGATGCCTCCCACATCACGCCAATCCACCATGTCTGGCAGAGCTAATCTCACAGGATACGGATCCCTTGTATCCATACATCCAGCTTGCACCGCAGGTGCAAACCGAGTCAATGTGGCCCAATGATCAGCACGGGTATTGAAAAGCTCCAGCCTCAAGGCCCGATTCTCTCGGTCCTTATCTTCGAGCATCTCGGCAGTGGTACGAGTTAATGAGTCCTCCTGAGTGGAGTCAGCATAGATAGCCTGAAGATACCCTTGTGCTCCCGGAAGTGAAGCTGGCATGTAACGGAGGTCGGTGTTCCGAAGCAGGCCAGTCCAGACTCGCAAGATGGTCATCATGGAATAGGCAGCATCCTGCACAACCATCTCAACAGTAACCCCGAGTCCATAGGAACAGTGAAGGGGCTCGGTAGATCCAGGATAAGATGGAAATATCCTGACGGTGCAGAGATATTGGCTTTGATTAAAGTCGCGGAACTGCTCTTTGACGGTGTATTCGGGATACCAACGGTAGCCCGTCTCGATCATTACCCGGACTAACATAGCAGTATGACCGGGCACGTCGAGGCACCGGGTCAGGCGAACCACTTGATTTTGAACACGGTTGGCCATCTGAAAGCACAACCACAAAGTAAAGACATCAGAATTTCTAGGGAAAATTGGACAGCATAACAGCTGTAAATGCTCAGAAAAAGATTTGAGACATCCACAACAGTTCGCAATACCACTCAACAACATCATATCAAGATTCTGATCCAATTAACAACATACTAAAATAGTAGAAACTGAACTGGGGCTTGTAACATCAATCATATAAGCTACTACGGATTAGTAACACGTGAACCTGATAGAAGGAGAGAGCCTAGTCCTTAACCCACGTTGAATGAGAAGAGAATGACTCAGATCAAAGGCATAGGGTAAAGGAGTAAAAGAGCATTACGTTCCCTCCCACAATCAATTCCCCTACATATAACTAAAGCATTTCTAGACTCGACATCGACCAGTTTGGCTCAACGAACCTACATGCAGTCCAGCTCTGATGCCAACGCTGTCAGGACCCCGATTCCAAGTCACATCGATCTAGCCGGTAACACCTCATATCACTTTGCGGCCTCACACACGGTATCCCACGGGTGTCGCCTTACCATGGCCCAGGACCGTTTGCGCCTTTTGGCTGACGTATATGATAGTGTCGCTAGCATCCATATGACAGAGAACCCGGGCCGACATGGCTAGTCATGAACCCAAAGTGGCACAGACCTATGGAGACAGGCATACATGAATCACATCGAGCATGTCGGTCGTCAGCGATTGATTCCGTGCTGTAGCACTGGGCTAACAGGACTCCGGGGAACCCGGGCTGTAGCAGGCTAGGCAGGACTCCGGAAGTCACAGCGTGACATTCCCCCGAAGGGACAGACATAGGAACGAAGTGAAACACATGCCGGCCAGTCAAATGTCCTGAACAGTAGTGCTAGGCTAGCAGGACTCCGGTGAACCGGGCTGTAGCGGACTACTATGGCTCGAGGAACACTAGACTACATTTCCCCATAAGAAAGGCTGCCAAGGTAAACAACTAGATTGCCGGATCCCACTCATACCAAGCATTTCAATCATACACACAATATGCCCGATATGAGTACATACAACATGGCATCACAACAAAACTCTACAACTCAAGTACTTTATTTAAAGGCTCCAGGGAGCCATTCATAACATGTTCATACAGATAGGGGTCACATGACCCGACACTCAAGTCATAAAAACAAACAAGCACAAGCGGAAGCAACTAGTCTGAGTACAGACTCTAGAAAGAAAGAAGGCTTCTCGAAGCCTGTCTATCTACATAGGGCCCTCCATGGCCAGGATCACCACCTGGGTGGCTAGTCACTCGTCGACGTCAAGGTCTACGTAGAACCCATCGGAGGGGGCGGTGTTGTCGTCTGAAAACAGTAATTAAGCAAACATGAGTACAAAGGTACCCAACAAGTCTTACATCAGAACATACTATACATGCTTATTCTCAAGAAGGTGGTGGGGTTAATGCAGCAAGCCAGCTTTGACTCTCAGCTAAGCTAACCTACGGAACTTCACCAGTAAAATAGTTTTCGCACACGAGTCCACTACTCACCAACACAATACTCCACCAGGGATCCTCCCTCGTCATCCTACGAGAGGGCCATCCTCGGTACTCACACTTATCTTGAGTCTTTTATTAGTACCCATTAACTTGTCTATGAACTGTATAGGCAACCAAGTAGTCCTTTACCGCGGACGCGGCTATTCGAATAGTTTTATACCCTGCAGGGGTGTACTTCTTCATACACGCTTTCACCACTTACCGCCGTTTACACGACATGTACTCGGCAACCTTCAAGCGGAAGCCCAGCGAGGGTGTCGGCCACGGCCTACCTAAACACTTAAGTCTCTAGTTCAGGTTTATCGCCTATCCAGGTTCCATCCGCAGGGAGTCCGGCCGAGGTTTCCACATACGGCCCCGAACGATGTTAACAGCGATCCCGAGACACCAAACGGGTGACTCGGTACACCGTGCCATGGTGTATCTACCGCAATATAGCCCACCCCTAGGGTCAGCGCTACGCACGGCCGCCAAGACATATCCTACAAACACCAGAAACTATTCGCAACTCCTGGACAGAGTACTAGGGTGGTTAAGAAGCCGAGAGGGTCAATTAAGGATCCCAATGCATGGTAGTAGCTGAATCTTAAATCACACATACAGATCTTAGTTCTTAGGGACGGCCTCAGTGAAACAACCCACCATGTACTCCTACATGGCCTCTCATCGATACCTTTACCAAAACATGTTCAACACATCCGTCACATTACCGGCATAAGCATTTTACTCTGGCGAATCACCCAGATGAACCAGACCTGACACAACTCTAAGCATAGCAGGCATAGCAAGGTAGGAATCACATACATGGCTCAATCAACTCCTACACATGCTAGTGGGTTTCATCTAGTTACTGTGGCAATGACAGGTCATGCAGAGGATAAGGGTTCAACTACCGTAGCACACAGCAGTTTGAATCGCGTTGTCTTAATGAAGTAAACAAGAGCAGAAGCAAGATCATGGGTTTGTATCAGAATGATCAATGGTTGCTTGCCTGATGGAGTGGTAGTGGGATACTGCCCTTCAGTTGGATACTCGTGAATATCCTCGGAGGCAGAACCTACCACGAAGAACACATCGGAACACAATCAACACATGATGATATGCAACAATATGATGCATGCTATGACATGGCAATATAAATGTGTCTTAGCCTAATGCAAGCTATAACAGAAAGGAATGAACTCATTTGAATCAAAAATTCAAATATTAGCTCATTAAACATGGACCTAATAGTGCATTTCCTTATTCTGCTTAAACAGCAAGTTAAACTTGTTTTGTCATGCATGAAATCATTACAGATGGATAGATTGAATTTTTCTGATCATTTTTCATATATAAATCTTTGCATTTGGAGTTATGGTTGATTTTCTATGATTTTTAGAAGTTTTAACTATTTTCTGGAAATTCCTGAATAAAAATAAATCCAGAAAATGCATTACTGCGTCAGCATTGCATCATGCTGACCTCAGCGGGTCAAAGGCGCCAGCCCAGGTCAAACCTGACTGGTGAGCCCCTTCTGTCAGCCTCTCAGCTAATTAACAGGATTAGATTAACACTAATTAGCTGTCAGTGGGGCCTGGGCCCACATGTCAGTGACTGATTTAATTAAAATTAATTAAAACTAATCCTAAATTAGTTAGCAGACCGGCCCCACCTATCATAGACTCAGGGGGGGTCTACCTGGGCCCACCCAGGAGTCAAACTGGGTCAAACTCGCCAGCGACTCGACGCCGGCGAGGCCCGAGACGGTGGCGCAGCTCGGAAAACGCCCACAGGGCACGGGCGAGGCCGTTCTTGGGCTCGTTGGAGAGCTCTTGCAGTCGCGCATCTAGTGGTGGTGGAGGCCGGGCCTACGGTGGCCGGAGACGACGGCGGCGAGCTCCAAGGTGGCGGCCGGAGTTCGGCCATGTGCGGGGAGTGGGCTGCGGCATGCAAACACGGAAACTGAAGCGCTAGCGAGGCACTACACGATGCAGCAAGCACGTTGCATAGCACGGGAGGACCAAATGGTCGCCGGAGCGACGCCGGCGACGAGCTCGAGCGGAGACGAGCTTCGGCCATGGGGGAACTATGGCCTAGAGGGTGCAAACGCGTGGGAAAGAAGAGGGGAAAGGCGGCGGAGCTCACAGGGAGGTCGATGAGCAGCGCAGTGGGCTCGGGGGCGACCGGAGCGAGGCGAATCGATGAACAGCGTCTGGCGGGTACCGAGGTTGAAGACGACCCGATGGCGGCGATGCAGGGCCTCCGGCGATGCGTGGCTTGGTGGGGAAGGTGAGGGCTTCGCGGCGGAGCTTCTGGACAGGTCAGAGAGGCGCGGGGGTGACGGAGAGCGTGACTACGGCGGTGAGACGGTGACAAGCTCGTCGTCCATGGTGCGGGAGAGGGTGAGGGAGACGAGGGGAGAGTGAGCGAGGATGAGAGGGGGATGTGGGGGTCGCGTGGCACCCCTAGGCGTCTCCAGGCGTCGGCAGAAGCAGGAGGTGGCCAGCATGTGGCCGCGGGCGCCGGCCACGCGCTCCGCGTCCTTCTGGCGCGAGGAGGACGACGACTGGCAGAGCCAGTAGGCTGGGCCGAGCCAGGTGGGCTGGGCCAACACAGGTAAGGCCCGGGTGGGCTTCCCTCTCTCTCTCTCTCTCTCTCTCTCTCTTTATTTGTTTCTGTTTTTCTAATTAACTGCAACTGTTGGGCTTTAAATAAAATACTACAATGTTTCCAAAAATCCTGAAAATTATTGTGGGCTCTGTTTAGATTATTTCCAACAGCAAACATTTATTTCCAGTATTATTTGAGCATTTAAATTATTTTATAGCATTTAAATGCCCAAATTCAAATACTTATGATTTAATTCAATGACCTTCTGTTGACCTAGAAAATTGTGCACCAATTTTGCCAGAGGTTTTAACCCAAGACAAGGAGGGTGAACTTTTTAGAAGGGCATTTCAGGTTCATTGAAAATAATTTTAATAAACCCTAGTTGTTTCCAGGGGGGGTGTTGGGGGTTGCTGCTTTCCCCATTTCAAATTTAAGAGAAATTTAAACATGATGCACACTCTAATGCTTGAACTAGCTAGGGTGTGACAGGACAGGTATCCGGTCCCAGCGATGCGCCATATTTTGGCTCCGCCCACTTGATATAGTGACCCCACCTGTGTATGGGGCACAAAGCAGAATAGCCTCTTCCATAGCTCAAAATGAGCCTCGCAGCCCAGAAATAGCTCACAAAAGGCAACATAACCAGTGATGTGTAATATGGAAGTGGGGGTAAAATTATGCAACTGGAGGCCGTAAAACTCCAGGAGCCTGCGGAGGAACGGATGGATCGGAAATCCAAGTACCCTTAGTAAAAAAGGGACAAGGCATACCCGCTCCCCCTTGGAGGGATTGGGGAAGCTCTCCACTTGCTCCCCGCCATTATAGGTGGCGAGCCCGGCTCGAACAGGGACCATATGTGCTGGAGGGAGAAATCGCTGGGTCTGCAACTCTACTAATGGGCTGTGCGGGACGGAACACTTCTCCCAGTCACCGGGCTTAGGGCTACGGGAGCGGGAGGAGGAGCTGCGGTGGCCGGCCATGTTGGAATGGATTTTTCCGAGCGCGCTCCGATGGAAACTCGTCGTGGGAGGATGGTGTGGTTTGGATCTAAGAATCCCCGTCCCTTTAATAGACAGTTTATTTACATGGCTAGGGTGGCAAATGTAAAAATGCCCTGGCTCCTCGCATTCGCTTGACACGTGGAAGATAGCCCTTATTGGGCGCAGAAGCCAAGAAGTGCAACATTTATGGGGAGCCGGACACTACTCAGGAGATATTCAGAATTTGGAGAGGAACCCGCCATGCAATGCCGAAGATGAAACTGCGCGCCGGACTCATCGTCATTGAAGCCTGGTTCGGGGGGCTACTGAGGGAATCCTGGATTAGGGGCTCTCCGGACAGCCGGACTATATCCTTTGGCCGAACTGTTGGACTATGAAGATACAAGATTGAAGACTTCGTCCCGTGTCCGGATGGGACTTTCCTTGGCGTGGAAGGCAAGCTTGGCAATACGGATATGTAGATCTCCTCCCTTGTAACCGATTTTGTGTAACCCTAGGCCCCTCCAGTGTCTATATAAACCGGAGGGTTTAGTCCGTAGGACAACAGACAATCACATCATATGCTAGCTTCTAGGGTTTAGCCTCTACAATCTCATAGTAGATCAACTCTTGTAATACTCATATCATCAAGAACAATCAAGCAGGACGTAGGGTATTAGCTCCATCAAGAGGGCCCGAACCTGGGTAAACATCGTGTCCCCTGCCTCCTGTTACCATCTGCCTTAGACCCATAGTTCGGGACCCCCTACCCGAGATCTGCCAGTTTTTACACCGACATTAGGAGTTACAGAAGTATACGTTTGATACAGATAACTACATATTGTTCTGTTTTTGACAGATTCTGTTTTCATTGTGTTGTTTGCTTATTTTGATGAATCTATGAGTAGTATTGGAGGGTATGAACCATAGAGAAGTTGGAATACAGTATATATTACACCAATATGAATCTAGAGTGAGTTCACAACAGTACCAAAAGTGGTGATTTGCTTTCTTATACTAACGGAGCTTACGAGTTTTCTGTTGAGTTTTGTGTTGTGAAGTTTTCAAGTTTGGGTAAAGATTCGATGGACTATGGAATAAGAAGTGGAAAGAGCCTAAGCTTGGGAATGCCCAAGCCACCCCAAGGTAATATTCAAGGACAACCAAGAGTCTAAGCTTGGGGATGCCCCGGATGGCATCCCCTGTTTCGTCTTCATTCATCGGTAACTTTACTTGGAGCTATATTTTTATTCACCACATGATATGTGTTTTGCTTGGAGAGTCATTTTATTTTCTTTTGTTTTGCTTGTTGTTTGAATAAAATACCAAGATCTGAAATTCTTAAATGTTAGAGAGTCTTCACATAGTTCCATAATTATTCAACTACTCATTGATCTTCACTTATATCTTTCGGAGTAGTTTGTCATTTGCTCTAGTGCATCACTTATATCCTTTTAGAGCATGGGGGTTGTTTTATTTTGAAGAAATAGATGAACTCTCGTGCTTCACTTGTATTATTTTGAGAGTCCTAAACAGCATGGTAATTTGCTTTGGTTATGAAACTAGTCCTAATATGATGGACATCCAAGATGGGTATAATAAAAGCTTTCATATAAAGTGCATTGAATACTATGAGAAGTTTGATACTTGATGATTGTTTTGAGATATGAAGATGGTGATATTAGAGTCATGCTAGTGAGTAGTTGTGAATTTGAGAGATAATTGTGTTAAAGTTTGTGATCCCGTAGCATGCACGTATGGTGAACCGTTATGTGATGAAGTCAGAGCATGATTTATTTATTGATATCTCTTCCTTATGAGTGGCGCTCGGGGACGAGTGATGGTTTTTTCCTACCAATCTATCCCCCTAGGAGCATGCGCATAGTAATTTGTTTCGATAACTAATAGATTTTTGCAATAAGTATGTGATTTCTTTATGACTAATGTTGAGTCCATGGATTATACGCGCTCTCACCCTTCCACCATTGCTAGCCTCTCTAGTACCGCGCAACTTTCGCCGGTACCAAAAACCCATCATTTACCTTCCTCAAAACAGCCACCATAACTACCTATTATGGCATTTCCATAGCCATTCCAAGATATATTGCCATGCAACTTTCCACCATTCTGTTTATTATGACACGCTCCATCATTGTCATATTGCTTTGCATGATCATGTAGTTGACATCGTATTTGTGGCAAAGCCACCTTTCATAATTCTTTCATACATGTCACTCATGAGTCATTGCACATCCTGGTACACCACCGGAGGCGTTCACATAGAGTCATATTTTGTTCTAAGTATCGAGTTGTAATTCTTGAGTTGTAAGTAAATAAAAGTGTGATGGTCATCATTATTAGAGCATTGTCCCATGTGAGGAAAGGAGGATGGAGACTATGATTCCCCCACAAGTCGGGATGAGACTCCGGGCAAAAAATAAAAAAAGAGGCCATAAAAAAGGAGAAGGCCCAAAAAAACAAAAAAAATGAGAGAAAAAGAGAGAAGGGGCAAAGATATTATCCTTTTCCACACTCGTGCTTCAAAGTGGCACCATGATCTTCATGATAGAGAGTCTCCTATGTTGTCACTTTGATATGCTAGTGGGAATTTTCATTATAGAACTTGGCTTGTATATTCCAATGATGGGCTTCCTCAAAGTGCCCTAGGTCTTCGTGAGCAAGCGAGTTGGATGCACACCCACTTAGTTTCTTTTTGAGCTTTCATACACTTATAGCTCTAGTGCATCCGTTGCATGGCAATCCCTACTCACTCACATTGATATCTATTGATGTGCATCTACATAGCCCGTTGATATGCCCAGTTGATGTGAGACTATCTTCTCCTTTTTGTCTTCTCCACAACCACCATTCTATTCCACCTATACTGCTATGTCCATGGCTCACGCTCATGTATTGCATGAAGATTGAAAACGTTTGAGAACATCAAAAGTATGGAACAATTGCTTGGCTTGTCATCGGGGTTGTGCATGATTTAAATATTTCATGTGATGAAGATAGAGCATAGCCAGACTATATGATTTTGTAGGGATAGCTTTCTTTGGCCATGTTATTTTGAGAAGACATGACTGCTTAGTTAGTATGCTTGAAGTATTATTATTATTATGTCAATAGTAAAATTTTGTCTTGAATCTTATGGATCTGAATATTCGTGCCACAATAAAGAGAATTACATGGATAAATATGTTAGATAGTATTCCACATCAAAAAATCTGTTTTTATCATTTACCTACTCTAGGACGAGCAGCAATTAAGCTTGGGGATGCTTGATACGTCTCCAACGTATCTATAATTTTTGATTGTTCCATCCTATTATATTATCAACCTTGGATGTTTTATATGCATTTATATGATTTTTTGGGACTAACCTATTAACCTAGAGCCTAGTGCCAGTTTCTGTTTTTTCCTTGTTTTTGAGTTTTACAAAAAAGGAACACCAAACGATTTTTTATGGACCAAAATAAGACCCCGGAGTAAAAGAGTTGGGCCAGAAGAGTCCCGGGCTGTCCACGAGAGTGGGCCCCCTAGGGGCGCATGGGCCTACCTCGTGGACGATGTGGGCACCTTCTTGACGTGCTGACACCAAAAATTCCTATAAATACAGAAACCTCCAGAAAATAACGTAGATCAGGAGTTTTGCCGCCAGAAGCCTCCGTAGCCACCGAAAAGCAATCTAGATCTGTTCCGGCACCCTGCCGGAGGGGGGAATCCCTCTCCGTGGCCATCTTCATCATCCCGGCGCTCTCCATGACGAGGAGGGAGTACTTCACCCTCGGGGCTGAGGGTATGTACCAGTAGCTATGATCTTATGATGTTTCTCCCCCGCTACTCTCTTGTAATGGATTGAGTTTTCCCTTTGAAGTTATCTTATCGGATTAAGACTTTAAGGATTTATGAACACTTGATATATGTCTTGCATGTGCTTATCTATGCTGACAATGGGATATCACGTGATCCACTTGATGTATGTTTTGGTGATCAACTAGCAAGGTCCGTGACCTCGTGAACTATGCATAGGGGTTAGTACACATTTTCGTCTTGACTCTCCGGTAGAAACTTTGGGGCACTCTTTGAAGTTCTTTGTGTTGATTGACTAGATGAATCTGAGATTGTGTGATGCATATCGTATAATCATACCCATGCATACTTGAGGTGACATTGGAGTATATAGGTGACATTAGGGCTTTGGTTCATTTGCATCTTAAGGTGTTATTTTACTACGAACTCTAGGGTTGTTTGTGACACTTATAGGAATAGCCCAACAGATTGATCGGAACGAATAACTTTGAGGTGGTTTCGTACCCTACAATAATCTCTTTGTTTGTTCTCTGCTATTAGTGACTTTGGAATGACTCTTTGTTGCATGTTGAGGGATAGTTATATGATCCAATTATGTTATTATTGTTGAGAGAACTTGCACTAGTGAATGTATGAACCCTAGGCCTTGTTTCCTAGAATTGCAATACCATTTGTGCTCACTTTTACCACTTGTTACCTTGCTGTTTTTATATTTTCAGATTACAAAAACCTATATCTACCATCCATATCGCACTTGTATCACCATCTCTTCACCGAACTAGTGCACCTATACAATTTAGCATTGTATTGGGTGTGTTGGGGACACAAGAGACTCTTTGTTATTTGGCTGTAGGGTTGTTTGAGAGAGACCATCTTCATCCTACGCCTCCCATGGATTGATGAACCTTAGGTCATCCACTTGAGGGAAATTTACTAATGTCCTACAAACCTCTGCACTTGGAGGCCGAACAACGTGTACAAGAAGAAGGTTGTGTAGTAGACATCAAGCGCCATGCCAAGTTCATGTAACTGAATCGAAGCAGAAATATTCAGTGTTCATACTCTGTTCTTGTTCTTCAGTTAACAGAGTGCACACACCCCAAATTCAGTTTCTAGTAAAAAAATCTTGCTGCCGAATAGATGTTGGGACAAGAAAAAATAATGAGGCCCAAATAGAGACAAGCCCACCCGCGTAGGGGCACCAGCCCAGTTTTATAGCATAGAAGAACCCATGTTTAGAAAAAAATGTTCGACTAAAAACTCAAAATAAAATTTTGCTTCGGAAAATAAACCTTTAACAAACATATAGTTCTTTACATATTTTTTGCTTGTCCACGGTTGCACAAAATATTGGCCAGAGGTAAAATTCAAACCAATATTTTCACGAGCACAGAAATTTTTCTTTTGTGCATTTGAGTTAATCCAATAATTGTTTGCATGAACTAAATTAGTTGCATGTCCACGGTTGCAAAAAAATTTGCACCGTACACCTACTAGCACTACTAGGGAAAACCCTAGCAATAGCGCGGGTATTTTCCCTATCAGTAGCACGGGACGATGCGCTACTGATAAGGCGCTATAGCTAACATGTAGCAGTAGCGCATGTCATCCCACGCTACTGCTATACATGGCTAGCAGTAGCGCGCTTTAGTGCAGAGCAGTGCTGCTAATATCTGCAACGCTTTTTAGTAGGAAACACTACTGGTAAGGGAGCGCTACTGCTAACTTTGTTCCCCTTGCTATTGCTAGTTTTATTAGTTTCAGTTTTTTCCTGCATATTTGTTTTGTATTTGAATAGGCTTTATACAATAATCGTTAGCATATCATACACATACAAATGTAATCATAGCATATACATATAGATAGTCTCATCAAATCATGTCATCATCATAATCATCATCCAACACAAAGTGGTCTCTCGTCATCATCTCGAAAATAGCGATACAAGTCTCGATTACTTACAACTACATCGTCATCCATCTAAACAATGATATACGCGAGAAGAGTTATCACTTTGAGTGATAGCGGAACTATGCAGTACATGAGTTCGTATCCCTCTCTCGCATTAGCATGAACCTAAACTAACTATTGGTTGTCGCTCGGAAACTGGAAACCGGTACACCTGGGCATGACATTCCGGCCACTCGTCGTATACTCCTGGCGTAGCACTTCTTCTCCATCGATGATCTATACACCTGCATCTATACACTTCTCCGCTAGTCTCGGAGCTGGTCTCAGTCTCAGCGTCGGTCTCGATGCCGGTCTCAGTCTTAGCGCCGGTCTTGATGTCGATCTCAGTCTCAGCGCCGGTCTCGATGTCGGTCTCAGTCTCCGATGTGACAGGTGAACCTAGCAACATCAACTGTTGATCGTAGGCTTCCCTCAAAAATTCCTCTGCCGCCAGGTACACGTTGTCGCAGTCACCAGAACCCTGTCCTTCATTGTTGCTAGCCATGTTTCCTACGATTAAATCTAGTAAATTAATTCTAGACCTAATAAAATGAATAATGACATAAAAAAGTCCTATGCTTTGCAGGAACATTGACACCTTCCCGGTGCGGCAAATCCCGGGCACTCGATATGTCCTAGTTTGTAGAACAAGTCATGCCAAAATTTTCCGTGAATTTCGGCATGACTTTTGCTAAATAGTGGACAAATCGAGAACCTGAAATTTGCCAGAACAGAAATGAATCAACATTCAGGCAAAACATAGGCCACTCGGCTTTCATTACCTGGAAACAAAAAAGCCACTTCGGCACAATCGAAACATGTGCAAACACAATTGAGGAATTTGCAAATATCCTAACCACTTCAAATTTGCATCTCCTAGCGTTTGACACTTCAAGAAAATCTACACAAATCTCATGCTCTCTCAAACTAAATTCAATAACCAAATATAGATTATATTTAGTTAACTACTAAACTGAACTTTACTCTAAACTAAACCCTACTGCCCTAATTAAGATATAGTTAAACAAACTCAATTCAAAAACTAAATCCTACTGAACTAATTAACATCTACATTATCTACTACTTAACATCTATTATTACCCTAACTAAAAAACATCTACTATTAACCATACTGCCCTAGTTAACTAGTACCATCACTACTACTAATTAACATCTACTAATAATAAGAATCATTATCTATGAACCCTAGTACTAATTAACATCTACTACTAGTGCTAATTAACATGGCAGAGGAAGAAAAAGCAGAGAGGGGTGGGGAGGGGTGGGGGGATTACAGAGAGGGGAGAGACGTGGCGGGGAGGTGCTCGGCAACGTAGGTAGGGCGGCGAGGACGGGCTCGGGATCGGGAGGCGGTGGTCCTGAGCGGGCTCGGGCGGCGGTGGTAAGGTCGAGGGTGGCGACGGTGAGGGCAGGCTCGGCTCGGGCGGCAGCGGTGAGGGCAGGCTCGGGCTCGGGCGGCGGCGACAGAGGAGTTAGGGGAACATGGGGGAGAGGGGGGAAAGGATGACTTCGCAAAATTTTGAGCCCGCGGGTGGTTAAGTTGAACTAGCAGTAGCGCTTTTTTGGAAATGCGCTATAGCTAAGTTAGCTATAGCACGTTTTAGCAAAACACGCTACTGCTATAGGAAGCAGTTATTTCTTTTGTTTATCCTTACATTTTCTTTTTTTTCATTTCTCTGTTTCCTACTACTTCCATTTTCATTTACTTTTCTATTTTGTTTCATGTTTCATTTCTTTCTTAGCAGTAGAGCTCTACGCAGGAAACGCGCTGCAACAACGACCATAGTGGTAGCGCGCTTTGCGCGGAACCGCTACTAATATTCCTAGCCTACTGCCAGCACGGTAGGATTTATAGTGGTAGCGCTTTTTGCTGCACACGCGCTACTGCTATAGTTGTAGCTATAGTGCGCTTTCTACAACGCGCTACTACAAAGTAGTAGTAACGCCCTATTTTAACCAATGCTACTGCTATACCTCTGTGTATAGGCCTTTCCCTAGTAGTGTAGCTAGGGTGACCCTATTTGCATGAACTAAATTAGTTGCACGTCCATGGTTGCACAAAAAATGGCATCGTACACCTACTAGCCAGGGCCTAGATACATGCAGCACACCAACATATGAAAAAAAATTGCAAAAATATTTGGGTACCCATACACTTGCATGTCCGTAGTGGAATCTACCTTTTATTAGTAAGACATAGATCAAATAGGGACCCGATCAACTTGATAGAACATGGGTACCCATAGAACATCAAGCACGATATATATCAAGTAACCAATATCAACTAGATAGAAAAAAACAGATAGAACATAGTAGCATAAGTAGTAGCATTGCATAGATAAGGGTAGCACGACATATATAGTACAATTTAAAATAGATAGTTCATAGTTCAACCCAACACGATAATAATAAAAGGGTACCACTGGCTTGCTTGCTCCAAGGCCAACTCCTCTTCTCCATGGCGAACTCCTTCACTCGTCGTCGTCGGTGGGGTACGGGAGGGTGTGCATGTGCTCATCGGCGGGGAAGGTGCTGTCGAAGTCGGTGAAGATGTTGTACATGGTGAATGCGATGAACTTGCATTCACACCAAAAAACACACCCCGAGGAGATAGTAGGCGTCGAAGGGGTTGGTGAACCTCACGATGAGCCCGATAGGATGGCCATTGCTACTAACCTCTTCGACACGGAACATGGCCGGAGAGCCCCTCCGGAGGTGGCGGTAGCCGACGGAGAGGAAGAACTCGGTCTACCCCCTCCACCTCAAGAATGCCCACACCCATAGGGTGTTCTTCACCTGGACTCTGGGAGGGTAGAGCCTCTCGGGGAAGGTGGGCGGCACATGGTAGGTAGCCCCAGTGAACTGCATCTTGCTTGCTAGCTTCGAGTGGATCTTGGGACGGCTTGTGGGGAAGATGGGAGATGAAGGAGAGTGAGAGGAAGATGTAGAGGAAGATGTAGGCTTGGGTGTGCCTAAATATCCGAGGTGCACTGTTTTAACGTTTTGTTTTCCTCTCCCTCGTAATGGCATGGGAAACGAGCAATGTGGCATCGAGTCACCCGAGCCAACCCCGTGTGTACACGCGCATGCATTGTGGTAGTAATGCCAACGACCCGCGTAGCACTCTAGCAATTAAGAACACGTCCGGAGATGAGCTCAATGCCATGCATGCAGCGGCTAGCGATGGCCGGGCATCTAGACCCATCTAGATTGGGTAAATAGCCATAATGCGATGAGGGTGTCGGCGGGCGTGCTCGCCCTCGATGCCATGCATGCAACATCGAACGCTGCGCGTGCATGCATGCTTTTCAGGCCAAATGCAGCGTCGTGTCCATCGGTCCAACGGGTGGGCTGCTTTAATTAAGCCCAACAACACATGGTAGTCCTGCTCAATCTTACAATGTAAAAAATGGGCTAAAACGACCAGTCAACGAAAGCGCAGCACGTGGGTCTGTGTCGTGGCTCCTGATCCAGACCATTGCTTATGTTCACATCCATCCAATGGTCCAGAATTCAGCATCTTCGAATCAGCCAATTAGAGTGCAGCCCGCGGATCACTGACGTATGCTTAGTGCCTGATCCAGACTGTCCATTCACAGTGATCCAATGGCCCAGAGGAGTGCGGGGTTTCGATGGGGTTTTGATGGGGTTTTGAGGGGTTTTGAGAGGTTTTCAAAGGTTAAGTTTGAGCATAACTAATTCAGAAAAAATATAAAACTTGTGCTAATCATCGTTCTATGTGACTAAGTATCTAGGAAAAATAAGAAACTTGTACTACAGATATTTTCAACCTTCACAAAAGATGGCTATCAAGAACGAGGTTGTAGGGTTTTGAAGAGAAGTGCGCTAGGGTTTAGTGTTAAGCATGTCATACTTGATCAAAATGATCTAATATCAGGAAGGACTCTTATATATGCACACTAGATGTCAAGTTTTCTTTTTGGGCTCATTTAGAGAAGGTCGAAAAAAAACTTGCTTACAAATGGGTCTATTTTCCCTAGATTTGGAGGGGTTTTGGAGGTCATGTGGAGCACATTTTTCATGTCGAGAGTTTCACATAATAAAAAGTGCTCCGATTAATCAACTAACATGCATAATAGTCCAGAAATCATTATAACACCAATACCACATACCAAATAACTTCAAATTTGAATTTTGGCTCAAATTTGAATTTTGGCTCAAATTTCAATTTTGTCTCAAATTTGTATTTTGTCTCAAACTTGAATAGTATTACAGAAATACACATCATATCAAAGTAAAAATATGATTACACAAATTCAGGCAAGGTTTTATTACTACAGCATAGTAGCAATACACAAGTTTGAACAAATTTTCACTTCTGCTTCTTCCTACCACTGGATTTCTTATTCTTCTTTTTACCAATGCTTGTTTTTGGTTGTACAACACCTAGTTCAATCAAGCTCTTGATTTTCTTCACTGGACTGCCTGGAACACACGCTGCATTTCGCACCACAACAGTTCCAGTATCATCGGACTCAATATCACCAGTTGGCAACACAACTTTCAATATAGGCTCAGTTGGCACCACATCAGCTGGAATGTCTTCAATTGGCAACTCAACTTCCAACATAGGCTCTGCTTTCACAACATCAACTGGAATATCTTCAGAGGTACCCATGTCTTTAGTTGGCACCAGAACATCAAAATCTTGCTCATCTTGCAGCAGCACACCCAAGTCTTAGTCATTTTGCACCACACCATCCAAGTCTGGTTGAATGTGTATTGTTTCACCAAAACTTCTCTTTCTTCTAGAGCCATTGCCTCTTGCCTTTTTCTTTGGCTAGCACTCTTCAACAACAAGGGGCTCACCTACATGCTTCCTCCTAAAAAGATAAAGCATGTCAACTGGTTAGTAATTGAAAAATGCAACAAAATAGTAAACAATGCAAACATATGCCCACATACTTTGGCCTTTCAGGAGTGTAACAACATTTGGGAGATCCAAATCAGTGCCCAAGTTCTTGGCACAACTTGCATCTACTTTTGTTTCCTTTTTGGGACCTTTTTGGCTTTGCATCCTTCTTTCCCTTGCCCTTTTTACTACTCCCACCTTTCTCAAACCATGCGTTGAATCTACTCTCTTTAGGCCTGCCAGCCTTTCTTTTTGTTAGGGGAGGACACATGGAAAATTCAATTTCCACTTCAAGCCACTAAGACTGATCTGTAAGTGCTGGAATTGGAGTTGCATATGCAGCCTTGAATCTTGCTACTGAGAAATATTCGGGCAAATATGGGTGCATGTTTATCTTTGGTCGGGAGGCCAAGGAAAGTATGGCATGATCACATGGTTTCCCGGTGTGCTGCCACTCCAAACAAGTGCAATCATGCATTTCAGTATTAACAACATGCCTTCTACCAGTTTTGGTATCTCTAACTTCAGCACCCCACACAGAAGATTTTTCAATAGATAAATGTGTAAGATTTCTGCTCCTGTTGACCACCTATTGAACCACTGCAGGAAGCTTATCCCCTTGTAGACAATCACCAATCGTTCTTCACAATTCCCACAAGTGCATGATCATGATCGTGATTTGGTCAACCATGTCATGCATAGGCAAATTTTTTAACTGCTTCACCTTGTTGTTAAAACTTCCTGCCATGTTGTTGATACGATCACACTTGATGGCAGTGTTAAATCCTGACCTATACCATAATAGAGAATGGTAGGTGTTCACCCAATTTGAACTCAAGGCATGTTGTCATTATCTTACCAAGATGATATGAATGTGTCTTTTTAGTGTAAGATCTTGCTGCTGGCCACATGCGACCAAATTCTTCCCCTCTGGATTTTTTGATCAAATTCATCTACATATGGCCGAAGCACTCCCTCTGCTCACAATGGGGGAAAACACTCTTCACTGCATTTTCTAGCCCTTTGCATGCATCTGTGTGGACTGCCAAAGGTGACACTGGCCCTATGCATCTTTTCAGCTGGATCATAAACCATGTCCACAAGACCTCTGTCTCTTACTGAAATAAGCCAATAGCAACAGGGAACATCCAGTTGTGTGCATCCAAAGCATTGCAAGATGCCAATTGACCATCCCACTTGCCAGTCCAAAATGACGAGTCTATGCTCAAATATGGATGACACCCTGCCTTGAAGCCATCAATGCAAGGCTTTAAAGCCAGAAAAACATAGAGAAAAGGACTCTTGCATCCTCTGGTACCTTAGTATCTATCTCCGCAACATTGCCAGGTGACCTCTTCTCCACCTCCGCTTTGAAATTATAAAGCATCCTAAAAGTATTTGCCCAGTCACCATATAATTGTTTCATTGCCCTTTGTTTTGGCTTCCACACCGTGTTATACTTCAGCTTAATGGGGTATTGCTTTTCCAAGTCTACTTTAAGTTTCTTTGCAATAGTGTTTGGTTTCTTGGCTAGAATAGGGGTGATCTTTTCTGCAATCCAAAGCTGTGATGTCATGGTTGATACTCTCCGTGAACTTGTAATACAAGTATGTTGGTAAGGGGTTTGATTCACCCTAATGGTGCTTCCATGAGGTTGGCGTCTAGGAGATATGTACCACTTGCAAGGCTTGAAACTTCCATCAAAACATCTACATATTGCATAAAACTTCTTTCTATCAGTCCACTTAGTCTTGGCATCAAAATCATGGTTGACTTGATAAGTCTTGAAACACATCGTAAACTCATCCATGTTTGGGAACAACTTCCCCACCGCAATAACGGGGGTTTCCTTGTCATACACATTTACCAACTCATCATCATGTGCATCATCTACATCATCTGCAGCATCTTCCATCAGATGTCCATCCACATCTTCAGTTCTATCCCTATTAGCATCAATATTAGTGTAACATCGCAAAATTCTAAATTTTGGAATGTTGTATTAAATAGATAGTTTGTTTGATTGTTATGTGATTGATTGACTGAGAGTGAGTGATTTCGAAACTTTTTGGAAGTTAAATGAGAGGGAATAAAAGGACTTTCCCAAACTTTCATTTTCTTTTATGATCTCCGTGAATTCAAATTCTTTTCAAATACAAAACCCTAGAGAGAAGATGACATGACTTCTTCCATTTAATTAAATGAAAAGGGTATTTGAAAATATTTGAATTTAATTTGGAACTATTTTCAAATTCAGAAACTTTAAGGAACTCAATGATTTTCATGAGAGAAGATAAAATGACTTCTTAAAAGCATATGAAATATGAGTTGGAAGTTTAAAAGGATCAAATATAAAATCCTTTTAGAAATTATTTTCAATTTGGAGTTATTTGGGTTTTATTCAAATTATTTTTCTCCAAAAATAAAATATACTGAAAATAGGATAACATGACTCCCTACAATAGAAAATTGGAGAGAAATAAATTTGAAATCATTTCGGTATTTTTAAAATGATTTTTATTGGGTTTCATTGTAGCAGTAGCACTGTTTGAATTATTTGAATTTTGTGGACTTTATTTGATGCTAGAAAAATGTTCACTTTGTAGAAAATCTTTTCTGAAAATTCTGATATATAATGTGTCTATATAGAAGTTTACTTTTATTTTCATTATTCCTTTTTTCCTTTTCTGTTTCTGAAAAAAAACTGCGCAAGCGCCTGGAACTAACTGTCGCCTACGTGCGCAGCACAGTGGCATCGGGCGCCCCATCATTTTATTTTTTCTCTTCTCTCCTACATGGGCCAGGCCCAGCCAGCCTTTTTTTATTTGACCGAATTTTGTTAAAAAAAACTACAGCGCACGGCCGGGCCTAACTTTTAGCCCATTATTTTTTTTAAATTTCATCTACGTACGTATATGTTTAGTCTCACATTGCCTAGCCTTTGACCCTTAAACCTCTTTTCCACCTATAAATATACACCCATAGAACTTCAAAAATCACCCGATTCGAGTTAAATCAATATTTTGGTTTGACTAGATTCATGAAATTGTCTCCTCTCTCCGAAGTCGTTTTTTTCTCTACTTTATAAAGCTATCTTTCTTCGTTTTTTTCTTTTTATACTTCCATAGTTTATTATTTGTAGAATAGTATGATAGAATAATTAGATTATCAATTACACTATTTATTTATACATTAGATCTAGATTTTTTAGCCGTAGCTATTTTTTCCGTAAAATAGCTTGGCCCTGATTTTTCCAATAGCCATAACTTTTTACTCGTTCATCTAAATTAGATGAAACCAACCTATAGTTCTGTCTTGTTATCACCTATCCAGTGGACCTGTCACGTCAACTTTTTAAAATTTCCAAATTTCGAAATTTGTTCAGATTCTTATTCAAACTTCTTCTGATCATAACTTGAGTTTTATAACTCCGATTTAATTGATTCTTTTTGCAAATCGAAGCTCTTGACCTAAACTTTCTGATAAGGCCAAATTCACATAATTTTGGGACTGTTAGAAATTGTTTTATGTTGCAAGAGTTATTTGCTTGGTTGTGATGTTTTCCGAACTATCTTCTTTGTTCCTCCCGATCTTTTGAGTGATTGCTTATGTGTGGTTACTATTGCTTGCTCACGATAGATTGAACGGAGTGTGACGAGTAGAACTATCTGGAGTTATGAATGCGAATCATCTTCATCAACAGTACACGGCAAGTTCACACTTTGATCATACTTTTCATTACCCAGTTTTTATGCATTAGTTTCAACCCTCGAACACTTCATGGCTAGGACTTGATAACATGTGGGTATTGGGAAGATGTGTAACACCCCGGATGTAACTTTCGCAATTTTTACTCCAACTCTTGCCGTCTCCGGCGTTAAGTTATATTTATTTCCTCGGGTTCGGGTTTTGTCTCCGTGTGTTGTTTTCGATGTCATGCATCTCATATCATGTCATCATATGCATTGCATTTTCATACGTGTTCATCACATGCATTCGAGCATTTTCTCCGTTGTCCGTTTTGCATTCCGGCGCTTCGTTCTCCTCCGGTGGTCATTTCTAGCTTTCTTTCGTGTGTGGGGATTAAGCATTTCCGTATTGGACCGAGACTTGCGAAGCGGCCTTGGTTTACTACCGGTAGACCACCTGTCAAGTTTCGTATCATTTGGACTTCGTTTGATACTCCAACGGTTAACCGAGGGACCGAAAAGGCCTCGTGTGTGTTGCAGCCCAACACCCCTTCATTTTCGCCCAAAACCCACCTAACTCTGCTCCATCACCTAGAGCGTTCGATCACAATCGCGTGGCCGAAAACCGCACCTCATTTGGACTCTCCTATCTCCCTCTATGCCTATAGATACACCCCCTCCAAATCCGGATCTTTCTCCCCCTCGAAACCCTAAAAAAACCTCGCGCGCCGCCGGACATTGTCCGCCCGGGGCGGACACTCTGCGCCGCCGCCCCCGCACCAGTGGCGTTCCGCCACGTGGCACTCGCCGCCACCTCCCACCACCGGGCCCGGGAAGCCCAAAGCTGGCCCCCGAGGCCCGAAGCCACCGCGCCGCCGCCCGAAGCCCCGCGCCTCCTCGCCCGCGAGACGAGCCGCCACCGCCCGTGCCAAGCCGCCGC
>NC_041392.1:91301248-91310736 GCF_002162155.2 Triticum dicoccoides | reverse complement strand
CCGCCCCGCTCCACCGCACGCCGCCCCGCTCCGCCGCACGCCGCCCCTCGCCGCCCGCGCCTCCCCGGCCTCGTCTCTGGCCGGATCCGGCCGCGGGAGGGCCAGATCTGCCGCCGCCGACCCCGGCTGCCGCCGTCTTCATCGTCTCTGGCGAGTCCGCCGCTGCCTCGGTTCGCACGCCGGTCAAACCCTAGATCTGGGAGGTTGCATTTTTCACTAAGTCCCGGAGATTTTCAATTCAAGTGCTCCTGTTCACGGCTCCGTAACTTTGCATCCATTGCTCCGATTCATGCATATAGCATATCAAAATGTTCATCTCAGAGAGTACATCATTTCTTTCCATTGCATCATTTTCATTTGAGCTCATTTTGATGCCCGAAATGCTGTTAGAAGAGGGCTACTTGAGTTAATTGTCAGATCTGCTACTCCATTTAGGTTTTTGTCATTTTTGCCATGATTAATGTGTGCATGCTATGCCCATTAGTTCTACATATATTTTGTTAAGGATTTTGTCATCTTTCCAGAGGTGCAACCCATGTATTTTTGCGATGTGTGTGGTGACTGGTGCAAGCTTGCAAAGTGGTGCACTTGCTAATTCTGATTTCAGGGACTTTGCAATTCCACTAAGTCCTGGAGCTGTTTATCTCGTGTTGCCATATGTTCATGTTGTTTCCTAGCGATCCGTGCCTCTTTTCAGGATAATCAGTTATTGTAGTGCTCTATCTATCCATGCCTTTGTTTGCAATTATGGAGCACCCTAGCTTGAGTCAATCGAGCTCTACTTTTGCTACTTTGTGAATCTGGGCAGATTGTCAACTTGTTTGCAATTTTGCCGATGATGTTGTAGTTGATCCGTGCATGCTATGCTTTTGTTCTTGCCATGTCTAGCTTGCATTTTGTGCCTTCTTGATGGATGTATGCTTGTCTTGCCATGACTTGCACCGTAGTGAGTGCATCGAGCTCGTAAACATGCCTACTTGAGTTATATTTCAGCATGTGACAGTTTTCACTAAGTCTGAAAACTGATTATGTTTTTGCTATGTTCACATGCTTGCAATTGTATTTTCTGATCCCTTTTGGCTCAAGGTCACTAAGGAACTTTTGTTAAGCTCTTTGAGTAGCTCCATGCCATGCTTTACTTTGCCATGTTCAGATCCTGTAGCATGTAGTTTTGTTGCTCCGAAGAGGGCTACCTGATCTGAAATTCCAGACAAGTGTTGATTTCACTAAGTCTGAGATCTGTTTGCCATATGCATTTTTGCCATGCTTGTTTGAACCTGTTAATGGATGAATGGCCGTAGCTCAGTGCTAGACTTTTGTTAAGCATCTTGTGTGCATCCCTGCCATGTATTTTGTTGTCATGTTTGGGGGCTGTAGCATGTTCATCTCATTGCATTTAGATGGTTACTTGCTGTAAATCGCAGACCGGTGTCATTTTTGAATTGCTTGCCATTTCCAAACCGTAACTCTGATTCTGGCCTTCTTTATATCGTTTTCAAGCGATTTCATCTCATCTTTCCATTGGCACTCTTGGTTTTCCAAGTTGAGGCTAGGTTCATGCATTTCCTATCATATCTTGCATTTTGCATCCCGCATCGCATCCCGCATAGCATATCATCATTGCATCATATCGCTTGATCCTTGCACGTGGTTGATTGTGTCCTTGTTGCTTGTTTGTCTTATTTGGGTAGAGCCGAGAGACGAGTTCGCTAACGAGGAGCCCGTTGAGTTTGCTTTCGAGGATCCAGTCAACTCTGACAACTGTGCAGGCAAGATCATCATACCCTCGAAATCACTACTATCTTTGCTATGCTAGTTTGCTCGCTCTTTTGCTATGCCAATGCTATGATACCTACCACTTGCTTGCAAGCCTCCCAAATTGCCATGTGAAACCTCTAACCCACCATGTCCTAGCAAACCGTTGATTGGCTATGTTACCGCTTTGCTCAGCCCCTCTTATAGCATTGCTAGTTGCAGGTGAAGATTGGAGGCCGCTCCTTGTTGGAACATCTTTTATTTACTTGTTGGGATATCATTATATTGCTATGTTATCTTAATGCATCTATATACTTGATAAAGGGTGGAAGGCTCGGCCTCTCGCCTAGTGTTTTGTTCCACTCTTGCCGCCCTAGTTTCCGTCATATCGGTGTTATGTTCACGGATTTTGCGTTCCTTACGCGGTTGGGTTATAATGGGAACCCCTTGATAGTTCGCCTTGATTAAAGCTTTTCCAGCAATGCCCAACCTTGGTTTTACCATTTGCCACCTAGCCTTTTTTTCCCCTGGGTTCTACAGACTCAAGGGTCATCTTATTTTAAACCCCCCGGGCCAGTGCTCCTCTGAGTGTTGGTCCACCTGTCAGCTGCCGGTGGCCACCAGGGGCAACTCTGGGCTGGCCTACCCGTACCTAAGACAATCTGAGTGTGCCCTGAGAAAGAGATATGTGCAGCTCCTATCGGGGTTTGTCGTCACATTCGGGCGGTGTTGCTGGTCTTGTTTTAACCTGTCGAAGTGTCTTGAGTAACCGAGATATCGAGTCTAATCGGAACATCTTGGGAGGAGGTCTATTCCTTCGTTGACCGTGAGAGCTTGTCATGGGCTAAGTTGGGACTCCCCTGCAGGGATTGAACTTTCGAAATCCATGCCCTCGGTTATGGGCAGATGGGAATTTGTTAATGTCCGGTTGTAGATAACTTGAACCTTAAGTTAATTAAAATGAATCAACTGAGTGTGTTACCGTGACGGCCTCTTCTCGGCGGAGTCCGGGAAGTGGACACGGTGTTGGAGTAATGTTTGCGCAGGTGGTTCTCTAGTTTCTCACTCGTGCTTTGCCTCCTCTTCTCGCTCTCTTTTGCGAATAAGTTAGCCACCATATTTGCTAGTCGCTTGCTGCAGCTCCACTCATATTTTACCTTGCCTTACCTTTAAGCTTAAATATTCTTGATCACGAGGGTGCGAGATTGTTGAGTCCCTGTGGCTCACAGATTACTATTACACCAGATGCAGGGCCTGATGATTCTGCTCTAGGAGACGCGTACGAGCTCAAGTGGGAGTTCGACGAAGACTCTCAATGATACTATGTTTCCTTTCCCGATGATCAGTAGTGGCGCCCAGTTGGGGGTGAACGGGACCGTGTCGCATGTTGGGTTATCTTTTATTTTGGCGCCGTAGTCGGGCCTTGAGTGTTTGGATGATGTAATGTTATTTATGTACTTGATTGATGTGGCGAGTGTAAGCCAACTATGTTATCCCTTTCATTATTATATTACATGGGATGTTGTGAAGATTGCCTAACTTGCAACATATGCCTTCAATGCGATTATGCCTCTAAGTCGCGCCTCGACACGTGGGAGATATAGCCGCATCGAGGGTGCTACAAGTTGGTAATCAGAGCCTCCCCCGACCTTAGGAGCCCCATTGCTTGATCGTTTTTAGCGGCCGAGTTGTGTCTAGAAAAATGTTTTGAGTCTTTTAGGAATTATATATTGGAGAGTTTAGGAATTCTTTTTACTTCACAGTCTCCTCATCGCTCTGGGAAGGCATCCTGACGTAGAGTTTTGACTCTTCTCTTCTCAAATTTCACTAAATTTTTTTTAGGATCACGCAGGTATCTTGGAATCGTTCCGATGGTTTTATGATGAGAACATTGTCTTGGTGCCTCCTGTCAGGGGTTTAGTGGAAGTGTCCCTGGGAGTTGAGCTCTGAGGTGTTGTCATCATAATTTTATCGTTGCAGTTCTGGAATACCTGAGTTTAGTACGCCGACATCAAAAATCTCTTTTATTCAGTTCGTTGGTGAGATAACCTCGACGCCACCCAGTACTGGGGTGGGAGTTCGGGAGTATCGCCATAACTTGTATAACGGATGCTTTTCGAAGGTTGAGGTAGATGATTTCCGAAGGTTTCTTGGTTATGTGTTGAAGGATGGATACAGCTGGATGTAGGATTTGCTAGTTTGGGTGAGATATTATGCTTCCCCTGTATCCCCAACACCTGATTGCATAACCGGAAAGGTTCGGGAGTTTCATAGGTGGGAATTCTAGTAGCTCTAGTTCTTCTTCCACGGATATTGGTTTGAGATTGGGATTTCTTACCGATTATTCGTTCTTGATCCGTACCTTGTTGAATGATTTCTCTACCTTAATTCTACGTGGCTTCTCAATTTATGGATATGTGACCATTTCAAGAGGAATGCATTCGTTCATTTTGTTCGGATGTGAAGACTATATGTTGCAATTTTCATTCCGTTGGATTCAGCTTCAATACTTATCTATCAATGTGCTAATGGACGTCAACCTCTTCAGGATGGCTCCTCCAACGCGCACGACTCCGAATCCTAATCCGCCACCACCTCCACCTCCTCCAGAGGCATGGCAAGCTGTGATGGCCGCAACCAATGCAAACACATAGTTGATCATGCAAATTCTTCAAGAGCGCAATCAAGGCAACCAAGGGAATCAAGGCAGCAATCAGAATCACTTTGCTTCACTCAACCAGTTCCTTGCTAATGGGCCAAAGACTTTCAGCAATTGTGTTGAGGCAACCGATGCTGACGATTGGCTAGTGGATCTGTGCAAGCATTTCGAGTGCAGTAATGTCAAGCCTGAGGACTTTGTTAAGTTCGCTTCCTTCCAACTCAAAGATCAAGCTGCAGAATGGTTCCAGCAGTACTAGGACTCCAGAGGTGGACGTGTTATCACTTGGCATGATTTCCGTTGAGATTTCCGAGCTCATCATATCCCCTAGAGCGTGGTTGAAAGCAAAGCGTGAGGAATTCCGCAACCTGAAGCAAGGCTCTTTGTCTGTCTATGACTACGACAAGTTGTTCCAGAAGCTCGCCCGCTTTGCCAAGCAGGACGTGCCTGATGAGAAGAGCATGATATATCAGTTCAGGGGTGGTCTCAGAGAAGAAATTCAGCTCTCTCTTGTTCTCTTTGAGCCCTTGAGATACGATGAGTTCTAGAACATGGCACTGAAGCAAGAGGCTGCTCAGTTGAGGTGTGATGCTTCCAAGAAGCGAGTTAGAGATGTTACTCCTTCTTCCTCTACTCAAGTGGCCAAGCAGCAGAAGTATTGGCTTCCTCCTCCTCCGTTCCGTCAGCCGTATCAGCAGAAGAGCAAAGGTGGAAGTGGTTCTTCCCACCCACCCAACCCTGGCTTTCAGAACAAGACTTCGTCTCAAGCTCCAAGATTGAGTGCTCCGTATCACCGTCCGCTTTCAGAGGTCACGTGCAACAAGTGCCAGCAGAAGGGTCACTATGCCAACAAGTGTCTCAACCAGAGGCGTCTTCCTCCTCCTCCTGTCAGATCGGCAAGTACAGCTGTGGTCAAGCATAACCCCAAGCACGCCAAGGTCAACTTGATGAATGCAGCTCAGGCAGAGGACTCGTCAGATGTGATCATGGGTAACCTTCCTGTTAATGATGTTCCTGCAAAAGTTCTTTTTGACACGGGTGCATCGCATTGTTTCATCTCGAGACCGTTTTCATCTAAGCATGGTTTGCCGTTGCAAATTTTGCCTAGTCCTTTAGCAGTTGTCTCTCCCGGTAGGCGCATGCATGCCAACTCCATTGCTCCGGATGTTACTATCACCTTGGGAGACTACAAGTTTCTATCTTCTCCTACGGTTCTTGGTAACTCGGATATTGATCTTATCCTCAGGATGGATTGGCTTTCTAAGCACAAGGCTCAGCTTGATTATGCAGCCAGTCAAATTCAATTGACTCATTCGTCTGAGGATGTAATTGTCTTTGTCGCTCGTGATAATACCATCCGTCTGTTTTCTCTCAATGAGAAGGGTGAATTGGATGCCATCTCTCAAATTCCAGTCGTTTGCGAATATCAAGTCGTCTTTCCAGAAGAGCTTTCAGGAATGCCTCCGCACCAGCCAGTTGAATTCGTTATTGATCTTAAGCCCGGCACGGAACCTATGTGCAAGCGTCCTTACAAGCTCGGACCTGAAGAGTTGAAAGAGCTGAAGAAACAACTCTATATTCAAGAGAAAATGGGTCTCATCCGGCCTAGTTCTTCTCCGTGGGGTTGTGGTGTTCTTTTTGTGAAGAAGAAGGATGGAACGGACCGACTTTGTGTTGATTACCGTCTAGTGAACAAGAAGACCATCAAGAACAAATACCCACTTCCCAACATCAATGAGTTGTTCGAACAACTTAAAGGTGCCCAAGTATTATCCAAGCTTCATCTCCGTATGGGTTATCATCAGATTCGAATCCGTGAGCAAGATATTCCCAAGACGGCTTTCAGGACAAGCTTTGGTTCATATGAATACACTGTCATGTCTTTTGGCCTCGTCAATGCTCCTCCGACGTTCTCTCGCATGATGAATTTCATCTTCAACGCCTACACCAATGACTTTGTTTTGGTCTATCTCGACGACATTCTGGTTTTCTCGAAGAACAAGGAAGATCATTCCAAGCACTTGCGTTTGGTTCTTGATAAGCTCAGGGAACACAAGTTCTACGCTAAGTTCTCCAAGTGTGAATTTTGGCTTGATGAGGTTCTTTATCTTGGTCATATCATCTCTGCCAAGGGCATTGCCGTGAATCCTGAGAAGGTGTCTGCAATTATGAATTGGGAACCCCCTCAGAACATGAAGCAACTCCACAGTTTTCTCGGTCTCGCAAGCTATTGCCGAAGATTCGTTGAAAACTTTTCTAAGATCGTGAAGCCTCTCTCAAATCTTCTCCAGAAGCACGTCAAGTAATTTTGGTCCCCGGAGTGTGATATTGCTTTCAACACTTTGAAAGAGAAATTGATCATTGCTCCAGTTCTGACTCCGCCTGATGAATCCAAGCCGTACGAGGTCTTTTGTGATGCCTCTCTCCAAGGTCTTGGCGCAGTTTTGATGCAAGAGAAGAAAGTTGTTGCTTATACCTCTCGCCAGTTGAAGCCTAATGAGAAGAACTACTCCACTCATGATCTCGAGTTGGCGGCAGTTGTGCATGCTCTTTTGACTTGGAGACATCTTCTATTGGGAAGAAAAGTGGACATTTTCACTGATCACAAGAGTATCAAGTACATCTTCACTCGGCCTAATCTCAACCTCAGGCAAACTCGATGGGTCGAAATGATTCAAGAGTATAATCCGAGTATTGAGTATACTCCAGGCAAGGCTAATGTGATTGCTGACGCTTTGAGCAAGAAAGCTTACTGCAACAGTCTGATTCTCAAGCCTTATCAACCCGAGCTTTGTGAAGCTTTCCGCAAACTTAATCTGCAAGTTGTCCCTCAAGGTTTCCTCGCCAACCTTCTAGTCTCTCCTACCTTGGAAGACCAGATTCGCCAAGACCAGCTTCTTGATGCTATGGTGAAAAAGGTGAGGATTGGGATTGCCAAGAGTCAGTCCAAGTACAAGTGCTACCGCCTTGATGACAAGGACACTCTCTTCTTCGAGGATCGTATTGTTGTACCCAAAGGTGA
Organism: Triticum dicoccoides; assembly: GCF_002162155.2. Lineage (NCBI taxonomy): Eukaryota > Viridiplantae > Streptophyta > Magnoliopsida > Poales > Poaceae > Triticum > Triticum dicoccoides. The sequence continues at coordinate 91,303,300 of NC_041392.1, read as the reverse complement.
ACTTCGTAAAGTGATCATGAACGAGGCTCACAATTCTCTCCTCTTCATCCACCCTGGGAGCACGAAGATATATCAGTACCTCAAGCAAGCTTATTGGTGGACTCGAATGAAGCACGAGATTTCTCAATTCGTGAATGAATGTGATGTCTGCAGAAGAGTGAAGGCAGAACACCAAAGGCCAGCAGGTCTCCTCCAACCTCTTGCCATTCCAGAATGGAAGTTTGACCACATTGAAATGGACTTCGTGACTGGGTTTCCAAAGTCCAAGCGTGGCAATGATGCTATATTCGTTGTCATCGACAAACTCACTAAAGTGGCTCATTTTCTGCCTATCAAAGAGTCGATCACTGCAGCTCAATTGGCGGAACTCTATACCTCTCGTATTGTCTCTCTGCAAGGTATTCCACAAGTGATCTCTTCAGACCGTGGCAGCATCTTTACCTCGAAGTTTTGGGATTCTTTTCAGAAGGCCATGGGCACTAACATCCGCTTCAGCACAACTTTCCATCCTCAAACTAGCGGTCAAGTCGAGCGTGTCAACCAGATTCTTGAAGATATGATCAGGGCTTGTGTGATCTCCTTCGGCATGAAGTGGGAGGATTGTCTTCCTTATGCTGAATTCTCCTACAACAACATTTTTCAAGCAAGTTCGGGCAAGGCCCCATTTGAAATTCTGTATGGCAGGAAGTGCCGTACCCCTCTCAACTGGTCTGAAACCGGTGAACGTCAGCTTTTGGGTAATGACTTAATCACAGAGGCAGAAGAAATGTGCAAAGTCATTCGTGATAACCTCAAAGGAGCCCAATCCCGTCAGAAGAGCTACTATGATAGTAAGCACCGTGATTTGGCTTTCGAGATCGGAGATCATGTTTACCTCCGTGCCTCTCCTATGAAAGGTACTCGTCGCTTCGGTTTCAAAGGGAAGCTTGCCCCTAGATAAGTGGGACCTTTAAAGATTGTCAGCAAGAGAGGCGACCTCGCCTATCAACTCGAGCTTCCTTCAAACTTTGCAAATGTTCATGACGTGTTCCATGTCTCTCAGCTTCGAAAGTGCTTCAAGACTCCTGACCGCACCGTCAACTTCGAGGACATTGAGCTCCAAGAAGATCTCTCTTACCGTGAGCACCCAGTTGCTATTCTTGAAGAGACTGAACGCAAGACTCGCAACAAGTCAATCAGATTTCTCAAAGTCAAGTGGTCACACCATTCCGACCGTGAAGCTACCTGGGAACGCGAGGATCACCTCCGTTCTGAGTACCCGGCGTTCTTTCAGTCCTAGATCTCGGGACGAGATCCTTTCGTAGTGGTGGAGTGTTGTAACACCCCGGATGTAACTTTCCCAATTTGTACTCCAACTCTTGCCGTCTCCGGCGTTAAGTTATATTTATTTCCTCGGGTTCGGGTTTTGTCTCCATGTGTTTTTGTCATTGTCATGCATCTCATATCATGTCATCATGTGCATTGCATTTGCATACATGTTCATCTCATGCATTCGAGCATTTTCCCCGTTGTCCGTTTTGCATTCCGGCGCTTCGTTCTCCTCCGGTGGTCATTTCTACCTTTCTTTTGTGTGTGGGGATTAAGCATTTCCGGATTCGACCGAGACTTGCCAAGTGGCCTTGGTTTACTACCGGTAGACCGCCTGTCAAGTTTCGTATCATTTGGACTTCGTTTGATACTCCAAGGGTTAACCAAGGGACCGAAAAGGCCTCGTGTGTGTTGCAGCCCAACACCTCTCCATTTTGGCCCAAAACCCTCCTAACTCTGCTCCATCACCTAGAGCGTTCGATCACGATCGCGTGGCCGAAAACCGCACCTCATTTGGACTCTCCTAGCTCCCTCTATGCCTATATATACACCCCCTCCAAATCCGGATCTTTCTCCCCCCCGAAACCCTAAAGAAACCTCGCGCGCCGCTGGACATTGTCCGCCCAGGGCGGACACTCTGTGCCACCGCCCCCGCACCAGTGGCGTTCCTCCACATGGCACTCGCCGCCGCCTCCCACCGCCGGGCCCGGGAAGCCCAAAGCCGGCCCCCGAGGCCCGAAGCCA
>NC_041392.1:91272932-91300789 GCF_002162155.2 Triticum dicoccoides | reverse complement strand
CCCGAAGCCACCGCGCCGCCGCCCGAAGCCCCGCGCCTCCTCGCCCGCGAGCCGAGCCGCCGCCGCCCGCGCCAAGCCGCCGCGTGCCGCTGAGCCGCCGTCCGCCGCCTCGCGCCGCCTCCCGCTGCCTGCCGCGCCGCCCCGCTCCGCCGCACGCCGCCCCTCACCGCCCGCGCCTCTCCGGCCTCGTCTCCGGCCGGATCCGGCCGCGGGAGGGCTGGTTCCACCGCCACCGACCCCGGCCGCCGCCGTCTTCATCGTCTCCGGCGAGTTCGCCGCCGCCTCAGTTCGCGCGCTGGTCAAACCCTAGATCTGGGAGGTTGCATTTTTCACTAAGTCCCGGAGATTTTCAATTCAAGTGCTCCTGTTCACGGCTCGGTAACTTTGCATCCATTGCTCCGATTCATGCATATAGCATATCAAAATGTTCATCTCAGAGAGACATCATTTCATTCCATTGCATCATTTTCATTTGAGCTCATTTTGATGCCCGAAATGCTATTAGAAGAGGGCTACTTGAGTTAATTGTCAGATCTGCTACTCCATTTAGGTTTTTGTCATTTTTGCCATGATTAATGTGTGCATGCTATGCCCATTATTTCTACATAAGTTTTGTTAAGGGTTTTGTCATCTTTCCAGAGGTGCAACCCATGTATTTTTGTGATGTGTGTGGTGACTAGTGCAAGCTTGCAAAGTGGTGCACTTGCTAATTCTGATTTCAGGGACTTAGCAATTCCACTAAGTCCTGGAGCTGTTTATCTCGTGTTGCCATATGTTCATGTTGTTTCCTAGCGATCCGTGCCTCTTTTCCGGATGATCAGTAAGGATGTTTTGTTAATATTGTAGTGCTCTATCTATCCATGCCTTTGTTTGCAATTATGGAGCACCCTAGCTTGAGTCAATCGAGCTCTAATTTTGCTACTTTGTGAATCTGGGCAGATTGTCAACTTGTTTGCAATTTTGCCGATGATGTTGTAGTTGATCCGTGCATGCTATGCTTTTGTTCTTGCCATTTCTAGCTTGCATTTTGTGCCTTCTTGATGGATGTATGCTTGTCTTGCCATGACTTGCACCGTAGTGAGTGCATCAAGCTCGTAAACATGCCTACTTGAGTTATATTTCAGCATGTGCCAGTTTTCACTAAGTCTGAAAACTGATTATGTTTTTGCTATGTTCACATGCTTGCAATTGTATTTTCTGATCCCTTTTGGCTCAAGGTCACTAAGGGACTTTTGTTAAGCTCTTTGAGTAGCTCCATGCCATGTTTTACTTTGCCATGTTCAGATCCTGTAGCATGTAGTTTTCTTGCTCCGAAGAGGGCTACCTGATCTGAAATTCCAGACAAGTGTTGATTTCACTAAGTCTGAGATCTGTTTGCCATATGCATTTTTGCCATGCTTGTTTGAACTTGTTAATGGATGAATTGGCCATAGCTCAGTGCCAGACTTTTGTTAAGCATCTTGTGTGCATCCCTGCCATGTATTTTGTTGTTCTGTTTGGGGGCTGTAGCATGTTCATCTCATTGCATTTAGATGGTTACTTGCTGTAAATCGCAGACCGGTGTCATTTTTGAATCGTTTGCCATTTCCAAACTGTAACTCCGATTCCGGCGTTCTTTATATCGTTTTCAAGCGATTTCATCTCATCTTTCCAGTGGAACACTTGGTTTTCCAAGTTGAGGCCAGGTTCATGCATTTCCTGTCATATCTTGCATTTTGCATCCCGCATCGCATCCCGCATAGCATATCATCATTGCATCATATCGCTTGATCCTTGCACGTGGTTGATTGTGTCCTTGTTGCTTGTTTGTCTTGTTTGGGTAGAGCCGGGAGACGAGTTCGCTAACGAGGAGCCCGTTGAGTTTGCTTTCGAGGATCCAGTCAACTCTGACAACTGTGCAGGCAAGATGATCATACCCTCGAAATCACTACTATCTTTGCTATGCTAGTTTGCTCGCTCTTTTGCTATGCCAATGCTACGATGCCTACCACTTGCTTGCAAGCCTCCCAAATTGCGATGTCAAACCTCTAACCCACCATGTCCTAGCAAACCATTGATTGGCTATGTTACCGCTTTGCTCAGCCCCTCTTATAGCGTTGCTAGTTGCAGGTGAAGATTGGAGGCCGCTCCTTGTTGGAACATGTTTTATTTACTTGTTGGGATATCATTATATTGCTATGTTATCTTAATGCATCTATATACTTGGTAAAGGGTGGAAGGCCCGGCCTCTCGCCTAGTGTTTTGTTCCACTCTTGCCGCCCTAGTTTCCGTCATATCGGTGTTATGTTCCCGGATTTTGCGTTCCTTACGCGGTTGGGTTATAATGGGAACCCCTTGATAGTTCGCCTTGATTAATGCTTTTCCAGAAATGCCCAACCTTGGTTTTACCATTTGCCACCTAGCCTTTTTTCCCCTGGGTTCTGCAGACTCAAGGGTCATCTTATTTTAAACCCCCCGGGTCAGTGCTCCTCTGAGTGTTGGTCCACCTGTCAGCTGCCGGTGGCCACCAAGGGCAACTCTGGGCTGGCCTACCCGTACCTAAGACAATCTGAGTGTGCCCTGAGAAAGAGATATGTGCAGCTCCTATCGGGATTTGTCGGCACATTCGGGCAGTGTTGCTGGTCTTGTTTTAACCTATCGAAGTGTCTTGAGTAACCGAGATACCGAGTCTGATCGGAACATCTTGGGAGGAGGTCTATTCCTTCGTTGACCGTGAGAGCTTGTCATGGGCTAAGTTGGGACTCCCCTACAGGGATTGAACTTTCGAAAGCCGTGCCCGCGGTTATGGGCAGATGGGAATTTGGTAATGTCCGGTTGTAGATAACTTGAACCTTAAGTTAATTAAAATGAATCAACTGAGTGTGTTACCGTGACGGCCTCTTCTCGGCAGAGTCCGGGAAGTGGACATGGTGTTGGAGTAATGTTTGAGCATGTGGTTCTCTAGTTTCTCGCTCGCGCTTTGCCTCCTCTTTTCGCTCTCTTTTGCGAATAAGTTAGCCACCATATTTGCTAGGCGCTTGCTGCAGCTCCACTCATATTTTACCTTGCCTTACCTTTAAGCTAAAATAGTCTTGATCGTGAGGGTGCGAGATTACTGAGTCCCTGTGGCTCACAGATTACTATTACACCAGATGCAGGGCCTGATGATTCCGCTCCAGGAGACGCGTACGAGCTCAAGTGGGAGTTCGACGAAGAGTCTCAATGATACTATGTTTCCTTTCCCGATGATCAGTAGTGGTGCCCAGTTGGGGGTGAACGGGACCGTGTCGCATGTTGGGTTATCTTTTATTTTGGCGCCGTAGTCGGGCCTTGAGTGTTTGGATGATGTAATGTTATTTATGTACTTGATTGACGTGGCGAGTGTAAGCCAACTATGTTATCCCCTTTCATTATTATATTACATGGGATGTTGTGAAGATTGGCTAACTTGCGACATATTCCTTCAATGCGATTATGCCTCTAAGTCGTGCCTCGACACGTGGGAGATATAGTCGCATCGAGGGTGTTACAAGATGTTGATGAGGTAGGAACCTATTGTATTGCATTCAACCCTGGGAGTTACTACGTTATGCTTACTGCTATACTGTGCTCGTAGACATGGATTGGTTGAGTGTATTCATGACAGATGTGAGAGTTATCATTAAGGGTTAACTTAAGGTGGCTACTTTAATACACATTTGGGTGGAATGGTAGGGGCACCCTGGAGCACCCAGTGGTTTATCCGGGCACCTGGAGAACCCAGTGCTTGCCCAAGGGGATCCCGGAGGACCCGTGTGATCACCCTATATGGAATGCCACCCAGGCTCAAAGGGATCATAAGATTATTCATGCTTGAAACTTCCGTGTGCAGCCACAAGCTATTATGGGCTCTGGCATAGTTGAGTAAGTTGCGTGAGCTCTTGAAGAGGTGGACTAGCAGATGTAGGGGGATTGTAGGTGTACCGGTCTACCCGGAGTAAAGAGTTAATGCTTCTGAAAGACTGTGTCTCGGTCATCCGTTTCTCAAACATCATGTAGTGTGAGAAATCCAATGGAGGAGATCGAGTCTTGTGGGGTGTAAGTGAATCTAGTGCCACCCCTAGTTGGTTTTGGAGTATTGACGACAAACCTAGTTGAGGGACTAATGTGTTTGTGAGAATTGCAGGATAACACAGGTAGAAGTCCACATTGATTCGGTTTTCCTTCTAGAGGTGACCCCTAAAAATGTATGAAGACATTGAAGTCAAAGGTGGTATATGAAGATATTCACATTGAAGACTATGACAAGAGAAGACACCATATGAAGCTTATGGAGCTCGAAGACTTAGATCTTTCATAGTTCTCTTTCTTCTGTGTTGAGTCATAGGAACCACCGTACTGTTAAGTGGGGTCCAAGAGAACCAGTCAGAATGACTGAAGTGATGCTTAAACAAAACCTATGTCTTCGAGTGAAGACTTTGAGAGCGAATCTTGTCCAGAGTCGGGCAAGTCAGCTTTGCTTGAAGCCCAAGTAAAGTTGCCGTGTGAATTTGAAATTTGACCATTGGAACACGTGTCAGTTCCTTAGTGACCCAGGGTCATTTCGGACAAATCAGGTCGGGTTGCCAAGTGGCTATAAATAGCCCACCCCCTACAACCATAAATGCTTGGCTGCTCAGATTCAGAGTACGGCTTTTGTCGTTTGAGAGCAACCCACCTCGAAGCCTTTGAGAGAGAATTTCTTGCGAGGATAAAGCCCTAACCACCCAGAGCCAAAGAGAATTAGGCATCACTTAAGTCTTCTTGTCTGTGTGATCTGAAGACTTATTACACTTGGGGACTGTGCATCCTCCAGCCGGTTAGGCGTTGCATTTTGAGCATCCAAGAGACATTGTGGATTGCCGGTGAACTAAGTCTGTGAAGGTTTGGGAGTCTACCTTGAAGACTTACCAGAGTGATTGCGTGAGGTCTATGTGACCTTAGCTCAAGGGGAATACGGTGAGGACTGGGTGTCCTGAGCTGTGTGTTCAGGACTGGGTGTCCGGGACTGTGTGTCCTAAGGTTTAAATACCTAGCCGCCCTAACCAGACGTACAGTTGTCATAGCAACTGGAACTGGTCCAACAAATCATTGTCTTCAGCGAGTCACTGGTTTCATCTTCCCTTCTCTTTACTTACTGTTACTCCTTGTGAAGTCATTGTATGTTCGCACTATCTTTTGTCTTCACTAAGTGACTGCGTGTTCTGTGTGGCTTCACAATATCTTCCTACCTGATCCTTACTACATTGCTGCTATTAGTCATTGTGCTTTCACTCTATTGAATACTTGACTATGGCTTGCCTAGTGTAGTCTACCTTCCGCTGCAAGGTAATAGGTTTATTTCTATCGTTTATCTTCAGAACTTTCACGTTTTGAAGACTTTCATAAAAATTGCCTATTCACCCCCCTCTAGTCGATATAACGCACTTTCAATTGGTATCAGAGCAAGGTGCTCCCTTGTTCTGTGTGATTCGGTTTAACCACCTGGAGTTTTAGCTATGTCGACTGCCGGGATAATTAAAGTCTCCGCTGCGTGCCCCGTCTTTGATGGAACTGAATATCCCTACTGGAAGAATAAGATGCGCATGCATCTTGAAGCCATTGACGTCGACCTATGGTATGTCGTCAAGAACGGCGTTCCCAAGGCTGGAGAAGGTGTCACTGCTGCTGATGTCAAGAAGTTCATTCAACTGGACTCTACTGCCAAGAATATCATCTGTGGTCATCTGACCAAAGGACAGTATGGCCGTGTGAGTGCTTCGGAAACATCTAAGCTGGTCTGGGACTGGCTCTCCAAGGTCAATGAAGGCGTCTCAACCCAGAGAGATCAGAGAATCAGTGTCATTCGCAACCTCTTCAACCGCTTCAAGCGAAATGACAATGAGAATGTCCAGCTCACATTTGACCGACTCACTGACATCACAAATGAGCTTCAAGCCCTCGGCGCTACTGAGATCACCAAACATGAAGTCGTCAAGACACTACTGAGATCACTTGATAGTTCGTTTGACACCCTTGCCCTGATGATTCAAGAACGTCCTGATTTCAAGACACTCGATCTGTCTGACATACTTGAGAGCTCAACACACATGAGTTTCAGCTTTCTGAGAAAAGAGATATCTACGGTCCAAACTATGGGCGAACTCATGCCTTAAAGGCAAAAGCTGTCTCCTCATCTGAAGAAGAATCTGACAGCAGTTCGGATGATCCTGAAGACATTGGAAGGGAACTTGCTATGCTTGTGAAGAAGTTCCAAAAATTCACCAAGAAGAAAGGTTTCAGAAAGTCTTCCCAATCAAGCTCAAGGAATGATGAAGCTTCTGCTCACGACTACAAGAAGAAAACACGTCACAAGTGCGAGAAACCTGGCCACTTCATCTCTGAGTGTCCACACTGGGACAATGAGAATAAAAAGAAGAAGAAGAGCAAGGAATATGACTCTGACGACAAGAAGAAGAAGAAATACTCAAAGTCTTTTTCCAAGTCTTCCTCAAATTCTTCATCACACAAGAAGAGCTCATCTGGCAAGGCACGAGCGTTTGTTGGCAAGGAAATGGATTCAGAGGAGGAGTCCGCTTCTGAAGAGGCGGAGGTGGAGTCTAAGGAGGAGTCCGATTCAGGCGTCGCAAGTCTAGCTACATCATACGTTGCCAAGTCCATCTTCAACACTGAAGACAATGACTTCATCACCGACACCGATGCAAATGACATGGACTACTCCGCTTCTACCTACTGCTTCATGGCACGCGGTGCCAAGGTAAACACACGCACTACTCACTATCAAACATCTAGTGACGATGACTTTGATTGTGGTTCAAAACCTAGCTACAAAACACTTGCTAAAATTGCAACTAAACAAGAAAAGCTATGAAACATATTCAAAAACTGTTAGACAGAAGCGATGATCTGTTAGGTGCTGAAATGACTCGATCTGAATCCTTAATTGAAGAAATAAAAAATCTTCACATTAAGTATGAGGAACTTGAAAGTCATCATGAAACTCTCTCAACAACTCATGAAAAGCTTTCCTATGATTATCTTCAAAGGAAGCAAGATCTTGAGAAATTGAGAGCGGCTCATGAAGATCTTCAAAAGGAAAACGAGTCACTTCGCGCCAAACAGATCAGTTCCGCTCAGGAAGGATTTGAACCACCATGTCTTAAATGCATTGAGTGTTATAATGCTACTTTTGTTGCTGAATGTTCTACTACTACTACTGTTGCAATATCTTCAACTGTTGATGTGGTAACTAACCCCTCTGCTGAGGATACCACTGCTATTGCTGATGAGAATGCTAGCTTGAAGACATTGCTTGAAACAGGGATGTACAAAAGTCTTAAAGGTCATCAGACACTATGTGATGTCCTGAAAAAGCAGATTCTGAACCGAAACCTGAGGAAAGAGGGTGTTGGGTTCGTAAGGAAAATGAATGCTGATGGCTCTTACTGGAAACCTGAGCAGTACCCCAAAACCACGTGGGTTGCTGCGAAGGAACCTTTAGCCGATCCATCCAATCTATCTGGCTTCACTTGTGCTAACCCCATTATCATTGATGAATCCCTTGATGCAAACTATAAACTGTTTAAGAATCAGAATGGTGAAGTGTTTGCCAGGTACATTGGTACTAACTGCAGGAATGGACCGCCTATGAAGAAGATCTGGGTTCCGAAAAGGTGTCTGGAGAATCTTCTTGTGAATGTCATCATGACACCTCATGTGAAGAAGACACACCTCAGACCAAAGGCTTCATAGGGTCCAAAGGCTTCATACAGACAGAGGACTCACCTGAGTCGCACTAACGCAAATGTCTTGCAGGGAAACCATACTCAGGCATATGAATATGAGTGCGGTTCATCAAACCGCCATGTTCATAAGACCAAGAACTATTCTGCTTATTCTTATGAGTACTATTGTCCGCCTGCAAGACTGTTTGCTAGGGCTCCAAAGCCAAAGTTCTCAGATGCTGCACTTAGACTTATTGCTTCTAAGCCACCCTTGAAGATGTGGGTGGCTAAGAAAGCTTAACTCTCTTTTGCAGGGAAAGGTCTCCAGCAGAAAACCAAAATCGTCTGGCGCTATTGCTGGGGACCTTAAACATCTTGTAGGGCGCAAGATCAGATGCCCGAATGGTCTTACTATGTACTTCGTTCCTGAATCGCTTGCTACTCTCCCTATTAGTCCTAATCTGGATCTAAGCTTCCATAACCCACTGGTTCGTCAAATGTTTTTGCTTCACAATGCTCTTCGTGAAGCCTATCCCCCTAACTGCACTGTAGGGTACGACACCAGCGTCTTCAGAATGGATTATTGATAGTGGGTGTACAAATCACATGACTGGCAAAAGAAGCCTTCTTATGGACTCAACCTTACGTCCATCCGACAAGAGCCACATCACATTTGCTGACACTGGTAAAAGTAAGGTATTGGGTCTAGGTAGAGTTGCAATCTCAAGGGATCAACACATGGATAAAGTCATGCTTGTTGAATCTCTTGGCTTCAACTTAATGTCTGTCGCAATGCTTTGCGATTTAAACATGATCGTAATATTTGGAAAATATCGTTGCCTTGTTCTAATGGAATCTGACAAGTCTCTAGTATTTGAAGGGTATCGAAAAGATGATTTGTACGTGGTAGATTTCTCAGCAGGACCAGAACTTGCCGTATGTCTTCTAGCAAAAGCTTCAGAATTCTGGCTCTGGCATCGGAGGCTTGGGCATGCTGGCATGAGGAACCTCCACACCCTGGCAAAGAAGAAGCATGTCATAGGCATCGAGGGCGTCAAGTTCAAGAAAGATCACTTATGCGGTGCCTGTGAGGCAGGAAAGATGACGAGGGCCAAACATCCCTCAAAGAGAATCATGACCACTACTCGACCCTTCGAACTGCTTCACATGGATATTTTTGGTCCCACTCATTACTCAACTCTTACTACTACTGCTTGTCTCTATGGCTTTGTCATTGTTGATGATTATTCTAGATATACTTGGGTGCACATAATCCTTTACAAGACTGAAGTGCAGGATGTCTTCAGACGCTTCGCCAATCGAGCAATGAACAACTATGGCGCCAACATAAAGCATATCAGAAGTGACAATGGCACTGAATTCAAGAACACTAGCCTTGATACATATCTTGATACCTTGGGCATCACACATGAATTCTCAGCCCCGTACACGCCACAGCAGAATGAGGTCGTCGAACGCAAGAACAGAACACTCATTGAGATGGCCAGAACGATGCTAGATGAATACAAGACTCCAAGAAAATTCTGGCCTGAAGCCATTGATACTGCATGCCATACAATCAATCGTGTTTATCTTCACAAGCTTCTGAACAAGACATCTTATGATCTCCTTACTGGCAAGATGCCAAATGTCAGTTACTTCAGAGTATTTGGCGCCAGGTGCTGGATCAAGGACCCACATCACACCTCAAAGTTTGCACCAAAAGCACATGAGGGTTTTATGCTTGGATATTGAAAGGATTCGCACTCCTACAGAGTCTTCAATCTCTTTCATTACAAAGTGGTTGAAACAGTGGATGTGCGGTTCGATGAGACCAACGGTTCACAAAGAGAGCAACTGCCAAATGTGCTAGATGAAGTTCCATCCAGTGAATCAATCAAGCTGATGGGAACTGGAGAAATTATACCTTCTGAAGCTCATCCTGAAGAAGAACTTATCATCTCAGCACCTGATCAACATGAAGACAATGCTCAGCCTGAAGACATTCCTTCTAACAACGACAATGATCAGCAAGAGCAAAATCCTCGCCCTGTACATCCTCGTGTAGCCAATGAAGTGCAGATTGAAAGAATAATTGATAGCATCAATGCACCCGGTCCACTCACTCGTTCAAGGGCAACTCAGCTAGCAAATTTCTGTGGGCACTTCGCATTCGTCTCAATAACAGAACCCAAGAAAGTTGAAGAAGCCTTCATGGAACCTGAATGGATTCAAGCTATGCAAGATGAGCTTCAACAGTTTGAGCTGAATAATGTATGGGAACTGGTCAAGCGTCCCGATCCTCGGAAGCACAACATAATGGGCACCAAATGGATATACTGCAACAAGCAAGATGAGAATGGTCAAGTTGTCAGAAACAAAGCTCGTCTCGTTGCTCAAGGATATACTCAAGTGGAAGGCATTGACTTCTATGAAACATTTGCTCCTGTGGCTAGACTTGAAGCCATACACATACTGCTGGCCTATGCAAATCATCACAACATACTTCTTTATCAAATGGATGTGAAGAGCGCCTTCCTCAATGGCAAGATTGAAGAAGAAGTGTATGTTGCACAACCTCCTGTCTTTGAAGATCCAAGCTGGAAGGTGCAATGAAGACTTTGGTCTTCTACATTCTTCATGGAAAATGCTTCAATACACAGGATTTATTCATTCGCCAACTTGCTGCATCTGGCTCTGATTTGTTTGGTTTGAAGTTCTACGCCCCTTGGGTGATGCGACTGATCAAACTTCACTCCGCTATCTCATATCAGCCCTCGGCCCGTAACCATCGGATATTTTTGCCTGATGTGGATATGTCTATTGAAGCCATCTATCCTGAGCCTGCCAAGGAACCTCTCAGTCTTCAGAATGCAGAGCATCAAAGTTTCACTCAGAACGTTGAAGGCGTGGAAGCCGTAACTCGTGTGTATCCTTTGGCTGGCACTACACGTGCACCGCATCCTGCTCTCACTGAAGCCACTGACAGTACAACTGCTCCACGACCCAAGAAGCGCACTCGTGTTCTCAACGACTGAGAGCTTCTTGTGGCTCTTCATCAGAAACAGGATAGGCATCATGACTGGCTGAAGCGTCAGATGCAAAGCCTCTTGGTGGATGTTAATCGCATTCGCAATCTTGCCACCAAGAATGCTTTTGTTACCCATGAAACCTCTCGCCGCACATGGAAAGGGCTAACGCTGATGTGTTCTGAAGATGATCTTCAAGAGGATGGCTTCACTGAGCGATTCAAGTTTGACTCCACACCTCCTCGAAGGGCAGTGCTGCGACGAACTCCATCCCTTGAAGACTCTGAGTTCTCTTCCTCTGCTGCAACTGTGAATGCCAGAGTGATCAAGGATGAAGACGATGCTACTTCACCGCCACCTCCTTCAGCATGCTTTGACTCTGCTCCAAGCTCTTCAGCACCGCCAAACACCACCAACGACCCTGCTGCTTCACCTACTCCTCATGGGAACGAGTAGATGCTCTATGTCTTCAAACCTTTTTGGTCCTTACTGACAAAAGTGGGAGAAGCATATGAGGTTGATAGTCTTCAAGCGGGTCCATATGGGCGGGTGCTTTATATTTTGCTTCGTGCTTACAACTCTCGTTTTGCTACATTTGGTTCTTTGAGTTGTAACACTTAAACTCGATGGTCGTCTGCTACTTATCTGCCACCTTGTGTTGCGATGATAAATTCCGCATGTGCGACGATAAATTCCGCACTTAGATCATTCTGCAGACATCCATTTTCCATTATGCATGTCATTATCTTCATATACTTTCACATGCATAATGGATTGTCATCATAAGTTGAAGTGGATCTCCACAAGTACAACCTGCCATGTGCATTTGCATTCCAAAAGCAAATTACTTATATGCACATCTTCAGGGGGAGCCCTTGCAACTTATGAAGACAATTCCTTATCCTTTACAATTTCACAGATTATATTCCCCGTTGAAAACTTCAACTAGTTTGTCATCAATCACCAAAAAGGGGGAGATTATAAGTGCATCTAGTGCCATCCCTAGTTGGTTTTGGAGTATTGACGACAAACCTAGTTGAGGGACTAATGTGTTTGTGAGAATTGCAGGATAACACAGGTAGAAGTCCCTCATTGATTCGGTTTTCCTACCAGAGATGACCCCTAAAAATGTATGAAGACATTGAAGTCAAAGGTGGTATGTGAAGATATTCACATTGAAGACTATGACAAGAGAAGACACCACATGAAGCTTATGGAGCTCGAAGACTTAGATCTTTCGTAGTTCTCTTTCTTCTGTGTTGAGTCATAGGAACCACCGTACTGTTAAGTGGGGTCCAAGAGAACCAGTCAGAATGACTGAAGTGATGCTTAAACAAAACCTATGTCTTCGAGTGAAGACTTTGAGAGCGAATCTTGTCCAGAGTCGGGCAAGTCAGCTTTACTTGAAGCCCAAGTAAAGGTGCCGTGTGAGTTTGAAATCTGACAGTTGGAACACGTGTCAGTTCCTTAGTGACCCAGGGTCATTTCAGACAAATCAGGTCGGGTTGCCAAGTGGCTATAAATAGCCCACCCCCTACAACCATAAACGGTTGGCTGCTCAGATTTAGAGTACGGCTTTTGTCGTTTGAGAGCAACCCACCTCGAAGCCTTTGAGAGAGAATTCCTTGTGAGGATAAAGCCCTAACCACCCAGAGCCAAAGAGAATTAGGCATCACTTAAGTCTTCTTGTCTGTGTGATCTGAAGACTTATTACACTTCAGGACTATGCATCCTCCAGCCTGTTAGGCGTCGCGTTCTGAGCATCCAAGAGACATTGTGGATTGCCGGTGAACAAAGTCTATGAAGGTTTGGGAGTCTACCTTGAAGACTTACCAGAGTGATTGGGCGAGGTCTGTGTGACCTTAGCTCAAGGGGAATACGGTGCGGACTGGGTGTCCTGAGCTGTGTGTTCAGGACTGGGTGTCCGGGACTGTGTGTCCTAAGGTTTAAATACCTAGCCGCCCTAACCAGATGTGCAGTTGTCACAGCAACTGGAACTGGTCCAACAAATCATTGTCTTCAGCGAGTCACTGGTTTCATCTTCCCTTCCCTTTACTTACTGTTACTCCTTGTGAAGTCATTGTATGTTCGCACTATCTTTTGTCTTCATTGAGTGACTGCGTGTTCTGTGTAGCTTCACAATATCTTCCTACCTGATCTTACTACATTGCTGCTATTAGTCATTGTGCTTTCACTCTATTGAATACTTGACTATGGCTTGCCTAGTTTAGTCTACCTTCCGCTGCAGGGTGATAGGTTTATTTCTATCGTTTGTCTTCATAACTTCCACATTTTGAAGACTTTCATAAAAATCGCCTATTCACCCCCCTCTAGTCGATATAACGCACTTTCATGGGGAAAAGTGCGCAAACCTCTGCAGAGTGTACAAACTAATCATGGTTAGCCATGTCCCCGGTTATGGACGTCTTGAGTCTTTGGTTCTTGAATTATCATGTTGATCTCAACACTTTATTTAATTAATTTGATGGGATTAATGATTATTATTTTGGGATTGAGTTGGAGTAACCTTCTCAATATTCTTTTAACAAACTTCATAGTTAAATAAAATATATTCCTTTGTAGTAGGGAAAAATTGGCTTTTCGCAAAAACATGATAACATAGAGCTTTTCCACCAGCCATATATGCATGTAGTGATAGCTATTATTCATCATTATCCTATGGTGTGAATTTGCCAGTACATTCAATGTACTGGCCCTTTGTGGCTACAATGTCTACATTCAATGTACTGGCCCTTTGTGGCTACAACATCTCATGTTGCAGGACTTCTTACGACGAGTAAGTGATACGTTAGGGTTACGATTTCTATACTCAACTTTGCCGTTGGTGTTGATGGGAATCCACCACCTTATTGTTACTTCCGCTATTTGGATTGAGGTAATAGTATTTATGTTACTTTATACATGTGATTTACCTCTGTTATAAATCCTTGAGTACTGTGTGTGTCAGCATACCGATCCAGGGATGACACTTAAGCACAGAGACTTGACCGTCTGAGGTTGGGTCACTACAATCAGTAGGAATACTAGATTCACCATCCTTCTCCTTATCTTCATCAGCTACTGGAATGCCAATATTTTTGGCCATCTCACACTACTAGGGAAAAGGTTAGCAGCAGCGCGGGTTCTAGGTATATCAGTAGCGCGGGGACCGGCTACTAATAAGGCGCTACAGCTAACCCGTAGTATTAGCGCGTGCACACCCGCGCTCTTCTATACAAGTGTAGCAGCAGCGCACTTCGTGGAAGCTCTCTACTGCTAATAGCTCTAGCGCCCTTTGCCTGGATGCGCTACTTCTACTGTGGTGCTGCTCCTAACTTTTCTCCACTCTCTACTGCTAATTTTAGTAGTTTTTTTTTCTGCATTTTTATTTTGTATTTGAATAGGCTTTATACAATAATCTTTAGCATATGATACACATACAAATCTAATCATAGCATATATACAAATAGTCTCATCAAATCATGTCATCATCATAGTCATCATCCAACACAAAGTGGTCTCTCGTCATCATCTCTCAAATAGTGATACAAATCTCGATTACTTGCAACTACATCGTCACCCATCTGAACAATGATATACGCGAGAAGAGCTATCACTTTTCGTGAACCTAAAGTAACTACTGGTTGTCGCTCGGAAACCAGAAACTGGTACACTTGGACCTGACATTCCGACCACTAGTCGTATACTCCTGGCGTAGCACTCCTTCGCCATCGATGATCTATACACCTGCATCGTCACATGAGTCGATGATATGAAACATATATAGTTGAGCAACAGAAAGAGACAGACTTGGCAAAAATAGAAGAAAAATATCATAAGCATAAATAACAAAGTTCATCATACCCAAAATGCCCTAACTAGAGTGATCTTTGCTAGTCGAGGAGGAAGGTTTAATTACACCACAAATAAAGTTTCGTCGTGCATAATTCAAAGTTTCGTCATACAGATAGTATGGACTAAACGGACACATTGTCATATATCGACAATCACTCCATGTCGTGCCATCCATCCAAGTCAGGGAGATAGTCCCCGAGCTTAGTGAAAGGCTTCAGGTCGAGACGCTGAGCGGCTACGCATGTTCGGACATCTTCCCGCGACATTTGTCCTTCTTCGTAGAACATCCCTATTTTTTCAACAACCTCCTTCATGATGATTTGGGAAATTTTGCGCTGGATGTGATCGAAATCAGCTCGAAGTCGATGATCCTCGACATCTCCTAAGTTCTTTGCCCATTGCAGAATATGGGCATCGCCGGATGTAGGTGACATGCGAAGGTTCTGGTGATCCCGTCTGTACTCCAGCATCTGGTGTAGGACGTAGAATCCATCATTAAGAGAATCACTCGGTTGTTGGATGTAGCAGAAGTCGGTCTTATGGCCGAAGGCGGGCCAGTCGTTCTTTTTCTTCTTGTCCTTGACCTCTTCACCCCGTGCGCCATAGTAAAACATAGCACTGTCGAGAACATACTTTTATGTGGGTGTAATCCTTTTTGTTAATGTTCTTCGACGAGTCCAAGTAAAGAGCATGGGAGTATCGGGGGTAGAGTATGATGTGGACGGTGCGCCCGGCGCTGCGCGAAATAAGTACACCTCAAATTAATTAGCCTCCACCACGCAAATGAATGATTGAAATCAAAGGAAGGATATCCACGCGGATGACATACATGGGATGATAAGGCACGAGAATCGCCTCATTGTCCTTATTGGCGAGCATGAAATTGACGATGTATTCCCTCGCGTATTCACAATGCTTTGCGCAGACTCCCAAGAAGGCCTCGTGCATGAAGTACGGGTCAGTGACACAGATATGAGGTATCTGCTCTACCCTGATGAGGTAGTTCATTTGCAAAGCATAAAGGCGGACAAACGCAAAATCCAGCTTCTTCAAGTGAAACATGTCAAAGATGTAATCGAATCGAAGGAAGAACTTCTCCGCGGGGAATGTGTCGACGTACGAAAATCCCCACGGCACGTTAACGACGTAGAGTGGGTATCCTGGATTTTTTGAGGCGGTGAGGCCTTTCTCTATCCGCGGCACATCATCTTGAAGTCTCCTTAAATCACCGAATCTGGCCCCCAGCGCTGCTTCGGGTAGGATTGGTTGACCGGGGATATGCCATTTTGCCGCACCGGGGATATCTATACGGTCTTGAACCCGAGGCTGCTGAGGCAGCTGGATCACAGAAGCAGCTTTTCTGCCTTTCCTTGGTCTCTTCCTAGACTTCTTTACTACTAGAAGGTTGTCCATAATACGTTCAGACTCCAGAGGCGGCAATTCAGGCACTGACTCATGATGCTCAACCCCTAAGTAGGCGCCAGTATAGACATACTCTTGAGTGTCATCGTCATCCTCATCCTCATCTATGGCGACGTCACCAGTGACTAATGGACAAGGCGAGGTGTTGATGTTCATACCTAACTGCGTGCTTGTGGGTGTGCTCCCGGCCGCCTCCAGACAAAGCAAACTCTTTGGCCACAACAGGACCCACCCATTGCAACAATCACCAAGCCGCCGCAGGGTCTCATCGTCATCCCCCTACTAGTACCGGAGGAGCCAAATTCTCGTGGCCCGGTTTGACACTGGCCATGGAAACATTCAAGACTTCCAGGGGATCGACCGGCTGTGGAACAATGGTTCCTTCAGCTCCATTATCGTCGCCTTCCCCACGTCCACCTTCTGGCCGCCGATGGTGTACAATATGGTGCACGGGGTTTCATCGGCCTGCAAAGAAAAGACTGTGACGTGAGAAATTCAAAAGGCAACAAAAACGGGAGATTATACATTTATTGAAGGGGGCGGTGTGACATATGCCATGAGGGCGTCGAGCTCAGCCAAAGACGAAGCACCACCGAGCACGTCCGGTGCCGGAGCGAGTGCCGGAGCAGGTGCGGAAGCCGGTGCGGGAGCAGGTGCAGGAGCAGGTGCAGCAGCCGGTGCGGGAGCAGGTGCAGGAGCCAGTGTTGGAGCAGGTGCAGGAGCCGGTGCGGGAGCAGGTGCAGGTGCAATGCTAGTCGAGCTGCTCCTGAGGAAGTCAGCAAGGGGAAAGTCCGCTGCATTTTTTTCTGGTTTTTTTCTCGATTTTTCCTGCTCCAATTGAAAACGGCCGGAACCAAGGTAGTAGACATATCTACAAGCACCTGTTTTGCGGAAGCTACCGCTATTGTGACTGTCTCAGATGATTTCTTTCCAACCGCAATCTCAACCTTCTTGTCGATGTTTTCTTTAGTTAATCTCTGTCTTTCCTTTCTCTCCTCCATGGTCTCACGGTAGTACTTCTTCCACGTGGTGCCGTCTCCGACACCGTGCACGCGTCCATACGATGGTCGAGTCTCCACCGGGAGTCCTTTAAATATGTTCAATGCCCGGTTGAATGGAGTGTCCCACTTGGGCCTCGCCAACGCCTCAGACGGCAAGTCTCTTTCGGCCGCAATCCTGTGCTGCTCTCTCTGCAAAGGGCACAAGGATCGTTTACAAATATGACTAACGTGCAGTCGAATTGATCAGAAACTAAAATTACCAGCAGTCTAATGAACTCCGTCGTGACCGCGTTCTTATCAAACACCTTCTTCACTAGGTCCCAACGGTGCCAGGCCCTGAGAACTCCGCCAAGGTGTCTAGGATGCCCAGACTCGCGACTTCCGCGTCCTCCTTGGCCCATATGGACCTCTTCCTGCCGTAACCACGGCTTCCGAGGTGGTGGCACCCAATGTTCTTCTGTTGATGCCCCTTCATGTACTCTGACGTTTTTTGGCATCTTCGGCCTCGCAAGCCGTCTTGAATATTTCAAAGTGCTCTGCCGTGATTGTCGGATTATCCTTTACAATCTCAGAGTAGGGTTCCTTTTCGTTGATGATCTGATATTTCCCCTTGCTTTCCAGGTGGCCAACGCGTCGCGAAACTTGCTCAAGGCGTGTTTGTTTATCTTCTTCATTGTCGGGTCCGTATCTGGATCTTTATAATCCTTTTCATTCCTGCCCGTGAACAAGAATATCTGGTGCAACTTCTTTAGGAGGGAGGGCCTCATATTATCTATCTTATTTAGTTTCTCATCGTTGATGGTGGCGGTTGTCCGTATGATGCTGCCAATTTGATTGCCGTAGCACGCGCGTGCTTCCTCGGGCGCGTTTGGCTCAAAATTGCCGTCGTCCACCTCTAATCTCTTGTGATGAATTGAGTTTTCCCTTTGAAGTTATCTTGTCGGATTGAGTCTTTATGTATTTGAGAACACTTGATGTATGTCTTGCGTGGGATACCCGTGGTGACAATGGGGTATTCTATTGATCCACTTGATTTATGTTTTGGTGATCAACTTGCGGGTTCCGTGACCTTGGTAATCTATGCATAGGGGTTGGCACACATTTTCATCTTAAGTCTTCGGTAGAAACTTTGGGCCACTCTTTAAAGTTCTTTGTGTTGGTTGAATAGATGAATCTGAGATTGTGTGATGCATATCATATAATCATACCCACGGATACTTGAGGTGACATTGGACTATCTAGGTGACATTAGGGATTTGGTTGATTTATAACTTAAGGTGTTATTCTAGTATGAACTCTATTATGGATTGAACGGAAAGAATAGCTTCATGTTACTTTACTACGGACTCTTGAATAGATCGAGCAGAAAGGATAACTTTGAGGTGGTTTCGTACCCTACCATAATCTCTTCGTTTGTTCTCCGCTATTAGTGACTTTCAAGTGACTCTTTGTTGCATGTTGAGGGCTAATTATATGATCCAATTATGTTACTATTGTTGAGAGAACTTGCACTAGTGAAAGTATGAACCCTAGGCCTTGTTTCCTAGCATTGCAATACCGTTTACGCTCACTTTTATCATTAGTTACCTTGCTATTTTTATATTTTCAGATTACAAAAACCTTTATCTACCATCCATATACCACTTGTATCACCATCTCTTTGCCGAACTAGTGCACCTATTTACCATTGTATTGGGTGTGTTGGGGACACAAGAGACTCTTTGTTAT
Organism: Triticum dicoccoides; assembly: GCF_002162155.2. Lineage (NCBI taxonomy): Eukaryota > Viridiplantae > Streptophyta > Magnoliopsida > Poales > Poaceae > Triticum > Triticum dicoccoides. Next base: position 91,282,033 of record NC_041392.1, on the reverse strand, counting down.
TTGGTTGCAGGGTTGCTTGAGAGAGACCATCTTCATCCTACACCTCCCACGGATTGATAAACCTTAGGTCATCCACTTGAGGGAAATTTGCTACTATCCTACAAACCTCTGCACTTGGAGGCCCAACAACGTCTAGAAGAAGAAGGTTGTGTAGTAGACATCAAGCTCTTTTCTGGCGCCGTTGGCGCCGAGGTGAGTGCTTGAAGGTATATCTTTAGATCTTGCAATCGAGTCTTTTAGTTTCTTGTTTTATCACTAGTTTAGTTTATAAAAGAAAATTACAAAAAAATGGAATTAAGGGTACCTCATATGTTTCATCTTTTTAATATCTTTCATGAGAATAAGGATTCCGATAATTGTGCTCAAGTGCTAGAAGAAGAATGCATTAGAATGTTTGGCACTAAATATTTGAATGATGAGCATGATTGCAATGTTGTTAGTATGAATTCCTTGAATATCCATGATGCTAATGGTATGCAAAGCCACAAGCTTGGGGAAGCTATGTTTCATGAAGATGATATTTTTTGTCCCCCAAGTTTTGATGAGCAAATTTATTAGGATGAAAGCATGCCTCCTATTTATGATGATTATATTGATGAAAGTGGATTTGGAGAGGTCATGACTTTATTTTGTGATGAATCCACTATTCCGGAAGAGGTTCCAATTGATTATGAGAACAAAGTTGCTATCTATGATGATTATTGTGATGACTTGTATGCTATAAATAATAATGATATCCATGAAACTTGTAATTGTCGGAGTAATGGGCCACGGGTAGGCCAACCCGAGCCCCATGACCTTTCAAGACATTGGGGCAGGCTGCGCCCCTCAAGACCACAGGGCGAAGAGCCGCCTCCTGGGGAGTCTACGGCAAGGCGGCCGACTGCCCGCTCACGGCCGAGTCCCAGGAACGACTTCCAGAGAAGCTGGCTTTGGGGAGTCGGCCGGCGACTCCAACAAACCGTGACCTCATCGAGGGGGACGGGGCAGGGGCGTGGCTACAATGAAGCCCACTCCCCGCCCCTTACCAAGGGAAGGCATGGCTACAGCGCGCCGTACTTGGGAAGATCTCCCTGCGGCGTGGCACTGTTGCCCGACCGGCCCTGACATCAGCACCACTGTACCTAGTCCTGCGCCCACGACGGCTTGTCTGTACGGCCTGGAGGCAGCAGGGCCCACCAGCCAGCGAGACCTCGGGAGACGGCGGGAGCACCGCCAGTCGGACCCGTCGGGAGTCGGCCCGGGGGAGTCGGCCGAGCCCTCCCCCGGGGCGCACGCGCCATTAATCAAGAAGAGATGGGGAGTGGCCAAAGTGATCGCCCGCCAGGCGGCGAGGCTGTTGCCACGACCCCATGACCAAGCCTGCATCATCAGGAGCACGGCTACAGTAATCAGCAGCCGGCAAGGCCCGCCCGCGGTGGACGCGGCCTATCGGCTCCGTACCAGACCAGTCGGCGGGCCCCAGCAGTCGGCGGAGAAGTCGGAGGTCGGAGGAACTGACAGCTGGGCCCGCACCCAGTCGAATTACCATTGTACCCCTGGGGGTAGGCCTATATAAACCCCCCAGGGCACCCATGCAAAGGGTTGGATGCCAGTAGTTCTACACCACACTAGATAGAAGGAGAGAGCTAGCCTTGCCCTCTCCTACCACCGGTCACAGCTCAAGGAGCAACCATGTAACACTTGACCATAGTGATCATGCGGAGACCCCGCAGAGCAGCAGTAGGGGTATTATCTCCCCGGAGAGCCCCGAAGCTGGGTAAGATTCGCCGGCGTGCATGTCTTCGCCTCATCCCGTTTCCAGGCACCGGCGACGTTCTACTCGCCCCCACCATGATAAGCCATCCGTTGGCATATGTCGCACCAAAACCCCGACATTTGGCGCCCACCGTGGGGCATGGTGCACCGCCGTCCGAAGATCTGTTCTGGACGGGAACCCTTTTCCTCCCTGGCGAGCGCAGCCAGCCAGGCACGCTAGACGAAGTTTGCATCGACGCGCTGCGCGGCGTGGAGATCGTCTATGCAGCCAGCTCCTTGGCCAAACTTGTCGGCGAGGTCTGCCTCTCCGACGAACCTACGTCCGACACAGGCGTAGGCGGCCCCGAAAACCTCCTCGCGGGCCTCCTCGATCAACTCCATGTTTCCAGCGAGCCTGCCGTAGACTTGGGGTCCGTAGGCTCCACCGACCCGATGCTGGTCGACTCCGACACCACGTCGGTCGACGTGTTCCCCTCCAACGTGGTGGTCTACAACGAACCTCTCGCCCACACGGAGAGCAATGGGAGCACCGTCACTGAGGTGCTGGTCATCAGTCATGACGAGTTCCCTGGTGGAAGGGCGCCCGATTCACTCGGCGTGGCGCTGCAAGACCTAGCTGTGCCCATTCCGGAAGATGCTGACGCAGAGACGTTAGAAGCGCGCCGCCTTTAGCTTGTTGAAGGCGCGAAGAAGCTAGCCAGCATGAGACGCTTGTTAGAAGCTTACCAGCGGGAGATGGGTCGCGCTGTTGGCGGCTCGCCGGCTCCGGCAGGGCCTAGCCGCCTTGGCGCGGTTCAGCAGCGCGACATAGCCATCGCCAGCCTGTTTGGGGCTAGCCGCCCCGTGTATGCCACGCCAGCGGAGAACATCCAAGCCGCCTAGGCAATGGTGGATGGGCTAGACAATTTCAAGGGCGAAGAGCGCCGCCTCATGATGGAGCGAGTCCAGCGGCTCCTCGAAGCAGCCGCCACGCAGAACGAGGCCGGCTGCCACACGGAGGCACCACAGCGGCCAAACGACGACCCGCACCGAGATGAAGGCGCGACGTCTCGAACGCCGACTGGCGGTGCCCGAGGAAGGAAGGACAAGGAGCCAGCTGTCAGCCACAGTCAGACTCGGATTACCATAGAGCGCGACCGAGACGGCCGCCCGAGAGCAGTGGAACGACGGGACAACTATCCACCTCCCCCTCCCCGCAAGGAGAGGCGAGTCTCCCCGCTGCCTGTTGACCATCCGACTCTCGGTGACCGCCTTGGCTGCCGAGAGGGAGTTGGGGAGAATGACGCCCGCCACCGAATCGACCGACTTCACCGGTCCCTGGCGCTGGAAGAAGAAGACGAGCTGGGTCCGCCTTGTTTCGGGCCCCGCATTCGGGACGAACCCTTTCCCAGAGGGTTCACGCTCCCAAGAGACACTCCCAAGTATACCGGCTCCATGAAGCCGGAAGACTGGCTAGTCGACTAATCCACGGCTGTCAGCATAGCAAACGGCAACAAGCATGTCGCTATAAAGTATGTTCCGCTCATGCTCGAGGGCACGGCCCGGACATGGCTGAACAGCCTAAAGCCCCGCAGCATCAACAGCTGGGTCGACTTCACCGAAGCATTCGTTCGCAACTTCACCAGCACGTACAAGCGTCCTCCCAAGCCTCGCCAGCTCTCCCTATGCGTGCAAGGTCCTGATGAGTCGACTCGCGACTACATCACACGTTGGGATGAGCTCCGGAACTCCTGCGAGGGCGTGCATGAGGTGCAGGCCATCGAGTACCTCACAGCTGGGTGCCGAGAAGGCACCCTCCTCAAGCACAAGCTCCTCTGCGACGAGCCAGAAACCCTCGATGAGCTGCTGATCATAGCGGACAAGTACGCTACAGCCGACTCCTCCATGAAGACGGAAATTCAAATCAGCACGACTGGCAAAGTACCTCCTCAGGCTCCAAGAACTCCGACAGCAGACGCCAGCTGGCGACAACAGCAGGGCGACCACAAGCGCAAGGCCCCGCAGCCGGCTTCCAGCAGCCGGCAGGTCGCGACCGTCGAAGCCCAGCAGCCAGAAGAGCAACCTCCGCCCAAGCGACAGAAAGGTGGCAAGCCGAACTGGTTGCCGGCCTTCTCCTATGAGCAGACCTTGGATGGACCTTGCAAGTTCCACAGCGGCGCGAAGCCATCGAATCACACCACTCGGAAGTGCCACTGGCTTACGAGGATCGCCAAGGGAGATGGCCTCCTGCCACCCCCGCCTGCTGCGCAGCCGCCTCCGCCTCCGCCCCAGCAGCCGGCAGTCAGGCTAGTCGGCGCAGTACAAGACGAGTACCCTAAAGAGCACGGAGCCTACGTGGTGTTCACCAGTGTGGCTGATGATCGACACAGCAGGCGGCTGCAGCGACAAGAGGTGAACGCAGTAGCCTCAGAGATGCCAGAGTTCATGCACTGGTCAGAGAGGCCCATCAACTGGAGCAGGGCTGACCACCCAGAAGTTATGCCAAGTCCGGGCTCCTACGCCTTGGTCCTGGACGCCACCTTCGCCACGGACAAACGGGCCACGTGTTTCTCGCGAGTTCTGATAGATGGGGGCAGCAGCATCAACATCATGTACAAGGACACCATGGAGAAGTTAGGAATCAAGTAGAGACAGCTACAGAACAGCCGGACTGTGTTCCATGGCATTGTCCCTGGGCTTTCCTGCTCACCAATCGGCAAGATCCTGATTGACGTCCTCTTTGGGGACAAAGACCACTTCCGAAGAGAGTCTGTTTGGTTTGAGGTAGTGGACCTTGAGAGCCCATACCATGCGCTACTTGGCCGACCCGCCTTGGCCAAGTTCTTGGCGGTCCCCCACTACGCCTACCTCAAGATGAAGATGCCCAGTTCCAAGGGAATTCTGACTGTGGCCGGCGACTACCGGAAGTCGTCCGCTTGCGCGGCCGAGAGCAGTCGGCTGGCCGAGTCCCTAGTGATTGCAGCCGAAAAGCGACTCCTTGAGCGAGTTGTGGCGATGGCCGACAAGCAGCCGGAGATATCTCCCGACCCGAAGGAGTCGGAAGCCGAAGGTTCGTTCAAGCCGGCCAAAGAGACAAAGAAGATACCCTTGGATCCGGAGCACCCAGAGAGGTACGCCGTCGTAGGTGCAAACCTCGACATCAAATAGGAAGGCGAGCTCGTCGATTTCCTCCATGAGAATCGGGACATCTTCTCATGGTCTCCTAAGGACATGCCAGGCGTACCGACGGATTTCGCCGAGCACAAGTTACACGTCCGTTCTGATGCAAAGCCGGTCAGGCAGCCCCTGCGCCGCTTATCAGAAGAGAAGAGAAGAGTTGTCGGAGAAGAGATAGCCTGACTCCTAGCAGCCGGCTTCATTATCGAAGTTTTCTTCCCGGAGTGGCTGGCAAATCCGGTCCTGGTGCTAAAGAAGAACAAGCAATGGTGAATGTGTATTGACTACACGAGCCTCAACAAGGAATGCCCCAAGGACCCGTTTGCTCTGCTGAGAATTTATCAGGTGATAGACTCCACAGCCGGATGCGAGCTGTTGAGTTTCTTGGATGCGTACTCAGGATATCACCAGATCAAGCTGAACCCGGCTGACAGATTGAAGACCGCCTTCATCACGCCGTATGGAGCATTCTTCTACCTCACCATGACGTTTGGCTTGAGGAATGCTGGCCACCTTTCAGCATTGCATGCAGAAGTGCCTCCTCAAGCAACTCGGCAGGAACGCCCACGTTTACGTGGACGACGCGGTGGTGAAGACGGAAAAGTGAGGAACATTGCTGGAAGACCTCAAGGAGACCTTTGAGAACCTGCGCCGGTTCCAGATCAAGCTCAACCCCGAGAAGTGTGTCTTCGGAGTACCAGCCGGCCATCTGCTAGGTTTCCTGGTCTCTGAACGCGGCATAGAATGCAACCCAGTAAAAATCAAGGCCATCGAGAGAATGGGGGTACCTACCCGACTGCTGGATGTGTAGAAGTTCACCCGCTGCTTGGTGTCCATCAGCCGATTCATCAGTCGGCTGGGCGAGAAAGCTCTCCCCTTATACCAACTCATGAAGAAGACCACCTTTTTCGAGTGGAACCATAAGGCGAATGTTGCTTTCCACCAGCTGAAGAAGATGCTGACTACTCCACCCGTCCTGGCGGCTCTGACTCCCAAGGAACCTATGCTCCTGTACATCGCCACCACTAGCCGAGTAGTTAGCACAGTCATTGTAGTAGAGCGCAAGGAGGAAGGCAAGGCGCTACCTGTCTAGAGACCAGTATACTACCTGAGCGAGGTACTGTCGACCTCTAAGCAGAACTACCCCCACTACCAGAAGATGTGCTATGGCGTGCACTTTGCTGCCAAGAAATTGAAGCCTTACTTTCAAGAACATCCAATCACGGTGGTCTGCACGGCTCCACTTGCCAAGATCATCGGTAGACGAGATGCCTCTGGTCGAGTGGCCAAGTGGGCCATAGAGCTGGCTCCTTACACCATCTACTACCAGTCCCGCACCGCTATCAAATCATAAGCACTGGCCGACTTCCTCGTCGACTGGGCCGAGACCCAGTACCTGCCTCCAGCGCCTGACTCCACCCATTTGCGGATGCACTTCGACGGCTCCAAGATGCGCACCGGCTTGGCAGCCGGCATCGTCCTCACCTCTCCCAAAGGCGACAAGCTCAAATATGCACTGCAAATCCATTTTGCCACCTCCAACAACGTGGCTGAGTACGAAGCGCTCATTCACGGGCTCTGGCTTGCCAAAGAACTTGGCATCCGCCGGATCTTGTGTTATGGCGACTCGGACTTAGTGGTCCAGCTGTTATCTGGCGACTGGGACGCAAAAGATGCAAACATGGCGAGCTACCATTTCCTCGTGCAGCAACTCAGCGGGTATTTTGAAGGGTGCGAATTCCTCCATGTGCCAAGAAACGACAATGACCAAGCAGACGCCTTGGCACGAATCGGCTCTACCCACCAAGCAATACCATCTAGCGTCGCCCTTCAACGCATCCTCAAGCCGTCTGTCAAGCCTTCACCAGAATCAGACTCCATCTTTGTGCCGGCTCCTCCCGAAGACGGCAGATTCGACTCTAGAGTTCCGGCAGTCGGAACGGGGACTTTGAAGGGCGACTCCAAAGCTGCCACAGTCGAGCCTGGCCCGGGGACTGCGGTGACAGACTCAAAGATTCCAGAACTCGGCCCAAGGACCGGGCCAGTCGGCCTGGGGACTTCAACGGCCCAGCAAGCGGCAGCTAACTCCAGCCTGCTGCCTCCCAGCCCAGCCGCCCTCGTCCAAGTCGCAGTTATGGTAGCCGAAGAAATAGTAGCACCCTCATGGGCCCAACCCATCCTCAAATTCCTGGTGAACAAAGAGCTACCAATTGATGAGACCTCATCTCGGCAAGTACAACATCGGGCAGCAGCCTATACCATAATCAACAGAGAGCTGGTCAGGGGCAGTGTCACTGGTGTCTACCAGCGCTGCGTAGAGCCAGAGCAAGGCCAGGCGATCCTCAAAGACATCCATCAAGGCGAATGTGGCCACCATGCGGCTTCAAGAGCACTCGTCGCCAAAGCTTTTCGGCACGTTTTCTTTTGGCCGACTGCCTTGGAAGAGGCCAAGGAGTTGGTCCAAAAATGCAAAGGGTGCCAGAAGTTCAGCTCCAAGCCGCACCAGCCGGCTTCCGCGCTCAAGACCATCCCCATCGCTTGGCCTTTCGCAGTTTTGGGTCTAGACATGGTGGGACCATTCAAAACAGCACGAGGTGGTCTAACTCACCTACTTGTCACAGTAGATAAGTTCACCAAGTGGGTGGAAGTGAAGCCAATTAAGAAACTGAACGGTCCGACTGCTGTGACCTTCATCACCAACATCACAATTCGGTACGGCATACCACACAGCATCATCACCGACAATGGCACAAATTTTGCCAAAGGCGCCTTGGCCCGTTTATGCGGAACACAGGGCATCCGACTGGACCTAGCGTCCGTTGCCCACCCGCAGTCAAACGGCCAAGTGGAGCGAACAAACGGCCTCATCCTGTCCGGCATCAAGCCTCGGTTGATCGAGCCTATGGAGCGCTCGGCTGGCTGCTAGCTCGACTAGCTGCCAGCCGTCCTCTGGAGTCTGCGCACGACTCCAAACAAGTCAACCGGCACGTCCTTCTTCCTCATCTACGGTGCCGAAGCCGTCATCCCAACAGACATAGAGTTTGACTCCCCACGAGTCACCATGTACACCGAGGAGGAAGCAGAAGAAGCACGACAAGACGGCGTCGATTTGCTGGAAGAGGGCGGGCTGTTGGCACTCAGCCGGTCCAGCATCTACCAGCAGAGCCTGCGTCGATACCACGACAGGAAGGTCAGGCCAAGATCTTTCCAAGAAGGCGACCTTGTACTCCGGCTGATCCAGCGAACAGCCGGCCAGCACAAGCTGTCGCCACCTTGGGAAGGCCCTTTCATCATTAGCAATGTACTAGGCAACGACTCCTACTACCTGATCGACGCTCAGAAGCCCCGAGCACGCAAGAGGGACTACTCCGGCAAGGAGACAGAGCGGCCATGGAATGCAAATCTTCTCCGGAGATTTTACAGTTGATGCAGTATGTACCACGCTACCTTTTGTATTAAAGTACCAAGACTTCGGGCCCCCCGAGACGAGCTCGAGGACTGCCCTCTTTTGTCTGTATGATAAAAATTATGCCTACAAGTATGTTACTCTTTGTCATGCCGCTTGGCACGGGGCTCGACAAGTCGGCCCGGGGACTTGCCGCCTTGCACTATGAAATGCTTCCTGCAGCCGGACAAGTAGTGTATAACATCTAAGCCTTCTTCTGTCAGAAGCCGCAGCTCGCAGAGCGACTGTACGGTGGGCAGAGGTAAGGTAGAATGGGTGCTCGCACGAAAAATGGCTAAGGACTCAAAGCGTAAAACATAGCTCAAGACGGCTTCCAAGCCTTTCTCGCAAACTGACTCTCGGACAGTCGGATTGTCGTTTTCTATCCAACTTGCTCAAACAATCTTGAAATCGGCTAAGTACTTGCTTTCCCAAAGTAGCCTAGCACTTGATCAAGCAACAGTCTGCCGAGCGGCTGTCCGATTGGCAAGGCAGGCAACTAGGGGAAAGCGGCAAAGGAAAACAGCCAAAAGAACAATGATCAAGAAAAGATATATATATATATATATATATATATATATATATATATATATATATATATAACATAGGCCCTTGGCCGAAGTGTCGAATAGAGGTTCAAAATACACACCGCGGGTGGAATTGTGCGAATTAACAAGTTCCTCAAAAGACTACTGAAGCAGATAAAACAAAAGACACAGCGGTGGCTTAGGAGGCGGCAGAC
>NC_041392.1:91218275-91272922 GCF_002162155.2 Triticum dicoccoides | reverse complement strand
TCGGCTAAGTACTTGCTTTCCCAAAGTAGCCTAGCACTTGATCAAGCAACAGTCTGCCGAGCGGCTGTCCGATTGGCAAGGCAGGCAACTAGGGGAAAGCGGCAAAGGAAAACAGCCAAAAGAACAATGATCAAGAAAAGATATATATATATATATATATATATATATATATATATATATATATATATATATAACATAGGCCCTTGGCCGAAGTGTCGAATAGAGGTTCAAAATACACACCGCGGGTGGAATTGTGCGAATTAACAAGTTCCTCAAAAGACTACTGAAGCAGATAAAACAAAAGACACAGCGGTGGCTTAGGAGGCGGCAGACGGATTCGGGGGGTCGGAGGAGGCGCCAGTGTCAGGCATCGGGGCGGTCGGCCAGCTAGTCTCGGCTTTATCGCCTCCGGCAGCAGTCGGGTCGGTCGCACGCGGCTCGTTGCTGGAGGCGCGGTCGGGCTGAGGCTGGTCGTCTGCTCCGTCTTCTGGTGCCTCCGCCTCGCCCTCATCCTCTGCCTCATCCTCCTCCTCGACGCTGGAGCCAATCACCTCCGCCGAGTCTTCGCCGTAGTGTGGGTCCATCCCAAACCACTCTGGCGGTACCTCCTCGCCGTCTTCAGACCGCTCGAGGACGAAGATGCTCGTGTCGGTGTACTCGGCGATCGCTGCAGCATGCTTGATGAGGGCGTCTTCCGCAACCGCCAGCTCCGGCTGGGCCTCCGACCGAAGCGTGGCCAACCGGTCTAGATCCAGCCCCGGGTACCACGCCTTGAGAAACTCCAAGGCCCGGCGTGCTCCAGCCCGGGCCGAAGAGCCCTTCCAGGCCTCGAGGCGACCAGCCGCGACCTCCAACCAGTTGGCCGTCAGGCTGGGGGTGCGCGGAGCCTGCATATCCGGCCAAAGGGCGGAAATCGCCTGGGCACCGACGCGCTGAAGCCGGCGCAGCATCCGGTGAGCCGGCCGAAGGCGAGCCTCGATGCTGAAGATGTGCTCATCGAGAGTTCGGGGGGCATCGGCGGCGATCTCCGCGCCCTCCACCCTCTGACTTTCACGATCGGCCTCGATGGCTTGGATAGCGGCCTTTGACTGCCCAGGGAAGAAGTCTGCAAAGGACACATAGAAACGAAAAAGCAAGTCAAACCAGGAGTCGGCACGATCTAAGTCGGTAGCTCGAAGAAAGAAAATAAAGAGACTCACCATCGACGATGTCTTCAATCTCGTGGAAGCCGGAGGACAGCAGCGCCTCCTTGTCAGACCAGGAGGAGCGCTCGCTCACGAACTCGGCCAAGAGGGCGGTTTCCGTCTCCTCTGCCTCCCTCTGCGACTTCGCAAGCAGCTCCTTCTGCTCTGCCAACTGAGTGGCTAGGAGATCGCGCTCTGTGGCGAGCCTGCTGCACTCCTCCCCTTTGGCGAGCAGGGCGGAGTTGGCTTCGCTCAGCTGCTATTGAAGAGCAATGTTGGCTCCTGAAGGAAAGGAAGAAAGACAACAGTTGTCAATAAAGTAAGTCGCCGGGGAGATCCGGCCCGACTGCTCAGCAGTCAGCCCAAATCTCGAGGACTACAGCCCGCGGGTGCGCTAGCGCGCCCCCGCAGAGAAAAAAAAGAGGGAAGGACTTACTCCGGCTCTCCGCCAAGTCGGCGGTCCGCTTGCCCAGCTCTTCAACATTGCAGTTGAAGGCAATGACGCGAAGGTTGTGGTAATCCTGCAACAAGCATCTCAGACAAAGTTAGTACCCAGAAGTTCACCAATTGGAGTTCCGGGCCGCCTGCTCAGCAGCCGGCCCGAAACTCAGGGACTACACCCAGTGGGTGCGCTGGCGCGCCCCCACAGAGAGGAACAAGAAAAATAAAGGCCCAAAGAAAAGTCATACCCGAACGGCCGCCCGCGACGCCAGGAACGCTTTGGTGCAGCTCTGGAGGGCGTCGCCCTCAGCGCGGAGCTTTGCATGGACGTCCAGGAGCGCCCGGTTCAGCGGCCCTGTGCCGCCTCCCCGCACCCACCCAACATGTGCGGTGCTCGTCGCCTCGGCGTCTGGAGCCGCCGAGCTGGCGGTGCCGGCTTCCAGGGGGCGGGGTGCCGAAGTCGCCTTCTCCAGACGACGGCGCGCTGGCAAGCCGACTTGGAGGACTAGCCTTGCCACAGCCTCTTCTTCGGTCGGCGGCACCGGAGGGTCCGCTGGCTGCTCGCCTTGCACGCCTTCAGACGGCGGCGGAGGCGGCAGCGGAACGTTCGCGCCTGGAGTAGAGGGCTCGCTGCCTTCCCTCTCCTCGACAAGGTTCTCCCCGCCGGCTCCTCCAGTCTGCCCCGTGAACTCCGGCGGCGGTGGCGGCGCAGAGTTCAGCGGGGTAACAAGCAAGGCCGCCTGGTTGCGTGCGGCTTCCTCAGCCTGCTGCTTCGCCGCGGCGGCGGCTTCGGCCTCCGCTAGTTTTTTCTTGGCGGAGGCCTGCGCCCTATCGGCCTCCGCCTTCTCCAGGCGGAGGGCTTCTTCTTCATTGCGCTTCTCCTGCGCATTCCACTCCATCGCCTCCTGGAGGTCGGCAACGGGGTCTATCCGCCGAGTGGTGGCGGGCGTATCTGCTGACCCCATGACGGAGGCAGCGGCGACCCGCTCAAGAGAGAGGGGAGCCCTGAAGAAAGAGGGGCGAGCAGAGACTCAGACAAATCACGAAGAAAGAATAAACTTTGAAGTCAGAATACTTACGCAGAGACCAACGACGGCTTCTTCACTTCCTTACGGAAGCGGATGGCCTTCGCGGCTGCCTCGTCCCGCCGGGTCGCCGCAGCCGAGCCCTTGGGCTTCTTCGGCCGGCTACCGAACAAAGTCGGCGCAGCCCGGCGCTTCTTCCTGCCGCCTGGAGCGCCCGACGCGGCAGAAGAGCCCGCGCCCGGCTGGCTGGCTCCTGGCCGATGGCGAGGGGCGACTCCTCCCTCGGCGTCGTCTTCAGGCCAGTCGGCAAAGGTAGCCGAGGGCCTGAAGTCGCCTGTCGTCCCTCCTCCTCCCTCGGCGTTGTCTTCCAGAGCCGCCGCCCCCAGATCAGGGTCATCGACGTCGCTCTCCGCCCGATCAGCGGCGAACTCACGGGCCGGCCCCGAGGTGCCGGCTGGTGGGTGAAGAAGGGGGTTCTAACCAAAAGCAGACTGATTAGAACAAAAATTGGCAAGAAGAAGACAATCCAAAGAAAGAAAAGAAAGGCGGCTCACCACGGGCGGGGGGTTGGCTTGGGAGTATGGTTCCTTGCCGAATCGCCAGTCCTCCGGGAGCCTGCTGTCCGAGAGGTAGTTCACCATCAGGGCCACCTCTTCGTGAGGCATGTCCTTGGTGCACATCCGACTCGGGTCGCGGCCCCCGCTCATCTGGCATATCAGGTGAGGGCGGCCTTGGAGTGGGAGAACTCGGCGCGAGACAAAGGCGGCCAGCAGGTCCGTACTAGTCAGACCTTCCGACTGCGTCAGCACTCGGAATCGCGTGATGGCGCCGGCTCCCGCAGGCGTCAGCGACCTGGCCCGGTACGACCAGTTGGGCAGTCTGCCAGCCGGCGGGCCGGCTTCGAAAGCCGACAGATTAACCCAGTCGCCCCTCGCGGCGACGTTCCTGACGTAGAAGTAGGACCGCTGTCGCATCTTCACCGACTTCAGCAGCGAGATGGAGGGGAAGTGGTTGTCGGCTCCTGTCCTTCGCACGGCGATGAAGGCGCCGCACTGAGCCGGCACACCCGTGGCCTGGGTGCCGAGCTTGGAGAAGAAGAACTCCCCCCAGAGCTCGAGGGTGGGGAGGACTCCAAGGTAGCCCTCGCACAGAGCCACAAAGGTGGACAGCAGCACCACTGTGTTGGGGGTGAGGTGGTGCGGCTGGAGTCCGTAAAACTCCATGAACGACCGGAAGAAGCTGCTCGGCGGCAGCCCCAGCCTCGCAGGCAATGCGAGCGGAAGATGACCCGCTCGCCCTCCCGCGGGGCGGGGGAAATATCCCCCTCCGGCGCGAGACGCACCTGCACGCGGTCCTCGCCGGGAAGACGACGGGTCCGGCGGAGGAACTCGATGTGGTCTTCATGGACTTCGGAACCGTCCCAGGTGCCGTAGCGCACCGGCGGAGGCGCGGCCGCAGAGGAAGAGCTCATCACGAGCTGTCACTGCAGTGATCGCCGGAGCTTGGGCGTGCAGCGGAGCGAAGAAGAGAGGAGGAAGCAGGAGAGCGAGGATGTGCAAGAAGGAAGAAAGCAAGGGGTAGTGGGAAGGAGGGGCGCGCGTGCCCCCCTCTTCCCCGTACTTATAGCCCCGTGGGCTGCGAAGCCGAGGGGGCGGACGTGGGGATTTACTACGCCCACAACCCCACGCCCCCATGATCCACGTAAAGTTACTGCCCGCAGTAACTACATGGGAACCCCAACCGTCCACCGGGCCGCAGCGGATCCCCTTGGTCGCCGAGGCGCGGTAGTAGCGGGCCTCGCCTACAGGCCTGTCCCGTCACGCGCGTGGGCTGGCAGGACGGCCTGGCCACGCGCCTTCGCGTGATAGGCCAAGAACGGGCGGCGGCCTGGAAGCTTAGCTAGCACGCCACTTGAAATGCCGCCACGACGTTCGAACTACTGAGCAAGTCGGAATAGAGTAAGTCCGAGTTGGGCGAGTCCGACTCCTAGTCAGCCCGGCGGAAGTCAATCAGGACCGTGTGTTGCACCCAGAAAGAGAAACTGCTGAGGCTTCTTGGCCGATCATCCGCGGCGCCTCACCAGCTTCTGGGACTACTGTCGGAGTAATGGGCCACGGGTAGGCCAACCCGAGCCCCATGACCTTTCAAGACATCGGGGCAGGCTGCGCCCCTCAAGACCACAGGGCGAAGAGCCACCTCCTGGGGAGTCTACGGCAAGGCGGCCGACTGCCCGCTCACGGCCGAGTCCCAGGAATGACTTCCAGAGAAGCCGGCTTTGGGGAGTCGGCCGACGACTCCAACAAACCGTGACCTCATCGAGGGGGACGGGACAGGGGCGTGGCTACAATGAAGCCCACTCCCCGCCCCTTACCAAGGGCAGGCATGGCTACAGCGTGCCGTACTTGGGAAGATCTCCTTGCGGCGTGGCACTGTTGCCCGGCCAGCCCTGACATCAGCACCACTGTACCTAGTCCTGCACCCACGACGGCTTGTCTGTACGGCCTGGAGGCAGCAGGGCCCACCAGCCAGCGAGACCTCGGGAGACGGCGGGAGCACCGCCAGTCGGACCCATCGGAAGTCGGGCCGGGGGAGTCGGCCGAGCCCTCCCTCGGGGCCCACACGCCATTAATCAAGAAGAGATGGGGAGTGGCCACAGTGATCGCCCGCCAGGCGGCGGGGCTGTTGCCACGACCCCATGACCAAGCCTACGTCATCAAGAGCACGGCTACAGTAATCAGCAGCCGGCAAGGCCCGCCCGCGGTGGACGCGGCCTGTCGGCTCCGTACCAGACCAGTTGGCGGGTCCCAGCAGTCGGCGGGCCCCAGCAGTCGGCAGAGAAGTCAGAGGCCGGAGGAACTAATAGCTGGGCCTGCACCCAGTCGAATTACTATTGTACCCCTGGGGGGTAGGCCTATATAAACCCCCTAGGGCACCCATGCAAAGGGTTGGATGCCAGTAGTTCTAGACCACACTAGATAGAAGGAGAGAGCTAGCCTTGCCATCTCCTACCACCGGAAACAACTCAAGGAGCAACCGTGTCACATTTGACCATAGTGATCATGCGGAGACCCCGCATAGCAGCAGTAGGGGTATTATCTCCCCGGAGAGCCCCGAAGCTGGGTAACATTCGCCGGCGTGCATGTCTTCGCCTCATCCCGTTTCCAGGCACCGGCGACGTTCTACTCGCCCCCACCATGATAAGCCATCCGTTGGCATATATCGCACCAAACCCCCGACAGTCATCATGATATTAGTTTTCAATTGGATTATGCCTCACATGATAGTTATTTTGTTGAGTTTTCTCCCACTACTATTCATGAGAAGAAATTTGGTTATGTGGAGAGTAATAAAATTTCTATGCTTGTAGATCATGAAAAGAATGCCTTATGTGATAGTTATATTGTTCAATTCATTAATGATGCTACTGAAAATTATTATGAGGGAGGAATATATGCTTGTAGGAATTGCAATAATATCAAGTTTCTTCTCTATGTGCTTAAAGTTTTGAAGTTATGCTTGTTTTACCTTCCTATGCAAGTTGATTCTTGTTCCCACAAGTTGTTTGCTCACAAAATCCCTATGCATAGGAAGTGGGTTAGACTTAAATGTGCTAGTCATATTCTTCATGATGCTCTCTTTATGTTACAATTCTTATCTTTTATGTGAGCATCGTTGAAATCATCATGCCTAGCTAGGGGCTTTAAACGATAGCGCTTGTTGGGAGGCAACCCAATTTTTATTTTTTGTTCCTTGCTTATTGCTCCTGTTTAGTAATAAACAATTTATCTAGCCTCTGTTATAATTGAGTTTTTATGCTTTAATTAGTGTTTGTGCCAAGTAGAACCGTTGGGAAGACTTGGGGAAAGTCTTGTTGATCTTGCTGTAAAAAACTGAAACTTTAGCGCTCACGAGAATTGCTGCAATTTTTTATTGGAGAGCGATATTTAGTTAATTCTTTCTGAACATGATTAATAGATAAATTCCTCACGTCCAGCAATTTATTTTAGAATTTTTTGGGTTCCAGAAGTTTGCGTTAGTTACATATTACTACAGACTGTTCTGTTTTTGACAGATTTTATTTTTCGTGTGTTGTTTGCTTATTTTAATGAATCTATGCCTAGTAAAAGAGTTTATAAACCATAGAGAAGTTGGAATACAGTAGGTTTAACACCAATATAAATAAATAATGAGTTCATTACAGTACCTTGAAGTGGTGTTTTGTTTTCTTTCGCTAACGGAGCTTACGAGTTTTCTGTTAAGTTTTGTGTTGCGAAGTTTTCAAGTTTGTGTAAAGATTCGATGGATTATGGAATAAGGAGTGGCAAGAGCCTAATCTTGGGGATTCCCAAGGCACCCCAAGGTAATATTCAAGGACAGCCAACAGCCTAAGCTTCGGGGTGCCCAGAAGGCATCCCCTCTTTCGTCTTCGTTCATCGGTAACTTTACATGGAGCTATATTTTTTATTTACCACATGATATGTGTTTTGCTTGGAGCGTCATTTTATTTTATTTTATTTAGTTTTGCTTGATGTTTGAATAAAATTCCAAGATATTAAATTCTTTAATGTTACAGAGTCTTCATATAATTGCATAATTATTCGACTACTCATTGATCTTGACTTATATCTTTCGGAGTAGTTTATTGTTGCTCTAGTGCTTCACTTATATCCTTTTAGAGGACGGTGGTGGTTTTATTTTATAGAAATAATTGATCTCTCATGCTTCACTTATATTATTTTAAGAGTCCTAAACAGCATGGTAATTTGTTTTGGTTATGAATTTAGTCCTAATATGATGGGCATCCAAGAGGGATATAATAAAAACTATCATATAAAGTGCATTGAATACTATGAGAAGTTTAATACTTGATAATTGTTTTGAGATATGGAGATGGTGATATTAGAGTCATGCTAGTTGATTAGTTGTGAATTTTATAAATACTTGTGTTGAAGTTTGTGATTCCTGTAGCATGCACGTATGGTGAACCGTTATGTGACGAAGTCGGAGCATGATTTGTTTATTGATTGTCCTCCTTATGAGTGGCGGTTGGGGACGAGCGATGGTCTTTTCCTACCAATCTAACCCTTAGGAGCATGCACGTAGTACTTTGTTTCGATAACTAATAGATTTTTGCAATATGTATGTGAGTTCTTTATGACTAATGTTGAGTCCATGGATTATACGCACTCGCACACTTCCACCATTGCTAGCCTCTCTAGTACCGCGCAACTTTTGCCGGTACCATAAACCCACCATATACCTTCCTCAAAACAGCCACCATACCTACCTATTATGGCATTTCCATATCCATTCCGAGATATATTGTCATGCAACTTTCCACTGTTCCGTTATTATGACACGTTTCATCATTGTCATATTGCTTTGCATGATCATATAGTAGACATCGTATTTGTAGCAAAGCCACCGTTCATAATTCCTCCATACATGTCACTCTTGATTCATTGCATATCCTGGTACACTGCCGGAGGCACTCATATAGAGTCATACTTTGTTCTAGTATCGAGTTGTAATCATTGAGTTGTAAATAAATAGAAGTGTGATGATCATCATTAATAAAGCATTGTCCCAAAAAAGGCCAAATAAAAAACAAATGCTAAAAAAGGCCAAATAAAAAAAAGGGACAATGCTACTATCCTTTTTCCCACACTTGTGCTTCAAAGTAGCACCATGATCTTCATGATAGAGAGTCTCTTGTTTTGTCACTTTCATACACTAGTGGGAATTTTTCATTATAGAACTTGGGTTGTATATTCCAACAATGGGCTTCCTCAAGTGCCCTAGGTCTTCGTGAGCAAGCAAGTTGGATGCACACCCACTTAGTTTCTTTTGTTGAGCTTTCATACATTTATAGCTCTAGTGCATCCGTTGCATGGCAATCCCTACTCACTCACATTGATATCTATTAATGGGCATCTCCATAGCCTGTTGATACGCATAGTTGATGTGTGACTATTTTCTCCTTTTTGTCTTCTCCACAACCACCATGATATCCCACATATAGTGCTATGTCCATGGCTCACGCTCATGTATTGCGTGAAGATTGAAAAAGTTTGAGAACATTAAAAGTATGAAACAATTGCTTGGCTTGTCATCGGGGTTGCGCATGATCTAAATATTTTGTGTGGTGAAGATAGAGCATAGCCAGACTATATGATTTTGTAGGGATAGCTTTCTTTGGCCATGTTATTTTGAGAAGACATGATTACTTGGTTAGTATGCTTGAATTATTATTATTTTTATGTCAATATTAAACTTTTGTCTTGAATCTTATGGATCTGAATATTGTTGCCACAATAAATAGAACTACATGGATAAATATGTTAGGTAGCATTCCACATCAAAAATTCTGTTTTTATCATTTACCTACTCGAGGACGAGCAGGAATTAAGCTTGGGGATGCTGATACGTCTCCAACGTATCTATATTTTTTGATTGTTCCATGCTATTATATTATCAACCTTGGATGTTTTATATGCATTTATATGCTATTTTATATGATTTTTGGGACTAACCTATTAACCTAGAGCCCAGTGCTTGTTTTTGTTTTTTCCTTGTTTTAGAGTATCGCAGAGAAGGAAAATCAAACGGAGTCCAATTGACCTGAAACTTCACGGAACTTATTTTTGGACCAGAAGAAGCCCACGGAGTATCGGAGTTGGCCCAGGAGAGTCCCGGGCTGCCCACGAGGGTGGGGGCGCGCCCACCCCCCTGGGCGCGCCCCCTGCCTCATGGACAGCCCGGAGGTCCACCGACGTACTTCTTCCTCCCATATATACCTATATACCCTAAAATCTTCGGGGAGCACAATAGATCGGGAGTTCCGCCGCCAGAAGCCTCTGTAGCCACCGAAAACAAATCTTGACCCGTACCGACACCCTGCCGGAGGGGGAATCCCTCTCCAGTGGCCATCTTCATCATCCCGGTGCTTTCCATGACGAGGAGGGAGTAGTTCTCCCTCGAGGCTAAGGGTATGTACCAGTAGCTATGTGTTTGATCTCTCTCTTGTGTTCTTGAGGTGATACGATCTTGATGTATCGCGAGCTTTGCTATTCTATTTTGATCCTATGATGTTTCTCCCCCTCTACTCTCTTGTGATGAATTGAGTTTTCCCTTTGAAGTTATCTTATCGGATTGAGTCTTTAAGGATTTGAGAACACTTGATGTATGTCTTGTGTGGGATACCCGTGGTGACAATGGGGTATTCTATTGATCCACTTGATGTATGTTTTGGTGATCAACTTGCGGCTTCCGTGACCTTGGGAATCTATGCATAGGGGTTGGCACACATTTTCGTCTTGAGTCTCTGGTAGAAACTTTGGGGCACTCTTTGAAGTTCTTTGTGTTGGTTGAATAGATGAATCTGAGATTGTTTGATGCATATCGTATAATCATACCCACGGATACTTGAGGTGACATTGGACTATCTAGGTGACATTAGGGTTTTGGTTGATTTGTGTCTTAAGGTGTTATTCTAGTACGAACTCTATGATAGATTGAACGGAAAGAATAGCTTCATGTTATTTTACTATGGACTCTTGAATAGATCGAGCAGAAAGGATAACTTTGAGGTGGTTTCGTACCCTACCATAATCTCTTCGTTTGTTCTCCGCTATTAGTGACTTTCGAGTGACTCTTTGTTGCATGTTGAGGGATAGTTATATGATCCAATTATGTTATTATTGTTGAGAGAACTTGCACTAGTGAAAGTATGAACCCTAGGCCTTTTTTCCTAGCATTGCAATACTGTTTACGCTCACTTTTATCATTAGTTACGTTGTTGTTTTTATTTTTTCAGATTACAAAAACCTTTATCTACCATCCATATACCACTTGTAGCACCATCTCTTTGCCGAACTAGTGCACCTATACAATTTACCATTGTATTTAGTGTGTTGGGACACAAGAGACTCTTTGTTATTTGGTTGCAGGGTTGCTTGAGAGAGACCATCTTAATCCTACGCCTCCCACGGATTGATAAACCTTAGGTCATCAACTTGAGGGAAATTTTCTACTATGCTACAAACCTCTGCATTTGGAGGCCCAACAACGTCTACAAGAAGAAGGTTGTGTAGTAGGCATCACTTTATACATGTGATTTATCTCTGTTATAAATCCTCGAGTATTGTGTGTGTCAGCATACCGATCCAGGGATGACACTTAAGCACAGAGACATGACCGTTTGAGGTCGGGTCGCTACAAGATGGTATCAGATCACATGTTGACTGTAGGACGTGACCCTAGAAAACTGGCAAGCCCATAGGAAAGATTTTCTCTACAACTTTATTTAAAAAAATATCTTTTACCTCTCTTCTCTTCTGAGCTTATTCAAATATTCCCTTTAGTGAGACCATACCCCCTTTCCCTTTTGACCACATGAAGATGGACTGACGAGACCACTCCAAGGAGTAAAAGATATCGGACAACCAAGATCAATTCGGAATCAAGAGGATTTTACCATGCATTAGAATAATGGAAACCTCAACGGTTGAAGACTCCGAAGACTAGGAGAATTTGAAGGCTCTGAAGAATTTCCAGATTGGTATGACCAAGGAGGGTTACCCTTATGGAACTTGTGAGACTATTGAAGCTTTCAATACCCGAGATCAAGGTCTATCGGAGAAAGACCAG
Organism: Triticum dicoccoides; assembly: GCF_002162155.2. Lineage (NCBI taxonomy): Eukaryota > Viridiplantae > Streptophyta > Magnoliopsida > Poales > Poaceae > Triticum > Triticum dicoccoides. Next base: position 91,261,623 of record NC_041392.1, on the reverse strand, counting down.
AATATGGAGAGTTAAAAAAACTCAAAGATTTTGTCAAGAAAACCCCAAGGAAGGAGATGGCAATTATGGAATGAAAGCTCATGGCAATGACATGGGCATAAACACGGTTATCCGTGATGTCATCGCCTGCTGATGCTATTGTCACCGTGCTGAGTTAAGGATGCATTTCTTCAGAAGGATTGGATGGTAGAAGGCTGATGGAGCACCTATCACTAAGATGAAGTTTTAACCTTAGCTGGTGTATCACCAGGATTTGGAGTATTACATCAAGAATTATAAGATGGATCTTTAGGAAGCTGTATTTGACAAAGAAGCATTTTCGTGAAGAACACAGGACCCCAGAAGCTGAAAGTAGCCAAGCGAGAGGAGCAAAACCTCAAGAATACCAGAGATTTGTCAGAAACTGAAGGATAGTGGGACCATGGCTCATGCCAAGGGTGTTGAAACCCAGAAGTCCGTAATGCAACTCCAAAATATTCAAGGATGTCATGAGAGACTTTGCTACAATAGAGATGAGCTGGCAAAAAGGATTTGAGAAAGACAAGCATGATCGAAAGAAGCCATTGGAGGCATGAACAAGACTTGAAGAGTTAGACGACCTTGAAGATTTATTGACCTTTAGAAGACCAAACCCCTGTTATATACCTATGTTAGATGCGACGATTATAAGCTGTCATTTGTTTGATGTTTTTCCGACAGCCACAAAATAAAATCTGTCTTTTCAAAACTATTGTTTGTATTGTGTGTATCCCTCTCCATATCTCTCATCTCAGGCCAAAACCCATGGACCCAATAGAGGATGAATGGAGATGAACTCATATTTTCTGGACCGATGACTCAATTGGAGACAGACCGGTGGATTTAGAACATGGAAGATCATATGAAGAATAACAATATAGACAGAAAGGATATGGCCCAGCATGCTCTTCAGTGCTTTGAAAGAGGTGCTACTGCCTGGTGGAAGATGTATCAAACCATCAATGGATGGCAAGGAGTAACCACTTGGAAATAATTTAAGTTGACTTTGCCAAAGTCTCGGCTTGTGTCCTAGAAGTCGAAGCCTTATGGAAATGATATGAAGAAACCTTGTGCATGCAAGCTCTATGGAGAAATAGGGCACAACCATAAAGAACACAAAGATGAATGTCGTAATTGTGAAGAAAGCCACCCAGCTGAAGAATGCCCAACTAGGCAGATTACTTGTTTCTTATGTGAAGGGACTACCCACTACCCTGCTCAGTGTCACATCTACCCCCTCACGTCCAGCATCCCCATGAGGGCCAACTGCGTGGTGGCCTGGTTGGCGATGGTGGCAAGGCGATCGAGCCAACAGTTCTCGCCCTCCATGTGGTCCGCGAAGTTGAGGCCCTCGTTCTTCCACAACAGGTTCTCGGCCTCCAGCTCCATGGCCAGGGTCCCCTCTCGGGTTGCGGCCTCTGACAGCACCTTCTCAAGACCCTCCAGCTTCAGCTTGAGGTCTTTGATGGAGTTGTTGGCCTCAGAGAGCTCCCCAGCCTTGCGGACGACCGCGCCCTGTGCCTCTATCAGGGCACTGTTGAGCGTGTCCTGCTCCAGGGACAGCTTCAAGGCCTGCTCCTTCAGCCTGTCGCGCTCTGCCTCCAGCTCCTCCACCTTGCCGGCGTGAACCTGGGCCTGGGCATTGAGTGCCTCCTTGGGCCTCTGCTCCAGCTCGCTGGTCCGCTGCAAACAAGCTTCTCCACCTCTGCATCATTGGCGTGAAGCATGGCGGCAAGCTTCTCCTCGCGCAGCGAGGTCCTCCTCCTGGGAGTTCAGCGCGGCCTCGTGCTGGGTCCGAGCGGCTTCGGCGGCCTCGGCCAAGTTCTTCGCCGCCTCCTGAACTTTCTCGACGTCGGCGAGCTTCATGGTGAGCTCCACGTCGAGCCTGGCCTACTCACCCTGGGCTGCCCTGAGCTCCTTGTGGGCCTCACGGAACCAGTCCTGTGCCTCGGCAACGCGCTTCTAGAGGTCCGCCTCCGCCCTCTCCACCACCGCCGCCCTGGACTTCGCCTTGTCCAGGTGGGCACGATGGAGCGTTTGGAGCTTCCGGAAGCTGGCGCCCATGGCGTGGACGAGCTGCTCTTCCTGCGAGCCATCGCCGCCAACGACCGGCTCGTCGACGACTTCAACCCCGGTAGCGGCAAGCACTTCGTCGTTGAACAGCTCTCCCTCAACAGGTGTCCTGGTGCTCGACGCACCTGGAAGATGGACGAACAAATCATCACCCACCCTTAGGTACTTGTCGGAGCCGGAAGTAGCAGAGGAGGAAGGCTGGTCACCAGCCTCCTCCTCCTCCTCCTCCTCAGCAACGGTCCTGCTGGCTTGCCCGGCAGGCCCCTTGCCGGCCTCCTCAGTGACAGCCTTGTCGGCCTCCCCGGTGGGCCCCTCGACAACATCCTCGGCAGCGTCTTTGGCGGCCTCCTCGACGGCGATCCTCTCGGCGTTCGCCCCGGCGGCCTTGGCGACGCCCTCAATGACGGCGTCCACGTCCTCTTTGTTCACTGAGGAGGAGTTTGGGCGCCGAAGAAGGGGGTGAGGCAAGGCCAGGACCAGGAGCCAAAACAAAGAGAAGAGGGGAAGCAGGGACGAACGGCAAACGGCTTACGTGTGCCAGTACCCGGTTAGGAAATGGAAGCCCCCTCCCCGCCAACATTTGGCGTCGAGGAAATGCCGCCGGCGCCCAAGTTCTCCTCCTCCTCCATGTGCGTGGACCCGGTGCCTGGCGCCCTTGCTGGGGACGCCCCCAGGGCGGCTTGGTCGATGGGGGTGGCATGTTGGGAATAGCCCTCTGTGGATCCTCCTACTGCTGCTCTCCTCCTACGTACCTGACAAGGTCAGCACCAATGTGTCGTGCCCCTGGCACATGTCGACGGGAGAAGAGTGATGAACTTACGCTGGGGGCTCTTCCGGGGGCTGCTGTCCGGGCTGCTCAACACCACCAATGGCGCCCCCGAAGAACCAGCTGGGGGCTGGCCGCCTGCCGAGACCTTGGCCCTCTTCGCTCTCTAGGCCAGCGTCTCCCTGTCCCTACAAAGATGAAAACAAGTCAAGACAAGCGACACAGGTTGAGGAGGCAGAGATAACAAAAAGGAACCGGATACTTACTCATCGTCCGCCTCCTCCTCTGTTGTCTTCCTCTTCCTCCTTGGGCTGAGGGATCCATAATCAAAGGTAACCTCCATGTCAACATTCGCCGGAGGAGAAGAAGGAGGTGGTGTCTGGGCACGCGCGGACGAAGAAGGGGCGGCTGTGTTCTTCTTCACCGCGACCTTTGCCGGCTTCTTTGCTGCCGCGGCCCTCGTATGGCGCCCGGGCTCCTCCAAGGTTAGCTGTGACCGCGCAGCCCTGCCAGGCCAGACCGGCTCGCCGGAACTGGCCCGCCGCAGGACTCGCCCCATCCCCGTAGGTGGCGTCGGCTCTGCGGTCTCGACCTCCTCCTCCGACGACCTGCCGGTCACATCTTCGACCAAAGGAGCCTCGGTACCGGCACTGCTGACTGCCCCGGTGGCCGTCGCCCACCGGGCGAGCTCCTCCTCCTCCGCGGCCGTCGCGGCCTTGTCCTCCACTCCGCCGGCGTTGTCGGCCTCCCTGGCGAGTTGCGCCTCCCTCGCCCTAGTGGCGATATAGTTCAGCTCCGCCTGGGAGGTGTCCTGGACAAGCAGTCGCTCGGCGTCGGTGTTGACATACGCCTCATGCAGGGTGTCGAAGAACTGCTGCACTTCGGCGTCCTTCGGCTCCTTCCAGCTCGCGACGGGGCCATGCACGTTGCAGTCCGGCATCATGGCGATGATCTCAGACCGACGCGAGTTGTTGCACAACGGGACCACCCCATCGGCAGCTTGAATAGAGCGCCCTTGACGACCTTGCCGGCCTTCGCGGCGGCCCTCGCAACCTTGCCAGTCCGCTCGACCTCGCCGTTGCGGCCCACGTCGAGCTGGAAGATCCGCTGGCAGAAATGGGCGTGCGCCATCACTGTGAAGTTATGGTCGAGGCCGGGGCAGAGCCGCATGATGTCAGCAGGATCCGTGAAGAGCCAGGCTGGCCTCCTCTTGTTATGCAGAGGAGCGATCCGGCGACGGATGAAGTCTGCCCCGATCATCTCAAGGGTGAGCCTGGCCTGGGTAAGCCGGAGGATCCTGGTGGTGGCGACCGTGAGTTTTCCGTCGTCGGTGTCGACGTCGCTCCAATCGCTTCCGTGAACCAGCGGCGCCCGGCGAACTCTGCAGAACGCCAGTCCTTCTCTTCGATCTAGCACCACCGGCCCCGCCATTCTTCCCACCTCTCCTTCATGGTGCCGTCCGGGTACGCTCCCTTGGATTTGGGGATCCAGGCGATGCACCCCGAGATGGGTCCTCCCGTCTAGATCCGAGGGAAGAAGTAATGGCAGAAGAGCGCCGTGTTGGGGTGCACCCCGGCAAAGCCGTCGCAGAGGTGCGCGAAAAGGGACATGCACGCCACCATGTTCGGAGTAAAATCCAGGAGGTGCAAGCTGAAGGTGTGCATGATGTCGCTGAAGAAATCGGAGAAGGGAGGACAGAGCCTGCAAGAAAAGTAATCAACAAAGAAGGGGTACCGATTTGGGACAGCCTCCGCGCAGATGGCGGGGATGACGCACGTGGCCGGATGCCCCAAATCCTAGCCCCCGTCTTCACTCCCCACAGTGGCCTGAAGGACTCCCGAAGCTCGAACAGGTCGACCGTCGAGGGGAAGAAGGCGGACTGCGTCCACTGCACCGCCAGCGCACTCTCCGGCGGCTCCGCAGCTCCGCAGCTTCGGCGTCCTTGGCCACTCCCTTGTCCTTGGTGAATTTCGGTGCCATGGCGACTGGGGCAGGAGGGCAGGACAGAGGGCGGCAGAAGTGCAACGATGGCAAGCGGGGACGAAGCTTAAGGAAGAAGAGGGAGGCAGGCGAATGTTTCTGAGATTCGGGTTGCGCGAAGGGTAAAAGGAATAGTGCGCCCGCGGTTATCCCTTTTTATGGGGAAGCCGCGGGGCACGCTGCCCATTTACTGCAATGTGATGCATGCGTGTGGAAACCGCCCCACGCATGCCGCCCACGTCACGCACACCCCTCCACACCGCGCCTCGGGCACGGGTCGTGGGAGGCGGAGCGCGCGAAGAATCTTACCATGGTAAAAACCGCCCACCTGCCCGCGCACCGTTTTGGGCCTGGCCCAACAACGCGTCGCGCTTATGTGTGGCCCAGGCCCAGGGGCCCATGTCGGTGTACAAAAATAGGGACGCATCTTTGTACCCCTTTTCCTGTGCACGGGCAGTCAGAGCCGCGCCCACGGCCACACCAAGCAGAACGAGGGAGGTGAGCCAAGGTAAGATCGAAGCCCAAGGTAGTCAAAGCAATGCTAAGGCCAAGACCACAAAGAGCGGAGGGATGAAGCAAGTTCCCCCGGCAAGACTCTTGCCGGGACAGCTCGCCCCGCACCAACAGAGCGAGCCACCCTTGAGCCCACGGCCCCCAGTGCCATCATAAGCATGGGACCAGGGCTCAGGAAGGCACCCCTGTGGTGACATATAGATCTTTGTGAAGACATATTCAAGATCAGATCAGACGATGATGATTCTCGGCAAGATCCTTGCCAAGGAAGGCCATCAGACCCCCGACAAGATCCTTGCCGGGGACGACAACACGCCATGGCGAGACCCTTGCCGGGCCACCCGGCAAGGCCCTCGCCAAAGACGCCGGCAAGGCCACCGCCAAGCCCACGTCAACCAAGCTTCCACCGATGTTCACATGCAGCTGCCAGCCCAACCAGCTGGGCGGGCACCTGCGTGGTAACATGCAGCTCCCAGGCCAACTCATCAAGCGCCTACATGGCGGCATGCAGATCTTCGTGAAGGCTCCACCACCGCGCCAACTCAGCTGCCTGCCTGCCTACATGGCACCGCATGCATCCCCGGCCGAGGCGCGTGTCGAAGCAAGGAGGAGCGGCAGCGGATGGGACGGGCCTCGCCCCCGTCCCCGATAAAGTAGGACGACACCTAAGCGATGCATTAAATGCACCTTGTCCTGTAATACGAGGGATAACCTCGTGCCACTATAGACCTTTCGACCTCCTGTGTGCTACTATGGCAACCCCTTTTTCCTATAAAAGGAGGCCCGAGGCTACGAGGAGAGGGGGTCGGCTCTTCTGAACCACACGCTGACCACAGCTAGTTCGGGAGCTCAAGAACTATCAGAAATACACCCACCAAAGCAGGACTAGGGTTTTACGCATCCTCGCGGCCCGAACCTGGGTATACAATCTTTGTGCTATCTACTAGCCCTGCTCTCCTCGCAACCCCGCACCCCGACAACCATAGCAGGGATTCTTGTGATCCCATAGGTGTCGTTCCACACCGACAGTTACTTTATACATGTGATTTACCTCTATTATAAATCCTCGAGTACTGTGTGTCAGCATACCGATCCAGGGATGACACTTAAGCACAGACACTTGACTGTCTGACGTCGGGTCGCTACAATCAGTAGGAATACTAGATTCACCATCCTTCTCCTCCTTATCTTCATCAGCTACTGGAATGCCAAATTTTTGGCCATCTCACACTACTAGGGAAAAGGTTAGCAGCAGCGCGGGTTTTAGGTATATCAGTAGCGCGGGGACCGTCGCTACTAATAAGGCACTACAGCTAACTCATAGCAGTAGCATGTGCACACCCGCGCTACTGCTATACAAGTGTACCAACAGCGTGCTTCGTGGAAGCTCTCTACTTCTAATAGCTCTAGCGCACTTTTCCTGGACGCTCTACTGCTACTATGGCACTGCTGCTAACTTTTCTCCACTCGCTACTGCTAATTTTAGTAGTTTTTTCTGCATATTTGTTTTGTATTTGAATAGGCTTTATACAATAATCTTTAGCATATGATACACATACAAATGTAATCATAGCATATATACAAATAGTCTCATCAAATCATGTCATCATCATAATCATCATCCAACACAAAGTGGTCTCTCGTCATCATCTCGAAAATAGCGATACAAATCTTGATTACTTGCAACTACATTGTCATCCATGTAAACAATGATATACGTGAGAAGAACTATCACTTTGCGTGAACCTAAACTTACTACTGGCTGTCGCTCGGAAACCAGAAACCGGTACACCTGGGCCTGACATTCCGGCCACTAGTCGTATACTCCTAGTGTAGCACTTCTTCGCCATCAATGATCTATACACCTGCATCGTCACATGAGTCGATGATATGAAACATATATAGTTGAGTAACAGAAAGAGACAGACTTGGCAAAAATAGAAGCAACATATCATAAGAATAAATAACAAAGTTCATCGTACCCAAAATGCCCTAACTAGAGTGATCTTCGCTAGTCAAGGAGGACGGTTTAATTACATCACAAATAAAGTTTCGTCGTGCATAATTCAAAGTTTCGTCATACAGATAGTATGGAGTAAACGGACACATTGTCATATATCGACAATCACTCCATGTCGTGCCATCCATCCAAGTCAGGGAGATAGTCCCCGAGCTTAGTGACAGGCTTCAGGTCGAGACGCTGAGCGGCTACGCGTGTTCGGACATCTTCCCGCGACATTTGTCCTTCGTAGAACATCCCTGTTTTTTCGACGACCTCCTTCATGATGATTTGGGAAAGTTTGCGCTGAATGATAGAACTCAGCTCGAAGTCGATGATCCTCGACATCTCCTAAGTTCTTTGCCCATTGCAGAATATGGGCATTGCCGGATGTAGGTGACATGCGAAGGTTATGGTGATCTCGTATGTACTCCAGCTTCTTGTGTAGGACATAGAATCCATCATAAAGAGAATCACTCGGTTGCTGGATGTAGCAGAAGTCGATCTTATGGTCGAAGGCGGGCCTGTCGTTCTTTTTCTTCTTGTCCTTGACCACTCCACCCCGTGCACTGTAGTAAATCATAGCACTGTCGAGAACATACTTGATGTGGGTGTAATCCTTTTTGTTAATGTTCTTCGATGAGTCCAAGTAAAGAGCGTGGGAGTATCGGGGGTAGACGATGATGAGGATGGCGCGCCCGCCGCTTCGCAAAATAAGTACACCTCAAATTAATTAGTCTCCACCATGCAAATGAATGATTGAAATCAAAGGAAGGATATCCGCGCGGATGACTTACATGGGATGATAAGGCATGAGAATCGCCTCCTTGTCCTTATTGGCGAGCATGAAATTCATGATGTATTTCCTCGCGTATTCACAATGCTTTGCATAGACTCCCAAGAAGGCCTCGTGCATGAAGTACGGGTCAGCAACACAGATATGAGGTATCTTCTCAACCCCGATGAGGTAGTTCATGTGCAAAGCATAAAGGCGGACAAACGCAAAATCCAGCTTCTTCAAGTGAAACATGTCGAAGATGTAACCAAATCAAAGGAAGAACTTCTCCGCAGCGAATGTGTCGATGTACGACAATCCTCGCGGCACGTTAACCACGTAGAGTGGGTATCCTGGATTTTTGGAGGCGATGATGCCTTTCTCTATCTGCAACACATCATCATGAAGTCTCCTTAAATCACCGATTCTGGCCCCTAGAGCTGCTTCAGGTAGGATTGGTTGACCGGGGATATGCCATTTTGCCGCACCGGGGATATCTATACGGTCTTGAACCTGAGGCTGCTGAGGCAGCTGGATCACAGAAGCAGCTTTTTTGCCTTTCCTCGGTCTCTTCCTAGACTTCTTTCCTACAAGAAGGTTGTCCATAATACGTTCAGACTCTGGAGGCAGCAATTCAGGCACCGACTCATGACGCTCAACCCCTAAGTAGGCGCCAGTATAGACATACTCTTGAGTGTCATTGTCATCCTCATCCTCATCTATGGCGACGTCACCAGCGACTAATGGAGTAGGCGAGGTGTTGATGTTCATACCTAACTGTGTGCTCATGGGTGTGCTCCCGGCCGGCTTCAGACAAAGCAGACTCTTTGGCCACAACCGGACCCACCCATTGCAACAATCACCAAGCCGCTGCAGGGTCTCGTCGTCATCCCCAACTAGTACCGGAGGAGCCAAATTCTCGTGGCCCGGTTGGACACTAGCCACGGAAACCTTGAAGACTCCTGGGGATCGGCCGACTGTGGAACAATGGTTCCTTCGGCTCCATTATCGTTGCCTTCCCCACGTCCACCTTATGGTCGCCGATGGTGTACAATATGGTGCACGGGGTTTTGTCGGCCTGCAAAGAAAATTCTACGACGTGAGCCGGTCGAAAGGCAACAAATTTGGGAGATTGTACATTTATTGAAGGGGGGCGGTTTGACAGATACCGTGAGGGCATCGAGCTCATCCAAAGATGAAGCACCGCTGAGCATGTCCAGTGTTGGAGCCAGTGCCGGAGCAGGTGTGGAAGCCGGTGCAGGAGCAGGTGTAGGAGCCGGTGCGGGAGCAGGTGCAAGAGCCAGTGCCAGAGCAGGTGCGGGAGCAGGTGCAGGAGTAGGTGCGGGAGTAGGTGCAGGAGCCGGTGCAGGAGGAGGTGTTGGTGCAACACTAGTCGAGCTGCTGCTGAGGAAGTCAGCAAGGGGAAAGTCCGCTGCATTTTTTTCTAGATTTTGCCTGCTCCAATTGAAAACGGCCGGAACCAAGGTAGTAGACATATCTACAAGCACCTGTTTTGCTGCAGCTACCACTATTGTGACTGTCTCAGATGATTTCTTTCCAACCGCAATCTCAACCTTCTTGTCGATGTTTTCTTTAGTTAACCTCTGTCTTTCCTTTCTCTCCTCCGTGGTCTCACGGTAGTACTTCTTCGACGTGGCGCCGTCTCCGACACCGTGCACGCGTCCATACGATGGTCGAGTCTCCACCGGGAGTCCTTGCAATATGTTCAACGCCCGGTTGAATGGAGTGTCCCACTTGGGCCTCGCCAACGCCTCAGACGGCAAGTCGCTTTCGGCCGCAATCCTATGCTGCTCTCTCTGCAAAAGGCACAAGGATTGTTAACAAATATGCCTAACGTGCCGTCAAATTGATCAGAAACTAAAATTACCGGCAGTCTAATGAACTCCACCGTGACCGCGTTCTTCTCGCACACCTTCTTCACTGGGTCCCAACGGTGCCGGGCCCTGAGGACGTCACGCTCCTGCGGGATGGTGAACTACGCCAAGGGGTCTGGGATGCCCAGACTCACGACTTCCGCGTCCTCCTTGGCCCATATGGACCTCTTCCCGCCGTAACCACGACTTCCGAGGTGGTGGCACCCAATGTTCTTCTGTTGATGCCCCTTCATGTACTCTGAATTTTTTTGGCATCTTCGGCCTCGCAAGCCATCTTGAATATTTCAAAGTGCTCTGCCGTGATTGTCGGATTATCCTTTACAATCTCGGAGTAGGGTTCCTTTTCGTTGACGATCTGATATTTCACCCTTGCTTTCCGGGCGGCCAACACGTCGCTAAACTTGCTCATGGCGTGTTTGTTTATCTTCTTCATTGCCGGGTCCTTATCTGGATCTTTATAATCCTTTTCATTCCGGCCCGGGAACAAGAATATCTGGTGCAGCTTCTTTAGGAGGGAGGGCCTCATATTTATCTATCTTGTTTAGTTTCTCATCGTTGATGGTGGCAGTTGTCCGTATGATGCAGCCAATTTGATTGTCGTAGCACGCGCGTGCTTCCTTGGGCGCGTTTGGCTCAAAATTGCCGTCGTCCACCTCCGTGACCACCAGTCTTGTAGTCCTGAGCTTGTTAGGAAGCCGTCGCCTCTTTGCTTTCGGTTCTATACCAGCTCCGCTCCCCAAGGCAGCGCTGGTCTCAGTCTCAGCGCCGGTCTCGATGCCGGTCTGAGTCTCAGCGCCGGTCTGCGTGTCGGTCTCAGTCCCTGATGTGACCTGTGGGCCCAACAACAACATTAGTTGATCATCGGCAAGGCTCAAAAATTCGTCTGCCCCCAGGTAGACATCGTTGCAATCACCAGAACCCCGTCCTTCATTGTTCCTAGCCATGTTTCCTACGATTAAATCTAGTAAATTAATTCTAGACCTAATAAAATGAATAATGACATACAAAAGGCCTATGTTTTGCAGGAACATTTCCTCCTTCCCGGTGCGGCAAATCCCGGGCACTCGACATGTCCTTGTTTGTAGCACAAGTCTTGCCGAAATTCATTGAAAATTTTGGCATGACTTTTGCTAAAAAGTGCACAAATCGAGAACCTGAAATTTGCGGAAATGAATCAACATTCCTGCAAAACATAGGCCACTCAGCTTCATTTCCTGGAAACAACAAAGCCACTTGGGCACAATCGAACCACTTCAATGAAAAGATATACCATCAGCAAACACTATTGAGGAATTTGCATATAACATGGCCACTTTAATGAAAAGATATAATCAACAATAATGGAATATGCAAATGAACATCTATGACATATATCATATAACAACAATATTGTTTTTGTTTACATAGCAACAATTAGTTTAACTAAGTTTTTGAAAAGAAAAACAATTCTATTTTTTTATAGCTAAATGCCATAGCTACCATTTTTTATTTATAGCTAAATACTTTTGTTTTTGTCTAAAGCTAAAAGTCTAGGAACTCCATTTTCTCTAACCCTTCTAACGTCACCGAAATTTCCACAGCAAGAGCTTAGTACCTACACCCAATTTCTTAAAAAATATTCAGGTGCATAGTCCAAATAATTCAAATTTCATTTGAATGAAATTTGGAACAGATTTAGGTCCATAGTCCAAATAACTTTTTATAGCTAAGTGTTTTTTCTTTATAACCACTGTTAATTCAAATCTAAGTGCTACTATTATTTACATACCCTCTATTAATTTAAAGCTAAATGGAATTACTATTTAGGCATTTTCATAAAAATTTGCCCTAGCTAATCTCCTAAAAAATTGCTAATCATTTCTCCTAAATGCTAAAAAATGCCTACTGCCCTAAACAAATCTAGGGTTCATATGAACATCAACACAACATCAACATATATATGAATTGCCCTAGCAGAGAGACAGAGAGGAGGGTAGGGGAGAGGAGAGGCAGAGCCTTACAGTCGGCGGCGAGGGCAGGCTTTGGCTCGGGTGGCAGAGGTCCTGGGTGGGCTCGGGCGGCCGCGGTGAGGTCGAGGGCGGTGGCGGTGAGCTCGAGGGAAGCGACGGTGAGGTCGACGACGGCCTCGGGTGGCGGCTGTGAGGTCGAGGGCGGCCTCGGGGCCAGGCGGTGTGGTCGAAGGCGGCAGGGCGACGACGGCGATGGAGCAGTTGGGGGAGAGGGGGGAGGACTTAGCGAAATTTTGAGCCTGTGCGGCCGGGGGTTAAGTCAAAAACTAGTAGTAGCATGTTTTGCCAAACGCGCAATAGCTAAGTTAGCTATAATGTTTTCCAGTGAAAGGCGCCACAGCTATTTCTTTCTGTTTTCTTTTTCTTTTTCTTTTGTTTTCTTTACATTTTCTTTTTTTCATTTCTCCTCTTTCTATTTCTTTCATTTTCATTTACTTTTCTACTTATTTTTCTATTTATTTTCTTTTTCATAGCAGTAGCGTTCTATAGCATAAACGCGCTGCTACAAAGTTTTTAGCAGTAGCGTGCTTCTGGAAGAATCGCTACTACTATTCCTAGCCTACCGGCACCAGCGAGGGAATTATAGTAGTAGCACTTTTCCACGCAGACGCGCCACTGCTACAACAATGGTTGTAGCATGCTTTTGTAACAAGCGCTACTAATAAGTAGCAATAGCATCGTGTTTTGACCAACACTACTGCTATACCTCTGTGTATAAGGTTTTCCCTAGTAGTGTCTTGTCATCCATTGGTGCAATGACTAAATCAGTTGGGTCATTTATCTCTACTAAATTCCAATCAACAGAAACAACCCTTCGAACACCACCAGAGCCCTCTTCTACATCACCCCCCTAAGGTAATACTGTCACTTCACCTATACACATGGGCATTATCTGCCTCTCTGAAGCCCAATCATCATCTACCATATGTGAAGCTAACTTTGATGGCACATATCCAACCTTAGAATCTGATTTCAGATCAACAAGCACTACATGAAACATAGTCTGTTTGGTTGTCCAGCCATCTTGTCGATCGATTTCATCGACCATGTCTTCACCATCCTCAATTCTCACATACTCTCCTTTCCAACTATCAAACCTTAACAATGCTACCTCTTGCTCTGGACCCCAAAAAATGCTCTCCCCAATTTTTTCTACCACATTCTCCATGGCCTTCTTTTCCATGCTATGTAGTTCTTGTGGATCAATCTCTGCAAAATCAATCTCCCACTTCACAATTGTATCTCTCTATGTCCCGCTTGCTACAATCACCTAGCTTCACCTTAGAAGGAAGGAATTCCACAGTGAATTCAAACGTCCGAGCAACATGCCCCCTGTTTTGGGGTAGTGTGAGGTGACCTAGCGGAAGCAGATGAGGCACAAATCACATAGCTTGGAAAGGATGCACATTAAGGAATTACCTAGTCGATATTGTTATCTCTGGCGGCTCCATCATGGTCAGCCCCCTCACACCCACCCAAATCTGGATCAAGTCGACCAAAACATAGGGAAACAGGGCGATGCGGTGAGATCTAGCTCGACACAGAGGGGAACGGGACAGGGTTCCAGATTCACTCACCACAGCCGCTGCCATTGCCAAGAACGAAAGCTCCTCCGTGCTGCTATCACCGAGAACAAAATCTCCATCGCCGGCGCCGGCTCACCACTGAGAGCAAAAGAGGAGGGGGTGGGAGGGGTACACATTCAGACAGGGCATGGGGACACGCTTCACCTGATGCACGGGCCTGCAACTAGATGCACTGCCAATTGGGACCCACATGTCTTAAACATAACCTCACTCCTGTTGGTGACCAGTTTCATCACCCAAGTGGACCTTGGCTATTTGGGCCTCTGAAACGTAGTACTACAACTATTTTCGTCAACTACGTCGCACCCCTTCCATTGCACCTCAAAGATGTCGCACATGAGCTATTTACCCCTTGAAATAAAGAGAAAAATAGATAGAGAGAGATAAGCAAAATGTCCGAAGTTATCATGCACATGTTAAAGAACAGTGTAATGTGCAGCGCGCTGCCCCTGGGAGATTAATCTCCTCTATCCAGGGGCGCGACACCCGATCGATCAAAGATTGGATAGGTTCCATAGTATAGATTAGATCAATTTTGTAATTCCATCCGTACTACTTTTAGCTACCCCAAATGAGACCAATCGTCATGTTGGTACAAGCTACACGCGCAACGTCGGCACTAGCCTTCAACCAAGGCTTCATGGTCATCGATTGTGCGAAATCAACCACGCAAGCGGTCTGCACACTCGACCAGACACGCATGGTGGCGGTAAGATTCGTCCCAGGAGGACGATCTTCCGAGCCAGATGTCGACATCGGCGAGACGCCACCGGCTGCACCGAGCATTATGTCTACACCAGCCGCATACGTCAATCATGGGAGGGCTAACCTGTACGAGCCATCGAGCGTGCCACATTGGTGCTGTAGAGCGCCCGAGTCTTCCCAGAGTCGATATCGCGAGTAGGTCAGATTCGTGTGGCCTCTTTGCGGCTCAATGCCGTACCGGCGGCACGTGCACGATCCAGAGCAGGCGCGCGTCGATCCCATGCGCTGGAGTAGCCAGCTTCAACCACGCGGCACCGCGAGTGCGACTCTATCCAGCCCAGGCGCAAATCCACCTCAACCAGGCAACCATCTACACCACATGCATGGACGTGGGACCCAAGGTGACCTAGAGATTACATGTTCACATGCAGGTTTCAGCGATGGTGATTACTTCGGTTCTTCGGCCAGATATGATCTCTGACTTGCTGGAGCTCCAACCGGCCTCTTGCTCATGGACACCTGATGACCCACAAGTATAGGGGATCTATTGTAGTCCTTTCGATAAGTAAGAGTGTCGAACCGAACGAGGAACAGAAGGAAATGACAAGCAGTTTTCAGTAAGGTATTTTCTGGAACCATTGAAATTATTGGTAACAAATAGTTTTGTGATAAGGTAATTCGTGACAGGTAACAAGTAATAAAAGTAAACAAAGTGCAACAAGGTGGCCCAATCCTTTTAAATTTGTAGAAAAGGACAAGCCTGGACAAGCTCTTATATAAAGGAAAGCGCTCCCGAGGACACATGGGAATTATCGTCAAGCTAGTTTTCATCATGCTCATATGATTCTTGTTCGTTCCTTTGATAATTTGATATGTGGGTGGACCAGTGCTTGGGTACTGCCCTTCCTTCGACAAGCATCCCACTTATGATTAACCCCTGTCGCAAGCATCCGCAACTATGAAAGAAGAATTAAGGTAAACCTAACCATAGCATGAAACATATGGATCCAAATCAGTCCCTTACGAAGCAACACATAAACTAAGGTTTAAGCTTCTGTCACTCTAGCAACCCATCATCTACTTATTACTTCCCAATGCCTTCCTCTAGCCCAAAAAATGATGAAGTCTCATGTATTCGACGTTCACATAACACCACTAGAGGAAAGACAACATACATCTCATCAAAATATCGAACGGATACCAAATTCACACGACTACTTGTAGCAAGACCTCTCCCATGTCCTCAGGAACAAACGTAACTACTCACAAATCATATTCATGTTCGAAATCAGAGGGGTATTAATATGCATAAAGGATCTGAACATATAATCTTCCACCGAATAAACCAAGTAGCATTAACTACAAGGAGTAATCGACACTACTAGCAACCAACAGGTACCAATCTGAGGTTTTGAGACAAAGATCGGATACAAGAGATGAACTAGGGTATGAGTGGAGATAGTGCTGGTGAAGATGTTGATGGAGATTGACCCCCTCCCGATGAGAGGATCGATGGTGATGACGATGGTGATGATTTCCCCCTCCCGGAGGGATGCTTCCCCGGTAGAATAGCTCCGCCGGAGCCCTAGATTGGTTCCGCCAAGGTTCCTCTTCGAGAGGGCGGCGCTATGTCCCGAAAGCTTCCTCCTTATTTTTTCCAGGGCAAAATACACCTTATACCAAAAGATGGGCATCGGAGGCCTGCCAGGTGGCCCACGAGGCAGGGGGCGCGCCCAGCTGGGTAGGGTGCGCCCTCCACCCTCGTGGACGGTGGCTGCCCCCCTCTGGTGCTTTCTTTGCCCAATATTTTTAATATATTCCAAAACTGACTTTCGTTGAGTTTTAGGACTTTTGGAGTTGTGTAGAATAGGTCTCTAATATTTGCTCCTTTTCCAGCCCAGAATTCCAGCTGCCAGCATTCTCCCTCTTCATGTAAACCTTGTAAAATAAGAGAGAAAAGGCATAAGTACTGTGACATAATGTGTAATAACAGCCCATAATGCAATAAATATCGATATAAAAGTATGATGCAAAATGGACGTATCAACTCCCCCAAGCTTAGACCTCGCTGGTCCTCAAGCGGAAGCCGATATCGAAAAATATGTCGACATGTTTAGAGATAGAGGTGTCGACAAAATAAAATACGGACATGGGGGCATCATGATTATTCTTAGAACAGCAACATATATATGTGTACTCGTGAAAGGTGCAGCCATGTTCAAACTCACGAGCGAGCCGATGCTACCGCTGAAACCACTGGAGGCACTATCAGGGGATCTCACGAGACTACATGACCATGTGATGTCGACTGAGAAAATCTTAATAGCCTCGAAGGATCCATGATATCCGACATACACGGCTCGTGTGCCTGAGGGGAAGTGCTACGTCGACACATGACCCGCGGAGGTGTTCTTCCTGCGGTTTGACCATATCTTTGAGATGTTTCTAACAAGGCGGCTCAATTTTACAATCGTCCGCCTTTTTGCGCTACATATGAGCTCCATCATGAAGAGAGAAGAAGTCTCGCAAATCTCTGTGGCGGATCTGTACTACATACATGAGTCTTTCTTGAGTCTCGGCGACTTTGAGAGTGAAACTGCTAGGGAGTACCTCCAAAACTCCATGGTATAGAATAAGGAGCAGGAAATTGTCCTCCCGCCTTATCATCCAAAGTAAGTCAGTTCCAAACAACCCTTTAGTATATTTCAATCATTCCTTCTCGCTCATAGGGAGAATAATTTGAGGTGTCTTTTCCCCGTAGAAACGGGCACTCTATCCTTATCGTTCTTTACCCGCGAGTCTCCCACGCCATGTATTTCGACCCTACTAGAGACTACGAGAAGAAGGACTACACCCACATAATGAATATTCTAGATGATGCTCTTCAAGGCTTCAGCATTAGGGGTGGACACATACAGATCAGGAAACAAAGAACAAGAAGTTGGGTTTCTCGCATAAAACTAACTTTTGCTGCATCCATGTCCCAAAACCAAGCAAGAAAGATGGATTCTACCTCCTCCATCTCATGATTGAGTTCAACACGGATCACCAAAAGCTTCATATGACAACCAGAAATGATGATCATATCCACAAGTGGGTACAATCTCATGGAGAAGCGGATTATAAACTTAGAGACGACTTCTTTCGCATCCAAAGGGACATTGCGACGATCATCATGAAAGAAGTCGTCGATGAGAAGGGGATGTTCCACCACGGACCTATATAGCGAGCTAACGTCCGATCTCGCATAGGCATGCAACGTCATGACCTAACATCATTCAAGAAGTTAGGGTCCATCCTTGATGATATGGAAGGATTGAACTTCTAGTGATTTACGATGCCTATGATGATGATTTGTGTTGGTTGAACTTGTATACATTCTGTAGCGTTGAAACTTTGTGATGTCCACAGTCCCAGCCGAACTTGCGTAACGCTACTTTGTTAGTTTGGGTACGATGACATGCATACCTCTAGTTAATTAGTTTGCGTACTATATGTTGCATCTAGTTGCTAACCCTTTCTTTTTTGTGTTGCTCTAGTATATTTTGTTGCATATGATCGTACATTATCGTGATGAAGATGCATCTCTAACAGGTACCTAGATTCTTGATGGTGAAGAAGGAGTGCTATGTCGTGTACGAAGGGAAGGTTCCGGGAGTGTATGACGAGTGGTATGAGTGCCAGGCGCAAGTGGAGGGGTTCTCGGGCGCCAGCCATAAAGGCTTCAAAAGCAGACAAGAAGCACAAGCTAGTTACTTGAGGTTCAGGCTAGTGCGAGAGAGGCCTCATAACCGCCGCCTCATGTACTACATACTTTCGCTATCAGTCATAGTGATAGCACTTCTCGGGTATATCATTGTCCAGATGGATGACATTGTAGTTGCAAGTATTCGAGATTTGCATGTATCGCTATTTTCGAGATGATGATGAGATACCACTTTGTGTTGGATGAGGATTATGATGAGACTATTTGTATGCGTATGCTATGATTACATTTGTGGTCTCATAGCCATTTGTATGTTTATGATGATGACATTTGTATGTGCTAAAGATTCTTGTATAAAGCCTATTCAAATACAAAACAAATATGCAGAAAAAAATCAAAACTACTAAAATTAGCAGTAGCGACTGGAGAAAAGTTAGCAGCAGTGTGCCAGTAGCACGGCCTAGCAAATCGCGCTAGTGCTATTAGCGGTAGCTAGTTTCCGTACAGCACGCTACTGCCACACTTATATAGTAGTAGCACGGGCGTACACGCACTGCTGCTACAGGTTAGCTGTAGCGCCTTATCAGTAGAGTGGATCCCCGTGATACTTGAAAGTGCAACTATCCCAAGGTGGTTTTGGTAATTCCTAACAACATATAGCTCATTAAGCTAATGCTATTTCAAGATTAATATCTGAGGAAAGCTCAATGATTGGCATGGCATGGATGAGAAAAGTGGACCCCTCAAAATGCTAGGGACAAAAGGATTGGCTCAAGCTCAAAGCTCAAGACTCTACATTTTCTATTTTAGTGATCCAAGATCACATTGAGTCCAATGCTATCAAGGAGGTATGAGGTGTTGCTTAATGAGTTTCTTGCTCAAAATGCTTAGTGATATGCTCCAAAAACCTCAACTACTTTCTCACATCCACATATGACCAAAACCAAAAGTCAAACTCGGCCCCACCGATTCTTTCTATCTGGCGCCACCGAGTTCAGATGTCACAACCACTGCCACAAACCCTAGGCAAATCGGTTTCACCGATAGGAATCTCGGTCTCACCGAGATGTGATTGTAATATCTCTGTTTCCCTTCGTAACGTTTCGGTCCCACCGAGATGAGCGATCGATCCCACCGAGATTGCAATGTAAACTCTCCGTTTCCCTTTTGTAACATTTCGGTCTCACCGAAATGAGCGAATCAGTCCCACCGGGTTTACCTGACCAACTCTCTAGTTAGCTTATTACCAAAATCGGTCTCACCGAGTTTTTGTAATCGGTGTCACCGAGATTACGTTATGCCTTAACCCTAACCATATCGGTCGTACCGAGTTGCATGTCGGTCCCACCGAAAATCCTAACGGTCACTAGCTTTGCTGAATCGGTCCGACCGAGTTTATCAATTCGCTCCCACCGAGATTAGCAAGTTGTGTGTAACGGTTAGATTTTGTATGGAGGCTATATATACCCCTCCACCTCCTCTTCATTTGTAGAGAGAGCCATTAGAATGAACCTACACTTCCAACTTACCTTTTTTTGAGATAGAACCACCTACACTTGTGTTGAGGCCAAGATATTCCATTGCTACCATATGAATCTTGATCTCTAGCCTTACCCAAGTTGCTTTCCACTCAAATCTTCTTTCGGCCAAATCCATATCCTGTGAGAGAGACAGTTGAGTGTTGGGGAGACTATCATTTGAAGCACAAGAGCAAGGAGTTCATCATCAACACACCATTTGTTACTTCTTGGAGAGTGGTGTCTCCTAGATTCGCTAGATGTCACTTGGGAGCCTCCGACAAGATTGTGGAGCTGAACCAAGGAGTTTGTAAGCGCAAGGAGATCGCCTACTTCGGGAACTTCTACCGCTAGTGAGGAAAGTCCTTCGTGGGCGACGGCCATGGTGGGATAGACCAGGTTGCTTCTTCATGGACCCTTCATGGGTGGAGCCCTCCATGGACTCGCGCAGCCATTACCCTTCGTGGGTTGAAGTCTCCATCAACGTGGATGTACGATAGCACCACCTATCAGAACCACAACAAAAACATTCGTGTCTCCTATTGCGTTTGAATCCTCCAAACCCTTCCCTTTACGTTCTTGCAAGTTGCATGCTTTACTTTCCGCTGCTCATATACTCTTTGCATGCTTGCTTGAATTGTGTTAAGATTGCTTGACTTGTCCAAAGTTGCTAAAATCTGCCCACCCCATCTAGACATACTTTTGATCCTACAAGTGGTATCAGAGTTTTGGTCTCCATTTGCTTTGATTTCCATATATTTTGGAAGTCATAGCCTTGGTTTCACAACCTAGGAGAGTATGGCGTCTAGCGAGGGAAATTACCACCATAAAGGTCCTTACTTTGATGGTACTAGTTTTGCTAGTTGGAAGCATAAGATGAAAATGCATATTCTTGGACGTAACCCCGCCGTATGGGCTATTCTGTGTATTGGCTTGCAAGGTGAATTCTTTGATGGGAGAGAACCAAACCACGAAGTTACTGCGGAAGAGCAGAAGATGCTGCAATACAATGCTCAAGCTTGTGATATCCTCTTCAACGGATTGTGCCCTGAAGAATTCAACAAAATCGGCCGTCTTGAGAATGCAAAGGAAATTTGGGATACTTTGATTGATATGCACGAAGGTACCGACTCCGTCAAGGAATCCAAGTTGGATGTGCTTCAAAGTCAGCTTGACAAGTTCAAAATGAAGGATGGTGAAGGTGTCGCTGAAATGTACTCTAGGCTTGCTCTTATCACAAATGAGATCGCTGACTTAGGAAGTGAAGAGATGACCGACAAATTCATCATCAAGAAGATCCTAAGAGCTTTGGATGGAAAATATGATACCGTATGCACATTGATCCAAATGATGCCCAATTACAAAGATCTCAAGCCAACGGAAGTCATTGGAAGAATTGTTGCTCATGAGATGTCACTCAAGGATAAGGAGGAGCTCCATAACAAGTCAAGTGGAGCTTACAAAGCCTCATGTGAAGCTCACACATCCTCAAGTGAGAAACAAACCTTCAATGAAGAATTGAGCCTAATGGTGAAGAACTTCAACAAGCTCTACAAGAGTAGAAGCAAAGAGAGAAGTTCCAAGTCAAGGTCCTACAATGACAAAAGATCTTCTAGTCGAGAGCGAAATTGCTACAATTGTGGAAGACCCGAACACTATTCCAATGAGTGTACGACATCCTACAAGAGAAGAGAAGATTCTCCAAAAAGGAGAAGTAGAAGAGAAGAATCACAATCAAGAGAGAGAAGGAGTAGAGATGATCGTTATGAACGAAGAACGTCCCGGAGAAGCAAGGATTCGGAAAGGAAGGACAAGTCATCAAGGAGCTACACAAAATGAAGACATCAAGCTCATGTTGGTGAGTGGGTATCCGGCTCCGACTCCGACAATCACTCCGAGAGAAGCTATCACTCCGACTCTGAATATACTCAAGATGAAGGTGTTTCCGGTTAGCACTTGTGTCAACCAACTCCTACGACATATTTGATTCACCAAATGAAGGACTTGGAAGATGCTTCATGGCTAAAGGCCCAAAGGTATCACACCCCGACTATGTTGATTTCAATAGTGATGAAGATGACTTGTTAGGTGATGATGATTTACTTGTTGACAACTCTAGTGATGAATACTATAATGAAACGTAAATTAATCATGCTAATCAAGATAAAACGAATGACAATGATAAGGAGAATATTGAGTTTTTAACTAAAGAACTAAACACTCTTAAGTTAGCTCATGAAACTATCTTAGGAGATCATCGAGAACTTTTAAGGACTCATGAGAAATTACGTTTTGAAAAGCTCAACCTTGAGCAAGAGCATGAGTTCTTAAAAGCAATCAATGATGATCTTCGCAAGAAAAATTCTTCTTACATTGCCAAGCATTTACTCTTATCCACTTACATGCCTCAAGTCAAGTCTAGTAACAAGAACAAGAAAGATTCTACCTCTAGTAGTAAGAATATTCATGCTAAATCCAATGTTGTTTCTTCTAGTAGTTCTCTTGATTTCACCAATGATTCTCTTAGCCAAGTTACACTTGAGCAAGAAAATAGCTTATTGAAGGGAATTATGGAGAAAGGTGTTTACAAGAGCCTTGCCGGGAGTAAGCAATTCGAGGAAATTGTACGCAAGCAAGGAAGGCACCGGAAGAACCAAGGTGTTGGTTTTGAACGAAAGTTCAATGCCAATGGAGTTGAGTGGGAAGAAGATCAATACACCTAGACGAAGTTTGTTCATCAACAAAAGAAGTATGATCCTACTTCCTTCAAAGGGACACAAGCTCAAGATTATCTTCCACCACAAGACCACGAGCAAAAAGGCGAGGATAACTTCAAGAGGAAATTGACGCTTTTGAAGAAGCACCCAAGGCCTTGGTCAAGTGGGTTCCCAGGATGTACTACATAAAGTTCTACTTCATCAAGTACGACTACAACTCCAAGGATTCCCATCAAGATGATGTGGATCCCGAAGAAGAAGAACTAGAGAGTTCTTGAGGGTGACTCCGCCAACATACTTCACTCTTATCATTTTGGCGAGAACAAGTGCAATCAACTTCCACATCTTGCACTAGTTCAAGGAGTCACAAACCCTCTTGTTGGTAAGACAAGGGACAAGGTAATATAATGTTATCATAGACATCATCTTGTGTGTGCATCACTCTATGTCTATGGATATCCTTGTTTGTTCCTTGTGGGACTAACCCATGTAGGTATTGAAAGTGCAACTCACTCCAAAGGATTGCTCCAAATGATCTACATCAACATTGAGCATCCACATCTCCAACACCTAAATGATGTCATCATCGACAAAACCCAAGGTTAGTCCATCCCTCTTAGGGGGGATCTCACATCTAGGGGGAGCTTTACTCTAAGAATTGAGCTAAAACAACTCTAATGGTGTGAACACAACAACGCTTTATGTAAAAGTGGTAACCCCACTTCTGCTCAAACGATGAGTATAACCTATGATCAAATGTTCTCATTTGACTCCTAAGTGAATATACTCACATATATAGATGACCTAGTCATCGCCAATTGCTTGATAGATGCTAGAATTGGTTGTGCATGCTTTGCCACATATTTCATTTGCCATTTTATTGTGTGAGCATGTTGGTTGCATAATTTACTCATTCGAGGACATCCACTTGTTGCTTTGATTGTTTGATTCCTTTTTCTTTTGCCAAGTGGATGGAGAAGAATGCCCAATAACCTTCTCTAGCTATCTATGCTTTTCTCGTCTCAAAATCTATTCATGCTACATCACAAAGTTTGATCAAGTCAGATTCGAACCACTCTGTGTGAGGAGCACTCGGAGTCCCCAATTTGTCATAGACTTAAACTTCCAAAACTTCTTTGTGCGTTTCGGTGTGACCGATTCATCCATTTCGGTCATACCGAGATCACTAAGTCGATCTAGGTTTCCAATCTCGGTGCAACCGGTTTGAACTTTTCGGTCACACCGAGTTGTTCCACTCGGTCACACTGATAGGGTCAGGCTATATATATACGCGGGCCAAAATTTGGAAAAATTTCCTAACCCCTCCTCCCACGCTCAGCCTGCTCTGCCTCCCTGGGTCTCCGGATCGTCCTCCTCATTGCCAGCTGCCTCCCGCCGCTGGTCTCCGCCGCCGTCAACGGAAATCGTCTCCGCCATTGCCGCCGTAGCAGGTCCATTGCCGCACTTAGGGTATGGACTTGATCCTTGTGCTAATCTCACTCCAATTCCTAGCACATTGTTTTGCCATGTATCTTGCCATGATTGAGATCACTCTATCCAGCGAAATCATTCCGTAGTTTAGTTGTGGATTGAAAATTTAGGGTTAGGTTTCTGCCGAAATCATCTCGGACCAACCGAGTTGTTGAAATCAGTTCCACCGATTTGGCTAAGGCCATTGCACATGTGATTCTTGGTCTGACCGAGAATTGCAAATCGGTGTGACCAAGTTCAATTCTTTGTGAAACCCTAGCAGTCTCGGTGCCACCGAACCCTGACTCGGTCTGACCGAGTTCACTAGTGTAGGTTCCAAAAGCTGCTTTGCTATCACGGAGTTTTCAAATCAGTAGATCCGAAATGATTTCTGTGGAAAACTAAAACTAAGTTTTTAACTCATTCTTTTGCAAAAACCTCTGTACTTTGTGATGCTCATCTACTCTACCTCATCTATAATTTATTCACAGGGTCTGCTGTCAGTGTTTGCATCATGTCAGATCAGAGTGGCAGTCAGAACAAGTCTGAGGAGCAAGTTAACATGAGTGAGGGCACTAGTCCCTCTAGCAGCTTTGATGAGGGAAGCAGGAGTACACCCAGCAACTTGCCTAAGGCAGCCACCAGGACCAGAAAGAAGAGAACCTCAGATTCTGAGGATGAGGACTATGTGGCTGTTGAGGAAGAGGCCACCTCAAAGAGGAAAGTTCTGAAAAAGGAATATGGGACAGCTGCTGCCACTAAGCTAGGAATGAAGCAAAAGGTTCCTGCCAAGAGAGTTCCTATGTCAAAGAACGTCCACTCAAGAAACTTTGGGATCTGAACCCAAAGAACAGGTTGTGGCAGAGAATAAAAGGAAGGAAAGGGTCAAGAATACCACTGCCAGAGTGCTTGGAAGATCATCAATTATGAGAGATTCTGAAGAAGAGGAAGAGGATGCTGCACCAACACCCAAAGCTCAAAAGCTTATGGGAGATGCTATAAGGGCAGGGGCTGCTCCATCTAACCCCAAAACTGCTCCTAAGACTGCTGCTCCAGCCCCAAAGCCAAAACCCAAGAGGAGCACCAGGAACATCCCTGCTGAGGAGAAGAACAAGGCCCCAGTGCCTGAAGGTGCTATAGAAGAAGAGGATGATTCTGTTGTTTTGAGGAAGTTGAAGCCCAAAATTCCAGATCACAATGATGCTCACCCAGTTGCAGAGAACATGAAAATCAGGAAGGATCCAGGATTGAGGCTATGGAGAGAGTCTGATCCATATGCCACCAAGGAGAAGGACTGTTGTGGACTACAGGTTCCATACAAAGGAACAACATCACTTCTATCAGACTATTCTACTTTACAAGAAGCCCATAGTGTGTGACATGCGATGGGTTGATTGGAAATTCATTAAGGAAAATGAGGATCACTTCCTTGGTGTATATGACAGCTTCAAGTCATGTGGAGTCGATGAGTTTGTGGCTCAAAAGCTCACAAAGTGGAATGATGAGCTTATTATGCAGTTTTACTCCACAGCTCATTTCTACCCAGAAGGAAGGATTGTCTAGATGTCTGAAGGTACTAGGTACCAGTCAACAGTTGAAGAATGGGCAAAATTGATCAATGCTACTGAGGAGAATGAAGATGACTTGGATGTCTATGCCAAGAAGAAGAAGGATCACAACACCATGGCACATATGTACAAAGAGATCCCAAATGCTGCTCTTGAGACACACAAATTTGGATCAGTACATTACCTTCTGTCAGGTTTGCCAACAATCAACTGGATCGTCAGGCACACTCTATTGCCAAAGTCAGGTGATCACAAGATGATCATAGGCCATGCCATTAACCTGCTTCACATATTTGATGTTCCTCAAAAGTTCAAAATCATGAGCCCAATTGTGGAAACCATAAAGAGAACTATTGCAAATCAAAAGAGAAGTTGTGGGTATGCCCCACATATCCAGGAGCTAATCAACTCCAAGATGGGCACTAGCACATATATCTTGGACAAGGGACATATGCCCATCTACCCAGACTTTGAGGACAACACTTTGGTGATGGATGAGAATGAACCATCTTCTGTGCAATCACAAGCAAAGAGGGAGAAGGCAAGGTCTGAAAAGGCTGCAAAGATGCCAACCATTGATGAGGCATCTCAGTATCTTCTGAAGAGCAAGCAAGATCAGCTTGGCTACTTAATTGCATCCACACTGAGGATTGAGAAGGGATTGGCCACCCTGACTCAAAACCAGGAGAGCTTGGAGAGGATCATGGAGTAGAAGTTCTATGATTTAGATGTGAAGGTCACTGAGATCCAGTCAGTTGTTGAGCAACTTCAGGATGAAGTGTAGGAGAATAAGGGCAAGTCTACCACTAATGCTTTTGCTAGTGTGCCCAGAGGACAGAGATCTGCTGCAGTGCTAGTTACAGACACCAGAGCAACTTCATCTGCACTAGCTTTAGCTTCAGTGCCACCAGCTCCAGCACCCACTCCACCAGCTCCATCTACATCAACCGATGCCTTCATCCTTGGAGTTTTATATACACCACCACCTGAAGACCAAGCTTGAGAGTCGATCTAGCACTATGCATTTTTATGAACTTTTTGGTAACTTGTTGCCAAAGGGGGAGAAAATGTATAGATCATAGGCTTCGAGCGAGAGTGTTGCTCTTTGTTCTCTCTTATTGTTTGGTGGTTGAACTTTGTTTATTTGCTTGTTTGAGATACTTTATGCTTGTGTGTGATACTTGGATGATCATGTGTTTGATCATATGCTACCTTAATGCTTGTTGGATGACATTATCTTTTTATATCCCCATATGATCATTCACTTTGCTTGGTGATGAGTGCATGTATTTAATTATTATCATTTTGAGCGCTCCACCAAGATGTATGTGACGTGGAAGAATAACCCATGTTCCTAACTCATTGTGCATTTGGAGTCCAAAGCAAATCTTAAACTATGCACAAATTTAGGGGGCGCTCTTGCTTTTCACATACTTCTCAAAGTGACAATGTTTTTAACCCTTATTATGATTTTTCGAAGCTTTCATCTATATGTTGTCATCAATTACCAAAAAGGGGGAGATTGAAAGTGCAACTATCCCTAGGTGGTTTTGGTAATTCCTAACAACATATAGCTCATTGAGCTAATGCTATTTCCAGATTAATATCACACGAACGCTCAATGATTGGCATGGCATGGATGAGAAAAGCGGGCCCCTCAAAATGCTAAGGACAAAAGGATTTGCTCAACATCAAAGCTCAAGACTCTACATTTTCTATTTTAGTAATCCTAGATCACATTGAGTCTATAGGAAAAGCCAATACTATCAAGGAGGGATGAGGTGTTGCTTAATGAGGTTCTTGCTCAAAATGCTTAGTGATATGCTCCAAAACCCTCAACTACTTTCTTACATCCACATATGACCTAAACCAAAAGTCAAACTCGGCCGCACCGATTCTTTCTATCCGGCGCCACCGAGTTCAGATGTCATAGCCACTGCCACAAACCCTAGGAAAATCGGTCTCACCGATAGGGATCTCAGTCTCACTGAGATGGGATTGTAATCTCTCTGTTTCCCTTCGTAACGTTTCGGTCCCACCGAGATGAGCGATCAGTCCCACCGAGATTTTAATGTAAACTCTTTGTTTCCCTTTTGTAACATTTCGGTCTCACCGAAATGAGCGAATCGGTCCCACCAAGTTTACCTAACCAACTCTCTGGTTAGCTTATTACCAAAATCAGTCTCACCGAGTTTGTGTAATCGGTCTCACCGAGATTACATTATGCCCTGACCCTAACCATATTAGTCGTACCTAGTTGCATGTCGGTCCCACCGAGAATCCTAACGGTCACTAGCTTTGCTGAATCGGTCCGACCGAGTTTATCAATTCGGTCCCACCGAGATTGGCAAGTTGTGTGTAACGGTTAGATTTTGTGTGGAGGCTATATATACCCCTCCACCTCCTCTTCATTTGTAGAGAGAGCCATCAGAACGAACCTACACTTCCAACTTACCTTTTTCTGAGAAAGAACCACCTACATTTGTGTTGAGGCCAAGATACTCCATTCCTACCATATGAATCTTGATCTCTAGCCTTCCCCAAGTTACTTTCCCCTCAAAACTTCTTTCCACCAAATCCATATCCTGTGAGAGAGAGTTGAGTGTTGGGGAGTGTAACGCCCTCGATGCAGCTATATCTCCCACGTGTCGAAGCACGACTTAGAGGCATAACCACATTGAAAGCAATGTCGCAAGTGAGGTAATCTTCTCACAACCCATGTAATACATAAGGGAAAGAGATACATAGTTGGCTTACAGTCACCACTTCACACAATTACATGAATAAAGCATTACAACATCCAAATAGAATCAAGGTCCGACTACGGAACCAAAATAAAAGAAGAACCCCAAATGTGACAAGGTCCCCGATCAACCCCAACTGGGCTCCACTACTGATCAACTAGAACGAAACAACACAAAGGACAAGATCTTCATCGAGCTCCTCCTTGAGCTTGGTTGCGTCATCTGCACGGTAACCTCGGCACCTGCAAGCTGGTTTTGGAAGTATCTGTGAGTCACGGGGACTCTGCAATCTCACACCCTCGCGATCAAGACTATTTAAGCTTATGGGTAAGGTAAAGGTATGAGGTGGAGCTGCAGCAAGCGACTAGCATATATGGTGGCTAACATATGCAAATGAGAGCGAGAAGAGAAGGCAAAGCACGATCAAGAAACTATGACCAAGAAGTGATCCTAGAACAACCTACGTCAAGCATAACTCCAACACCGTGTTCACTTCCCGGACTCCGCCGGAAAGAGACCATCATGGTTACAGACGCGGTTGATGTATTTTAATTAAGATCAACTTCAGGTTTTCTACAACTGGACGTTAACAAATTCCCATCTGCCCATAACCACGGTCACGGCTTTCGAAAGTTCAAAACCCTGCAGGGGTGTCCCAACATAGCCCATCACAAGCTCTCACGGTCAACGAAGGATATTCCTTCTAGCGGGAAGACCCGGTCAGACTCGGAATCCCGGTTACAAGAAATCCTCGACAATGGTAAAACAAGTCCAGCAACACCGCCCCAATGTGCTGACAAATCCCAATAGGAGCTGCACATATCTCGTTCTGAGGGCACACTCAGATAGGTCAAGCTACGAGTAAAACCAGCCCTCGAGTTTCCCCGAGGTGGCCCCGCAGGCTGCCCGGTTCGGACCAACACTTTGAGAAGCACTGGCCCGGGGGGTTAAAATAAAGATGACCCTCGAGAGAGCGACTCCCAAGGGAAAAGTAGGTGGTGGTGAGGCAAATGGTAAAACCAAGGTTGGGCATTGCTGGAGGAGTTTTATTCAAGGCGAACTGTCAAGGGGTTCCCATTATAACCCAGCCGCGTGAGGAACGCAAAATCCGGGAACATAACACCGATATGACGGAAACTAGGGCGGCAAGAGTGGAACAAAACACCAGGCATAAGGCCGAGCCTTCCACCCTTTACCAAGTATATGGATGCATTAATTAGATAAGAGATATTGTGATATCCCAACAAGTAAACATATTCCAACAAGGAACAACATCTCCATGTTCCAACAAGGAACAAACTTCAATCTTCACCTACAACTAACAACGCTATAACAGGGGCTGAGCAAAGCGGTAACATAGCCAAACAATGGTTTGCTAGGATAAGGTGGGTTAGAGGCTTGGCTTAACAATATGGGATGCAGGATAAGCAAGTGGTAGGTATCGCAGCATAGGCATAGCAAAAGAGCGAGCAACTAGCAAGCAAAGATAGAAGTGATTTCGAGGGTATGGTCATCTTGCCTGAAATCCCGCAAGGAAGAAGAACGAGTCCATGAAGAAGACAAACTGACGTAGTTGAACGGGTCCTCACAAACGCGACGTTCTCGGAACCAACCCCAAGAAGCAACAACGGAAAGAAGCACACAACATAGTAAAACAACCACCACATAAGCATGACATGATGCCCAACCAAATATGATGCATGCCCGGTCTAAAGAAGCATGGCATGGCAACATGCACAAACAATACTACAAGTTAAATTGAGCTCAATATGCATCGAGATGCATATTGACAAAACACCACATTCCATTATTTCGTTTGATCTCATTATGTACCCAACAATATTAAATGTTGATTAACATGGCAAGAGGTGAAGCACAACAAAACTACCTATCTAGGCAAGTTTAAATGAGGCCGGAAGCAACGAACAAGAATTCCGGTAAAACCCCATATGCATATTTTAAGATTTGGTACTGTTCTGCCCTAAAGACAATTTTAGAGTTTTTAAACATGCGAAGTAAAACCACAATGTTAAACTAGGCATTTTTCTACCCCAAATACATATAAAGTTTGTTTAAAACCGAGCTACGGTTATTAAGTTATGAATTAAATCATTTTAGCATGGCATTAGGCAAATTTGAACAAACAACATTTTAAACATAGATGAAAGTTGCAAAATATTAACCTACACAAAATTCTAAGCAAGTTTCGTATATAAAGTTTTAGCATGTGATGCATAGTTTGTGAGATATTAAAAGTATGAACATGATGGGCTTTGCTGCAAAACTGGTCTCTCTAGAACAATGGACAAATCATAGAATGAAAAAAAAACATGCCATGGGCCGAATCTGGCTGACCCGAAGGTATACAGGAGAGGGGCTGGAGGGGTTGCTCACATTGGGCCTGGCCCGGTTGGTGCAGCAGTGGCAGTCGGTGCTGGATCTGGGCCTCGCGTGGGAGCTGGGCCAGCACGCGCAGGGTAGAAAACAAGACGAGGCGAGGCAAATAGTCAACAGGGTCGAGGCAAGGGGATTTAGCCGGGTTTGCTGTCTCGCTCGATACAAAGGACGCCATGGCGGGGCGGCGCTAGACGAAGACGGACGAGCGGTGACTGGGTCAGGTGAGGCCGGATCTGCCAGGTGGGGAGGAGGAGGTCCACACAACAAGGCTGGTCAGAGGCTCTGGTGGCCGGAGGAAGCGGGCGCGCTACCCTGACGAAGGCGAAGGGACAGGGGAGCTGCAGCGCCGAGAAGGAGGACTCCAGTGAGGGGCCGACAAGGACGCAATCCCTGCAGGCGGCGAGGTGTAGAGGTGGTCCGGCACCGGATCATGGCGGAGAAGAAGCGGGGCGGACACATAGACAAACTACAGCGGCGGCATGGGCTCCTGGTGGCCGGTGACTCGTGGCGTCGCCGCGAGACTCGGTTTCCTGCAAAGAAGAGGACACGGGTAGAGCTTAGAGAGAGAGCCACGGGAGGAAGGAGAAGAGGAGGGCAGAGAGAAAGATGAGGGACGGCGAGGATGGCCTGCGGGTTGCTGCTGCTCGCCGGTAGCGGTTGGGACGGCGACGAGGATGGGTTGCAGGCGGCTCCGACGCGGGACTTGGGGCGCAGGGGCGAGGCGAGCATCGAGCGGATCCGGCGGGTGGCGCTGCTCGAAGGATACCAGACGAAGCAGGACGGTGGCGGTGGCGCCATGGAGCTTGGGCGAGCTCCTTTTCATTCCTGGGAAGGAGAGAGAGAGGACCACCGTGACAGAGAGAGGGAAAAAAGAGGAGAGGAGCGGGATGAGGCCAGTCCTGGTCGTGGCCACCGGCGGCGGGGTCGCCGGAGGGACCGGCCTGCAGGGTCAAGGAGGCTCGGGCGCGAGGGCTCCTGCCCGATCCTGCAGTTGGTTGGATCGAAGGAGGAGGCTGCTGATTGGGGTGGTGCTGAAAACGAAAGAGGAAGTATGGGCTGCAGATTGGACCGACGGGGATCTGGGAGGATCCCAAGGGAGAGGGTGGCGGCGGTGGGTGAGGAGATGGATGGGACAGATCCTTGGTTTTTGGGTTTGGTCTAATATATAAGGCAAAAGGATTTCCGTATAGGGGCATTTGGTCCCTCCGATCTTAAACGGACGGTCCCGGATAAATAGGTGAGGGGGCCCAAATAAGAAAACGGTGACGTTTTGTAGATGTTTGGGGATGATCCGGACACAACGGTGACGACAGTCCGGGTAGGGTTCGGGACAACTTTTGGACGCGCATGTGAGGGGGTCGATGCACCGTGCAAGGAGGGGTTTCGGGGCCTGGCGGTGATAGTGGACTGTGCAGACGGACTAGAGAGGAAAGAGAGGGAAAGCCCGGCAACAGTTTTCGAAGACCGAAAACGTCCGACGTGTGCCGGGCTATAATGCCGCTATAGTTTAACGTTGGAACGTCAAATGGACTCCGAATGCGGTGAAACTTGACAGGCGGTCTACTGACAATAAAACAACACCGCACGTCAACTTTCATCCCATTCCGAGAACATTTTCCAGCCACTTATAAAATACTATTTCGGACATGCCGCAGACGCGTGCAAGTGTGTCTGGGCTCAGAACGGACAACGGAGAGAACGAGGAGGCCGGGACAGATGCATGTTTTGAAAACATGATGATGCAATGCACATGATGACATGACAAGATGCAACACGCAAGCAAATGACAAGGCAACAACAGCGAATAACTGGAGGACACCTGGCACATCGGTCTCGGGGCGTTACAACACTCCACTGCTACAAGAGGATCTCGTCCCGAGATCTAGAATGGCACCGGAGGGACAACGGAAGAGAAAGAGAAGAGGTAAAACTAAGTTGCTTCTTTGACAAACGAGTGAAACCACGAACCTTGAAAAGGTTCAGCCATTTCGAGAAAAGAATACAACAGCGATGAACGAAGTTGAAAACACTCCGTTAGAAAAGAGGGACAAGGAAGAACAACTTCGAGCAGCACTCCGGTTGAGAAGTTATGCAAGACTTGATACGATGAAAATAAGTGGAGCAGAGGACACGACACTCCGGTTAAACAAGATAGAGAAGGAATAAGACTGATATAATTTGGACAGCACTTCGACTGTAAATGGAAGAAATTGAACATGATCTTGACAAAACGAGATGAGGAGTGAAAAGAGCAACATCAATAGACCTCCAGGAGAAAGAATAGAATAAAGATAATTGAGACAAACGAATGTAGAAGGCAATGCCAACTTCTGCTACAAAAGAGTTTGAAAAGGCATCTTTAGGAGAAGGGTTGAACGGAGTTGTTGGAAAACCAACAGCGAAAAGAACAACGTTGTAGTGGACTTATAGAAAACATCTCAAAGCTATGAGGTGAAATTCTGCCACTAACGAAAAATAATAGATTGGATTGATATCAACAAGGAGACAAGAAACTTATTTCACCGGGAGGATAAATGAAGAACTTGGGTCATTCATAAGCACCATAATAGTAACAATCCTTAGGGAAGGCTTTAGGTGAAATATAACCCAAGATAACTCCAATGAAGAGATCGATGGGTTTAAAATACCTCATTCTTGATAACTTGTGAATCATGAAACATGAACTCAAAATATGAAGAATGACATAGCACCACCTTAAATGGTACGGAAGAAAGAATTGCACTCCGGATTGCAAGATGAAGAATGCTTGAGGTCCTCTGAAAAGAATCTCGATGAAAAACTTCGAGAAGGAATTAAATCCTTGATGAACCATCAGGTAGAGCCTCCATGAATAACTCCAGTTACAAAAGTATAACGAGAAGAAAGAGAAGTTGGAAACACAAGGTGAATCCTTGCAATTAATAGATGGATCTTTGCGATGAAATAAATTGAGAGAGCTTGGAACTCCGGAAAAGAAAAGATGAAACAAGTGAAACCGAGAATTTGATGAGTCTCCGGAATAGGGAATTGAGTTCACTCGATGAAACAAAAAAAATAAGAATTACATTATGCTTATGCTTCACCAATTAAATTGATGAAAAACAATGGATTTGGCACACTACTTATTCTCATAAAAAGGATTAAGATAGATATTGCGCAACTTGGGAAGGTCTTCAACGAACCACCGGTAGGATTGAAAACAACGAATAAATTGATATGCTAACGAATGACGAGAACTCTTGAACGAACCACCTTAAGAATTAAAAATGAACGAAGAGAAGATAAAGAAAACACCGGGAAGAATTAGCAAATGAATGAAGATGCTTGAGAGAATTTATATATGAGAGAACGAAGAGATCATGCAGTGATTAGAGGTTATTTGAATGATGCACCGGTAAAATTAGGAGGATGAGAGCTGAAAGCTAGAATGAATAATCCCGAAATGATGGCCTTCGGAGAATCAAACTGAAAATACTCTAAATTACTCCAGATGGGTGAAAAGAAATTCTCACAACTGAAAAAATTATGGGAGGATGGCAGAGAATGGGGCAAGATTTAAAAGAAACTCTTCTTCGGTCTTCAAAATCTGAGAATGACGATGAGAAACACCACCAAATCGTTGAGATACTCCGAAAGAATAAAAAGCGAAGAGATTGAGCCAACGATGAAAAGAATGTGGACGATCTTGGAGAAAAACATAAGACTTATGATGATACATTCTTACGTCAAACTTAGAAATGAAATTTGAGGATAGCTCCGAGAAATTAGAAGAGTCAGGTAAGATCCTGGGAAAAGACCTGTGGGTTAGGGCCCACTCAAAAGAAACACCGTTGAAATGATTACTTGAAAAGAGAGATTGCACCGGTTGAATTAAAAGGCTTGAATGAGATAACAACCTCGAAAGATCTTGAACGAATGCAGAGTGGAAAACACGAATCTTCAAGATATCTTGAGCACTACGGAATAATTAAATAGCGAGAAGTGAATGAATATTAGGTGCACCGGCATGAGAAGGTATTTGAAACGAGGAAAAAGGGATATGAGATCAACACTGAAAGCTTGATTTGAAACCACCGGAGATGAAAAGAATGAAGAATGACGAACTTGAAGCTCCATTAGAATCTTCATGAGAATCACCGGATAAGAACATTAACGGAAAAGGAATGGAGAGGCTTCACACAATAAAATGATACTTGAATAAGAAATTTGGTTCCTTGAAGAAAAGGGTGGGAGGGAGGGAAAACAAAGGCAACCTGGAGACGGATGAAACAAACACCGTTCAGAAGAAACTGATACTTGATCTTGCGGGTGTTGAAATGATCAGATCCACTTGAAGAGAAGCACGCCGGTTAAAAAGGATTGACAAAAACAATCTTGATGATCAAGAAGGATTGGTATTCCCATCGGAGTATGAGAACACCATTTGGGGAAGGTATGGAATCAACATTTGACTTCGAAGCAACTCGAATACCACAAATCAAAAACAAAAACAAAGGATTGGCTTGCAGAATAAGCCGGAACAAACATATGATAGAGATTTCATCCGAAGTTTTCGTGGTGGGGCCTACACGGGCTCGATCGTACAGCACCATCATGTACAAAGCAGTGCACATGACATACGAAGCGTCCCCGAGTCGGCATAGCCAAGGACTCTTTAAGACACAACGAGACCACTATAAAACCAACCGTGGATAGGCGGACCACTAGACGTCGAACCCCAATTTCATATCATATATTCGTCGGAAAGATATCCTAAGAGCTACTTGAATTCCCACCTATAAACTCCCGAAACTTTCCGGTTATGCAATCAGGTGTTGGGGATACAGGGGAAGCATAATATCTCACCCAAAACTAGCAAATCCTACATCCAGCTGTATCCATCCTTCAACACATAACCAAGAAACCTTCGGAAATCATCTACCTCAACCTTCGAAAAGCATCCGTTATACGAGTTATGGCAATACTCCCGAACTCCCGCCCCAGTACTAGGTGGTGTCGAGGTTATCTCACCAACAACTGCATAAAAGAGATTTTCAATGTCGGCGAAACTAAACTTAGGTATTCCAGAACTGCAACGATAAAATTGTGATGACAACACCTCGGAGCTCAACTCCCCGGGACACTGCCACAACCCTTAAATGACAGGAGGCACCAAGAACAATGTTCTCGTCACAAATCGATCGGAACATTCCAAGATACCCGTGTGATCCTAAAAAAATTTAGTGAAATTTGAGAAGAGAAGAGTCAAAACTCTACGTCAGGATGTCTCACCAGAGTGACAAAGGGACTGAGGAGTAAAAAGAAGTCCTAACTCTCCGATATATATAATCCTAAATGACTCAAACCATTTCTAGACTCACTAACGCCAGTGGTTCGATCAAGCAGGGGGCTCCTATGGTCGGGGAAGGCTCTGATACCAACTTGTAACGCCCTCGATGCGGCTACATCTCCCACGTGTCGAAGCACAACTTAGAGGCATAACTGCATTGAAAGCAAGGTCGCAAGTGAGGTAATATTCACACAACCCATGTAATACATAAGGGAAAGAGATACATAGTTGGCTTACAATCGCCACTTCACACAATTACATGAATAAAGCATTACAACATCCAAATACAATCAAGGTCCGACTACGGAACCAAAATAAAAGAAGAACCCCAAATGCGACAAGGTCCCCGATCAACCCCAACTAGGCTCCACTACTGATCAACTAGAATGAAACAACACAAAGGACAAGATCTTCATCGAGCTCCTCCTTGAGCTTGGTTGCGTCATCTGCTCGGTAACCTCGGCACCTGCAAGCTGGTTTTGGAAGTATCTGTGAGTCACGGGGACTCAGCAATCTCACACCCTCACGATCAAGACTATTTAAGCTTATGGGTAAGGTAAAGGTATGAGGTGGAGCTGCAGCAAGCGACTAGCATATATGGTGGCTAACATACGCAAATGAGAGCGAGAAGAGAAGGCAAAGCACGATCGAGAAACTGTGATCAAGAAGTGATCCTAGAACAACCTATGTCAAGCATAACTCCAACACCGTGTTCACTTCCCGGACTCCGCCGGAAAGAGACCATCACGGTTACACACGCGGTTGATGTATTTTAATTAAGATCAACTTCAGGTTTTCTACAACCGAACGTTAACAAATTCCCATCTACCCATAACCACGGGCACGGCTTTCGAAAGTTCAAAACCCTGTAGGGGTGGCCCAACTTAGCCCATAACAAGGTCTCATGCCAGGTGGGGAGGAGGAGGTGCACGCAACAAGGCTGGTCAGAGGCTCTGGTGGCCGGAGGAAGCGGGCGCGCTCCCGTGACGAAGGCGACGGGACAGGGGAGCTGCAGTGGTGAGAAGGAGGACTCCAGCGAGGGGCCGACAAGGACGCAATCCCTGCAGGCGGCGAGGTGCAGACGTGGTCCGGCACCGGATCATGGTGGAGAAGAAGCGGGGCAGACACATAGACGAACTACAGTGGCGGCATGGGCTCCTGGTTGCCGGTGACTCGTGGCGTCGCCGTGGGACTCGGTTTCTAGCGAAGAAGAGGACACGGGCAGAGCTTACAGAGAGAGCCACGGGAGGAAGGAGAAGAGGAGGGCAGAGAGAAAGAGCAGGGACGGCGAGGATGGCCTGCGGGTTGCTGCTGCTCGCCCGTAGCGGTTGGGACGACGACGAGGATGGGTTGCAGGCGGCTCCGACGCGGGACTTGGGGCGCAGGGGCGAGGCGAGCATCGAGCGGATCCGGCAGGTGGCGCTGCTCGAAGGATACCAGACGAAGCAGGACGGTGGCGGTGGCGCCTTGGAGCTTGGGCGAGCTCCTTTTCATTCCTGGGAAGGAGAGAGAGAGGACCACCATGAGAGAGAGAGAGGGAAAATAGGAGGAGAGGAGCGGGATGAGGCCAGTCCTGGTCGTGGCCGCCGGAGGGCGCGGCCTGCAGGGTCAGCGAGGCTCGGGCGCGAGGGCTCCTTCCCCGATCCTGCGGCTGGTTGGATCGAAGGAGGAGGCTGCTGATTGGGGTGGTGCTGAAAATGAAAGAGGAAGTCTGGGCTGCAGATTGGACCGACGGGGATCTGGGAGGATCCCAAGGGAGAAGGTTGCGGCGGTGGGTGAGGAGATGGATGGGACAGATCCCTAGGTTTTAGGGTTTGGTCTAATATATAAGGCAAAAGGATTTCTGGGTAGGGGCATTTGGTCCCTCCGATCTTAATCAGACGGTCCCGGATAAATAGGTTAGGGGGCCCAAATAAGAAAACGGTGACGTTTTGTAGATGTTTGGGGATGATCCGGACACAACGGTGCCGACAGTCCGGGTCGGGTTCGGGACAACTTTCGGACGCGCATGTGAGGGGGTCGATGCACCGTGCAAGGAGGGGTTTCGGGGCCTAGCGGTGATAGCGGACTGTGCATACGGACTAGAGAGGAAAGAGAGGGAAAGCCCGGCAACAGTTTTCGAAGACCGAAAGCGTCCGACGTGTGCCCGGCTATAATGCCGCTATAGTTTAACGTTGGGACGTCAAACGGACTCCGAATGCGATGAAACTTGACAGGCGGTCTACTGACAATAAAACAACACCGCACGTCAACTTTCATCCCATTCCGAGAACATTTTCAGGCCACTTATAAAATACTATTTCGGACATGCCGCAGACGCGTGCAAGTGTGTCTGGGCTCAGAACGGACAACAGTGAGAATGAGGAGGCCGGGACGGATGCAAGTTTCGAAAGCATGATGATGCAATGCATATGATGACATGACAAGATGCAACACGCAAGCGAATGACAAGGCAAGAACAGCGAATAACTGGATGACACCTGGCACATCGGTCTCGGGGCGTTACAGGGAGACTATCATTTGAAGCACAAGAGCAAGGAGTTCATCATCAACACACCATTTGTTACTTCTTGGAGATTGGTGTCTCCTAGATTGGCTAGGTGTCATTTGGGAGCCTCCGACAAGATTGTGGAGTTGAACCAAGGAGTTTGTAAGCCGAGGAGATCGCCTACTTCGTGAAGATCTACCGCTAGTGAGGAAAGTCCTTCGTGGGCGACGACCATGGTGGGATAGACAAGGTTGCTTCTTTGTGGACCCTTCATGGGTGGAGCCCTCCATGGACTCGCGCAGCCATTACCCTTCGTGGGTTGAAGTCTCCATCAACATTGATGTATGATAGCACCACCTATCGGAACCACGACAAAAACATTCGTGTCTCCTATTGCGTTTGAATCCTCCAAACCCTTCCCTTTACATTCTTGCAAGTTGCATGCTTTACTTTCCGCTGCTCATATACTCTTTGCATGCTTGCTTGAATTGTGTTAAGATTGCTTGACTTGTCCAAAGTTGCTAAAATCTGCCAAGAACTAAAACTGGGAAAAGGATAAGTTTTATTTGCTCAAGTAGTCTAATCACCGCCCTCTTGACATACTTTCGATGCTACACTACTGCTATACCTAGAACTCGCGTCGCTGCTAGGATTTTCCCTAGTAGTGGTTTCTTGACAAACCATAGTTCATATTGTGTCGTCTCAATGGATTAAGATGGTGCCCTATTTAAAGTGAATGCAGTTGTCTCTAATGCATAACCCCAAAATGATAGTGGTAAATCAGTAAGAGACATCATAGGTCACACCATATCTAATGAAGTACGGTTGTTTTGTTCGGACACACAATTACGTTGTGGTGTTCCAGGTGGCGTGAGTTGTGAAACTATTCCACATTATTTTAAATGAAGGCCGAACTCATAACTCAAATATTCTCCTCCATGATCAGATCGTAGAAATTTTATTTTCTTGTTATGATCATTCTCCACTTAACTCTGAAATTCTTGGAACTTTTCAAATGTTTCAGACATGTGTTTCATTAAGTAGATATATCCATATCTCCTCAAATCATCTGTGAAGGTCAAAAATAGCGATACCCGCCGCGAGCCTCAACACCCATCGGACCGCATACATCGATATGTATTATTTCCAATAAGTCAGTGGCTCGCTGCATTGTTCCGGAGAATGGAGTCTTAGTCATCTTGCCCATGAGGCTTGGTTCGCAGGCATCAAATGATTCATAATCAAGTGATTCCAAAAGTCCGTCCACATGGAGTTTCTTCACGCGCTTTACACCAATATATGACCTGAATGGCAATGCCACAAATATATTGCACCATCATTATCAACTTTGCATCTTTTGGCATCAATATTATGAATATGTGTATCACCACGACCGAGATTCAACAAAATAGACCACTCTTCAAGGGTGCATGACCATAAAAGATATTACTCATATAAATAAAACAACCATTATTCTCTGATTTAAATGAATAATCGTCTCACATTAAACAAGATCCAGACATAATGTTCATGCTTAATGCTGGCACCAAATAACAACTATTCTGGTCTAAAACTAATCCTGAAGGTAGATGTAGAGGTAGTGTGCCGATGGCGATCACATTGACCTTGGAACCATTCCCGCCGCGCATCGTCACCTCATCCTTAGATAATCTTCATTCAATCCGTATCCCCTATTTCGAGTTACAAATATGAGCAATCGAACCGGTATCAAATACCCAGGCACTACTACGAGCATTAGTAAGGTACATATCAATAACATGTATATCGAATATACCTTTGTTCA
Source organism: Triticum dicoccoides (assembly GCF_002162155.2). Classification (NCBI taxonomy): domain Eukaryota; kingdom Viridiplantae; phylum Streptophyta; class Magnoliopsida; order Poales; family Poaceae; genus Triticum; species Triticum dicoccoides. The sequence continues at coordinate 91,221,564 of NC_041392.1, read as the reverse complement.
CTTTACCATCCATCTTATCCTACAAATACTTGGGGTAGTTCCGCTTCAAGTGACCAGTCCCTTTGCACTAGAAGCACTCAGTTTCAGGCTTAGGTCTAGACATGGGCTTCTTCCCAAGAGTGGCAACTTGCTTCCCATTCTTCTTGAAGTTTCCCTTCTTTCCTTTGCCCTTTTTCTTGAAACTAGTGGTCTTGTTAACCATCAACACTTGATGCTCCTTCTTGATTTCTACCTCCGCAGCTTTGAGCATAGCAAAGAGCTCAGGAATTGTCTTATCCATCCCTTGCATATTATAGTTCATCACGAAGCCTTTGTAGCTTGGTGGTAGTGATTGGGGAACTTTGTCAATAACACTATCATCTGGAAGATTAACTCCAAGCTGAGTCAAGTCGTTATGATACCCACACATTTTTAGTATGTGTTCACTGATAGAATTGTTCTCCTCCATCTTGCAGCTATAGAACTTGTTGGAGACTTCATATCTCTCGACTCGGGCATTTGCTTGAAATATTAACTTCAACTCCTGGAACATCTCATATGGTCCATGATGTTCAAAACATCTTTGAAGTCCCAATTCTAAGCCGTAAAGCATGGCACACTGAACTATCGAGTAGTCATAAACACGCGATTGCCAGGCGTTCACAACGTCTGCAGTTGCTAGGGGTGGCACACCTAGCGGTGCATCAAGGACATAATTCTTCTGTGTAGCAATGAGGATAATCCTCAAGTTACGGATGCAGTCTGTGTAGTTGCTACCATCATATTTCCACTTAGCTTTCTCTAGGAACGCATTAAAATTCAAGGGAACGGTAGCACGGGCCATTGATCTACAACATAGATATGCAAAAACTATCAGGAGTAAGTTCATGATAATTAAGTTCAATTAATCATATTACTTAAGAACTCCCACTTAGATAGACATCCATCGAGTGATCTAAATCATCATAAGATCCATATCAACTAAACCATGTCTGATCATCACGTGAGATGGAGAAGTTTTCAATGGTGAACATCTCTATGTTGATCATATCTACTATATGATTCACGTTCGACCTTTCGGTCTCTAGTGTTCCAAGACCATGTTTGTACATGCTAGGCTCGTCAAGTTTAACCTGAGTATTCCGCATGTGCAAAACTGTCTTGCACCCATTGTATGTGAACATAGAGCTTATCACACCCAATCATCACATGGTGTCTCAGCACGATGAACTGTCGCAATGGTGCTTACTCAGGGAGAACACTTATACCTTGAAATTTTTAGTAAGGGATCATCTTATAATGCTACCGCCGTACTAAGAAAAATAAGATGCATAAAAGATAAACATCACATCCAATCAAAATATGTGACATGATATGGCCATCATCATCTTATGCCTTTGATATCCTTCTCCAAAGCACACTCATGATCTCCATCATCACCGGCTTGACACCTTGATCTCCATCGTAGCGTCGCGGTTGTCTCACCAACTATTGCTTCTACAAATATCGCTAACGCATAATGATAAAGTAAAGCAATTACATGGCGTTTGCATTTCATACAATAAAGCGACAACCATAAGGCTCCTGCCAATTGCTGATAACTTTTACAAAACATGATCATCTCATACAATAACGTATGTCACATCATGTCTTGACCATGTCACATCACAACATGCCCAGTAAAAACAAGTTAGACGTCCTCTACTTTGTTGTTGCAAGTTTTACGTGGCTGCTATGGGCTTCTAGCAAGAACCGTTCTTACCTACGCATCAAAACCACAATGGTGATTTATCAATTTTGTTGTTTTAACCTTCAACAAGGACGGTCATAGTCAAATTCGATTCAACTAAAGTTGGAGAAACAGAAACCCGCCAGCCACCTTTATGCAAAACTAGTTGCATGTCTGTCCGTGGAACCGGTATCATGAACATGGTCATGTAAGGTTGGCCGGGCCGCTTCATCCAACAATACCGCCGAATCAAAATAAGAAATTGGTGGTAAGCAGTATGATGATCACCGCCCACAACACTTTGTGTTCTACTCGTGCATATCATCTACGCATAGACATGGCTCAGATGCAACTGTTGGGGAACGTAGCATGCAATTTCAAAAAAATTCCTACGCTCACGCAAGATCTATCTAGAAGATGCATAGCAATGAGAGGGAGAGAGTGTGTCCACGTACCCTCATAGACCGAAAGCGGAAGCGTTTGACAACGCGGTTGATGTAGTCGAACTTCTTCTCGTTCTAACCAATCAAGTACCGAACGTATGGAACCTCTGAGTTCTGCACACGTTCAGCTCGATGATGTCCCTTGAACTATTGATCCAGCAAAGTGTCAAGGGAGAGTTTTGTTAGCACGACAGCATGGTGATTGTGATGGTGAAGTGATCCGCGTAGAGCTTCACCTAAGCACTAGGACAATATGGCCGGAGGAGTAAACTGTGGATGGGGGAGACGCACATGGCTAACAGATGTTGTTGTCTGTTCTAGAGGTGCCCCCCTCATATATATACGTTGGAGGGGAGTAGAGGCAGTCAAGGGGGCGCCCCAAGTAGGAGGAATCCTACTTGGGCGCCACCCAATTCGGCCTCCCCCCTTCCATATTCATCCGAAGGGGGAAGGAAGGAGGAGGGAGGAGAGAAGGAAGGGGGAGGCCGAATTGCTCCCCTTCCTTTCTCTCTTCCTCTCTTTCCTTCCCCCTTTATTTCAGCCTACATGGGGCGCACCAGCCCCCTAGGGGCTGGTATGTCCCCTTCTTGGCCCATTAGGCCCATGTAGTTGCCGGGGGGATGCCCGGAACCCCTTCTCACTACAAAAAAAGACACATCCGTGACATTTTGGGCCGAATGAATTTTTTTCTGTCATACATATGACACTTCTATGACGATAATTGTGACAAAACCCGGTATCATCATAGATGTGGTGGGCTCCTACTTCTATGACAAAAAATCATGACAGAAAATGGGCTTTTCTTTCTGGGCGGGCCGGAGACGCAGTTGCATGACATTCTTTGGGCCATCCATGACGGAAAAAACCATGGTAGAAGCGAGGGGGAGGAAAAATTCGGGGAGTTCCTAGTTACGGTGGGAGGTCGGGGGCTGAGTGATGCGCACTTCTCTCATACACGTACGCGCGTGTGTGCGAGGCGTTGGCTCTAACTCAACCTGAGCAAGGCGTTGGGCTCTAACTGAACCCGAGCGATTGCACTGCAGGCTACGCGTTACTGAACCCGAGCGATCGATCGATGACTGTTAAGTGAACCCGATCGAGCGATTCCTTCGCTACTGCTGCTAACTGAAGCCGATCG
>NC_041392.1:91162691-91217996 GCF_002162155.2 Triticum dicoccoides | reverse complement strand
TTCCCGGTGGGGGTGGATGAACAGGACCCCGTGGTGTTGCCTCTGGATGAACAGGACCCCGATCGATCGAGTCGGTTGGGGCTGGATGAACAGGACCCTGTGGAGGGATGGATGAACAGGACCACCCCGTGGAGGGCAGGATGAACAGTAGACGGTGGAGGGAAGGATGAACAGTAGCCCGTGGAGGGGTGGTTAAACAGGAGCCCGTGGAGAAGGCTTGTTGAAAAGTAGCCAGTGGAGTAGCGCGCGGTGGAGGCTGGATGAACAGGAGCCCGTGGATGAACAGTCGTGGGTGGAGGCTGGAGGAGGTCGACGGTGGATGAACTGTAGCTCGTGGAGGCTGGAGGGGGTCGACGGTGGAGATGAACAGTATCCCGTGGAGTCCCGTTTTGCGGTATGCCACACCACTCCCGATGAACAGGACCCCCGTTTCGACCGTAGCGCTCCAACAGAAGTCCGTTTCCTCCGTTTTGCGGTACGCCACACCCCTCCCGATGAACAGGACCCTCGTTTCGACAGTAGGAGGTCTGTTTCCTACGTTTTGTGGTATGCCAGACCCCTCCCGATCAACAGGATCCCGTTTCGAACGTGGCCGGTCGAACACAAGGCCGTTTCCTCCGTTCTGCGGTACGCCAGGCCTCGTTTCCATCACCTATTCCGTCCAAGCCCTCCCGATGAACACGACGCATTCCGTTGCCTCCCCATGAACACGACGATGATGTTGTTTCTCTGTTCCGACCCAGCCATGTACACGAGCCCTGGCCGTATGTATGCGCAAGTAGGCGTTCGAGACCCCGCCCGTATGTACACATACGTGGCCGTATTTTCTTTCTTGCACCCTGGCCGCTGTACGTACGTGTACATGCTACGTGCGCGCCTCTACTATGACACGTGCGTGCCTATACATCCACCAGTATATATGTACGTACATGTTCGCGACCAGAATGACAACGCTACGTACGCTTCGACCAGGTGGGTCCCGAATGTCAGGCACTTCCTTGCGTGCAAAGATGTAGCTGGTGGGTCCCAGCAGTCAGGGGCAAACGTTTTTTTTTTGCGAAATACGGTGGCCCGTCCGATGGGTCCCCGCTGTCAGGTGGAGGAATAATTATTTTGCACGTAATAAGGAGGAACTTCCTTGCTGCGGCCGTGGACCCAGCTGTCAGCCTCTCCACGTACAGTCCACGTCCGATGGAAGCCGTTCCTTGACCACGTTGACCACGCCGCGCCAAGAGAACCAGGGCGGTGGATGACGAAGATGCCTAGGAAGGGGACGACGCGGAGCCGGGGAAGACGCGGCAGTGGATGACCACGCGTAGAGGAGTACGAGGGTTCACTGGTTCGCTGCGGTGGGAGGCTGCCGTCGCCGCAGAATAACAGGGGGTGTGGGTGAGTAGAGGGATGGCCTGGCCAGCGGTGGGAGTAGTAGGGGGCGGTGAGGCCTCCGCCGCATCGCAGGCGGCCACGGGAGGCAGGAGCACGGGCACGACCGGCCATGGTATGGGCGGCTGGAGCAAGAAGACCAGAGGTTGAAGAAGCACTACGGCCATTGGATGGACACCGTACGGTCACTGGAGCTAGAATCGTGCAAATTGACTAAGTTGACAAAGCCCTTCATCCCCGTCAACTTAGTAGGCCCACAAGTCAGCCTCCCACCAAGGTGGGTCCCAGCTAGCAGGGGGGTATTCATTTTTTTGTGCGTAATAAGGAGGCACTTCCGGTGGGTTCGAGCTGACAGCAGGGGGAATGTTTTTTCACGAAATACGGTGGCCCGTCGGGTGGGTCCCAGCAGTCAGGGGTAAACGTTTTTTTTCGCGATATACTGGTGGGCGTCCGGTGGGTCCCTGCTGTCAGGTGGAGGAATAATTATTTTCTGCATAATAAGGAGGCACTTCCTTGCGGCTGCCATGGACCCAGCTGTCAGCCTCTCCATGTACAGTATTCTTTCGATGGAATTCGGTCGTTGACCACATTGCCCACGCCACGCCGACAGCACCACGGCGGTGGATGACGGCGAGGCCTAGGAAGGGGACGACGCGGAGCCGGGGAAGACGCGGCAGTGGATGCCTACGCGGAGAGGAGTACGAGGGTTCACTGGTTTGGTTGCGCTGCCGTCATAGCAGAATAACAGGGGGTGTGGGTGAGTGGCATGGAGGGATGTCCGGGCCAGCGGTGGGAGTAGTATGGGGGCGGTGAGGCCTCCGCGGCAGCACAGCCGGCCACGGGAGGCAGGAGCAGGCGGCACAACCGGCAGTGCTTTGGGCGGCTGGAGCAAGAAGACCAGAGGTTGAAGAAGCACTATGGCCGTTGGATGGACATCGTATGGTCAGTCGAGCTAGAATCGTGCATATTGACTAAGTTGACAAAGCCCTTCGTCCCCATCAACTTAGTAGGCCCACTATACTAGGTCCCAGCTAGCAGGGGGAGTATTCATTTTTTTGTGCGTAATAAGGAGGCACTTCCTTGCGTGCGAAGATATAGCTGGTGGGTCCGAGCTGTCAGCGGCGGTAACGTTTTTTTTCACGAAATACAGAGGACGTTTCGGTGGGTCCCAGATGTCAGGTGGAGGAAATCATTATTTTGCGTGTAATAAGGAGGCATTTCCTTGCGTGCGGCCGTGGACCCAACTGTCAGCCTCTCCACGTACAGTCCACTTCAGATGCATGTCGGTCGTTGACCACGCCACGCCGAGAGCACCAGGGCGGTGGACGACGGTGAGGCCTAGGAAGGGAACGACACAAAGGCAGGGAAGGCTCGGCCGTTGTTTTTGTTTCCCACACGCAGGGGAGTACGACTGTATGAGGGTTTACTAGTTCGTCTGCCGTCGCCGGAGACTAACAGCAGGTGTGGGTGAGTAGAGGGATGGCTAGGCCAGCGATGGAAGTACAGTGGGGCGGTGAGGCCTGCGTGGCAGCACAGCCGACCGCGGGGAGGAGGGAGCAGGCAGTCCCGCCGGTGCTTGTTTGAGCGGCTGCAGCAGGAAGAGCAGAGATTGAAGAAGCACGACGGTCGTTGGATGGACATCCAACAGTATACAGGCCATCTGTGGAAAGCCTCAAATCTATGGAAAACAGCATATAGCCTATCTGCCATTATTTCAAATAATTTACAGCCCATTTTCTAATTCTTACGGGGTTTTTTGGAGCCCATATTCTTTATGTTAGCATTACAGACCATATTGTGGCCACGGTTAAAAAATTATATGAAATTTTGCATATGTCGGTGCGGTTTGAACTGTTTTCAATCCTGAAATTTTGAGTCACATTCAGACTGATTTTAAAAATAAATGTATATCAATATAAAATCCAATAAATTGTCCATGCATAAAAATCAATGCAATTTAAAATCTCGAAATGAAAAAAAGATATTTGAAAATAATTGTCGGTTTGATGTGTTTTAAAAATGTACAGCCCATTTCTCATTACTGATAGGCCATTTTCTCGGCCAGCCAAATGAAGCTCTCCTCGTCTTGAAAGATTTGCAGCCCAACAGGCCTGATAAAGCGACTTACTTGACAAATCACAAAAGAACTGGGCTAGCCATTTTGAGAAAGAAAAAAAACTACTGGGCTGGTCTGTGGTAAACATAAAAGAAAAGGATATCTAGACAGGCCAGAGTGTCCCGCACAGCCCAGTTGACACCCTGCTTCCGTCTCAAAAACAAATTAGATAAATGCCACTCCAATTATGACGATTCATAAAAATGCCACTGCAATTTCCAAACTTTGAAAAATGCCACTGTGATTTTTGCAAACTTTGAAAAACGCCACTGCAGTTTGCAAACTTTGAAAAACGCCACTCCCGACTTCGAAAAATGCCACTAGAAATGGCATGAAATGGCATTTTTCAAAGATCGGAAATTGCAGTGGCATTTCTAGGATACACCAGATTTGGAGTGGCATTTATCAAATTAACCCAAAACAAAAATAATTGGGCGAGCTGCTGGGTCCCTGGTGTCAGCCGCTGGTTGTGCAATTCTATCGTTTATTGACTAGGTTGACAATGGCATGGGACCCAGATGTCAGAAATCCACTAGGAGGAGCCATTTTTTTATTGGCTTGAAATAAGGAGGCACTTGCTTGCGTACTGCCATGACCTTGGCGGGTCCCTGCTGTCATCCTCTCCACGTACAGTACCAGTTAGTCATGCTTCAAAACTGATCGGCACGCCATTAAAAAAATAAAGGTCGAAAACTAATGCGGCACCTCGGGCCAACGCGGCCAGATCGCATTTTGCATGAGAAATTACACACCATGTTTCGTTGACATGTGGGCCCATTCCAACATATCAGTGAGATGACGGCGAGTTGTAGGAGTATTTCCGAACGGACATGTAGGCCGGGGCGCCTCTTCGTGAACCATGGCAAACTCGCAACCGTCCATCGACCCTTCGCCCTTCCCACTCGATTTGGAACTGCTGTGGCACGCTCTTCCTCTCCCTCCTCCATTTTCCTACAGCCCTTCACCCTTTCTTCTGCCATTGTTCGATCATCTTCTCCATGGAGGGAACAGGCCGGAACCAACCCGCTATTCTTGCCCCGATCTGAAAGATGACGTGTTGGAGGAACTCATTGATCATTGCGACGTCATCACCTCGGCTAGCATGGCAGGTTCGTTCAAGCCCATTCTCAACTCAAATAATAACATCATTACAAAGAACCCAAGAGTCAAGGAGCGGTTTGATCTCCCCTATCTTCTTCGCCGTCACCCTGATGACTGGCGTCGACACGACGGAGGCCTCGCCCTGTGCCAGTTAATGCCGCTTGATAATGATACGTATGATGTTAAGATGCCATCGCTTGAGGGCAAGGCTTGGGCAGGCGCAAATGGAGATTAGGTTGTTTACATTGGGTCCAACTGCGAGTGGGAACTTGTGAATGTGTACACTCGTCACCGAGTTCCACTTCCAAAAATCTCAGCACACTGCCCAGAGGTTGAGCACACCGGTAATGTACGCACGTTCAAATACGATCATGGTGACTGTCTTCTACGAAAGATAGGAATTTGTCGAGTTCCCAACCGCTCTTGGAATTACAACAACTATCAAGTTGTTGCTATCTTCAACAAGCTTGTTGTCGTCCTTCGTGGTTCGACTCGATGGATATTGCTCAAAAATCAGTTTCTGTACACGGATGAGTACTGTGATGCAATTTAATACGAGGGCCTTGTGTTTGCTACCACCACTCGTGGCACTATTTTTGCACGGCATCCTAGTAGTTTCGGTATGTTTGTCTTCCACCGTAGTTATAATTGTTTCATCCACATTGAGGGAGTCCAGGATTAGGGGGTATCCGGACAGCCGGATTATATCCTTTGGCCGGACTATTGGACTATGAAGATACAAGATTGAATACTTCGTCTCGTGTCCGGATGGGACTCTACTTGGCGTGGAAGGCAAGCTAGGCAATACGGATTAGTATATTTCCTCCTTTGTAACCGACCTTGAGTAACCCTAGCCCCCTCTAGTGTCTATATAAACCGGAGGGTTTTAGTCCGTAGACAAGAGACAATCATACCATAGGCTAGCTTCTAGGGTTTAGCCTCTCCGATCTCGTGGTAGATCAACTCTTGTAATACCCATATCATCAAGAATAAATCAAGCAGGACGTAGGGTTTTACCTCCATCAAGAGGGCCCGAACCTGGGTAAAATATCGTGTTCCCTGCCTCCTGTTACCATCCGCCTTAGACGCACAGTTCGGGACCCCCTACCCGAGATCCGCTGGTTTTTACACTGACATTGGTGCTTTCATTGAGAGTTCCACTATGCCGTCACCTGAAGGAAGGATGTCTCGTCTCATCTTTAAAGACGGTACTACTGTTGGGGGAGCTTTGGCTGTCGGCCAAACTCTCCAGCTAGGCAGTTTCATCATGACCGCCTGTTCGGTCGCCGCGCCGACGATGACTTCTCGGGTCATCGAAAACAGCCTCCACATCAAATCGGCACTCGCCGAATAGATGCATCCAATGGAGCTCGCTTCCTTAAACGAGCTCTTGGATCGCATCACCGCCTTGGGAGTCACTATGGACTATGATCGGATTGGGCTTAAACCCGATCAAAGGGAGATTAACTCTCCACTGGTCACCCATCATATTGCAGTGGTGGAGGAACAATGCGGCGACCTTTCCTCTATCTTGAGGACCAACTATGTCCGGATTCCCGAGCTCTCCGAGCCAGATGCCCGTTCGCGGAAGGACAACATCCAATCCCTGAACTTAGAGTCAGGTAGCAGGCCAGGATTATCGGGTAACATCCCGGAACCGGAACTTCCAAAATTGGAAACTCCTCGGCGCATGGATCCCAGATCGGGTAAGGGTTCGGATTCAATTCCACCCACACACCCAAACATAAGCGATCTTTCCCACATCAGGCAAGAGCCCCAGGAAACAGTACATCACTATTGGGCTAGATTCCTCCTTGCGATGAACAAGGTTAAGGACTGTCGCGAGGAAGACGCGATCTTATTTTTCTACAATAATTGCATGGACAAGGGAATCCTTAACGCCATAAATCGTTGTGAGATACCATGCTTCGCTGACTTGGCGTCCATAGTAAGAAAATACTGTGCGATAGAAAGTGCCTGGAAAACCGAAACAAACTTTTGGGATAATCTGACCCTAAATGCGAACCCAGTCCGAAATAAAAGGGTGCACTATCAAAAGACACCCGGGTCAACTACCAAAAAGAAAAAACCCTCTATATGGCATGGAACCGTACTGGAGGGATGGCTCAATGGACCCTGTAAAATTCACAGTACAGAGGGCGCCATACCAACACATAGCCTTAGAGCATGTTGGATACTCCGGCAGGTAGCCAAAAGTGGCGAGGATCTCCTAATTCCAGAAGCCACAGAGCACCATCCCAGAAATACCAGTACGGTATTAACGGTCTTCGAGACCTTCGCATCAAACAATAGGCGAAAGCGAACACTCCGTGGCCTTGCCAAAATCTACCACGTGGCGACAATAAACCCATGGAGTGACACGGCTATTACTTTCAATGCCAGTGACGCACTACTAGGAAAAGACCTACTAATGGCGCACCAGTTTTGCCTACTAATGGCGCATCACTGGTGCGCCATTACTAGCACGCCACTAGTAATTATTACTAATGGCGCACCACTGGTGCGCCATTAGTATCTGGTATACTAATGGCGCACCACCAAGTGCGCCATTAGTATATAAAACCATGCGCCATTAGTGTGCCTCCCAGGGGCCATATTTAACCATGTGCTTTGGCACACTAATGGCGCACTGCGGATAGATGCGCCATTAGTATACTTGGCATACTAATGGCGCACTTTGTGTTGATGCGCCATTTGTATCCTTTGGCATACTAATGGCGCACTCTATCTTGATGCGCCATTAGTATCCTTTGGCATACTAATGGCGCACCTTGTGGTGATGCGCCATTAGTATGAATATTTTTTTTACTTTTCTAATTTTTGCATAGGTTACAAAATATATTATTTGACAGAATATAGACAGTAGCACACAACAACAGCAGATTCATCGAATACAATAGAAGATTAGTCTCCGAATACAATTCATCATATTAGTCTCCGAATTCAAAAGACTGAACAAAGATAAAACATTACAAGTCTCGAGACCGCGATTATCGAGTTTGTCTTCACATTACAAGTCGATATCAATCATCTAAACTACCATCACATAGAAGAGAGCTGCGATCATCACGATGAGCATCATTGCGATCAAACTGGTCTTCATCCGGTTCCTCCAATGCTCCCTCCTCTCTCTCGCTAGATAGCGGGCATATCTAGATTCGGCCTCCGCCCTAGTGGTGTACCATTTGTAACTGTTACCGCTGAAACGGTGAACCTGTCTTCGACACTCCTCCCAGTCGTCGTAGACTCCGGGAACCTTACCCTTGTACACGACATACGACGGCATATCTATGCACAAGCCAAACAACAGACAATACATACATAAGCAATATATAAGTATGCAACAAAAGGATCAGAAGAGAAAAGCAAGACATTAATAGCACGATTCATGGTCCTACTAATAAATAGCATTGATTACATCTAAGTTGAACGACTGTCCAAACCAAAGAGACATACAATTCATTAAAGTTTAATTACAACATGAGCCAATTAATGTTTCAGAACTACACATCACTACTTTTGACTCGACTCATGGACAGGAGCGTGGATGAAGCCGCCGTCTGTCGTGATGGTCATGAAATCGCGGGCATTTTTAGCCTGCATTTGTAGCATTCCATCTATCTCAATGTGGGACGGTTGATATCTGAGGAAGAACTGCCCCGAGGTATGAAGGACATCTTGATGGATGATGTCCGCAAACTCCGACTGGATGCGAAAGAATTCTTGTCTGATGTCCGCGTCCTGGATTGTCGACAAGCTCGCGGCCCAATCTTTGAGATTATTTGGTAGCAGAAGGTGATGATGGTCCCTTACGATCGCCCGCATGTGATGGAGGGCGTAGTAGGCATCCTTCTGACCGCCAAGCGGCTGCTTGACGCAGCAGAACATCGTATTGTGAGCGAACACGTGCTTGCCGTACTTACGAACTGCCCTGATGAAGGTGCCTCCAGATTTGGCGTAGCCAGGGAGAACATCATTAAGAACTTTCTTGATATTTGTATAGTCTATCTTGGAGTTACGGTTCGGGTCGAAATACGTGGCCATGGAATATTTCGGGCTTAAGAGGATGAGTGTGCAATGTGTGTCACTGCACAAAACACGGAATGTTAGAAAAAAAGAACGATCGAAATCTAAGAAATCATATGTTACGGGGCGGTTAAGGGATGACTTACTCGGGAAAGTAAGCCACAAGGAAGTTATCCTTACCTGGGTTTGCCAAAATGACATCTTCGAGGTGTGAACTCGTGACTTGGCGGTCCCCAGCGCTGCTCAAGAGCTTGGCACGCATGTAGAAGGGTTCGACGATCACGATGTCCGGGGTCTTGTTTCTAATGATCCGCATCCCCATACTCAGCGAAAACAGCCGAACGAAGGTGTAGTGCAGCGGATGAAGGTTGAACATAGCAAAGATGTCATCAAACCGCAGGACGATCGTACCCCTGATGGCACCATCGACAAAGCCCTTGCCCTCTAGCACCTTGGCCACGAAAACCGGGTATGCCACATCATTCTCTCTGAGACGCCACTTCTCCAAGGAAAGAACACTGTCGTGCAGACTCCACATAGCACCGGTTGCAGCATTGAGCATATTTGTCGGTAGCATCGCCCTACCCGCCACATGCACCCTCCTCGAGATATCCTTAGGTGAAGGTGGCCCGTCCTGAGCACGGATCGCACTCGGTGCCGGCTGGCTCGCACCGGCGCCCTTTTTAGTCGGCCGTTTCCGGCCCTTCTTCTTGATCTGCTGTAATGGGACCGAGTTCTGCTCACAGACCGCCTTCTTGAGCGTGTTGGGGCTGATAATATTTGGCACCTCCGCTATCTGAGGCTCGGTGAAGGTGGCAGCTAGAGGCGTCTCCTGAGAACTGAACGCCAGACGACGCCTGTTGCAATTGGGTTTCTCCGCCGTACCAGCTAGATCGCGGTCGTCTTGTTTGGGTTCTTGAGAAGGAGGCCCACAGAACTCGTCACCGTACCCATGTTCGGCAAAGTACTTATCAACATTGGTAAATGTACCATCGTCGTTGTCGTTGTCGTCCGGATCCTGTGCCATATGCATGTCCGGATCCTGTGCCATTGGGATGTCCGGCATGTCCAGTAGCGTTGCGGCATTCTTGCCATGGCTTGGTGCTGGCATGACTGGCGATCTTGTCTGTGGGGTGGTGTCCCCCGCCCCCAAACGAATCTGGCTCTTCGGCCAAAGCAGGGGCCAGCTTACACAGGAGCTGAGGGTCATCTCATCTTCTTCGTCGGCCCCAGCGGGTCGAATCGGAGGTAACAGCTCGTCGCAGCCTGGCAGCACCTGAACCACTTCAACCGTATACATTGTGGGTGGCATCGGATTACCATGGAACACGAGGTTGCCCGGTTGAACGATTCTGCCCTTGGCGACATCGACCAACTAGCCGCCCATGAAGTGCAGGAGAGTGCAAGGAACATCGGCGGCACCCTGCGAAAACATGTAGGGCGTCAGGGATGCCCAGTCAAAGGCAAGGAGATGAAGTCCTCGGCCGAGAGGCTTAGTTACCGTGATGCTGTCGAGCTCGGCTAATGTCGAGGCACCGCCAACGGCGGGCGTGCAACTGACGGAGGGGACACTTGCTGGTGAGGTGCCAGCCGGCGTACACCCGAGTGCATTAAGCTCCAATGCCGGATTCGGAGACACCAATACCTCCGCCGCCGGAGACACCAATGGCACCGCCGCTGTAAACACCAATATCGCCGCTGCCGGAGACACCAATGGCGCCGCCTGTGCGTTGTGCGAGTTGCTGGCCGTGAAGCTAGGAATCGGGGGAAGCCCCTGTTGGCCACCCACAATCCACGTCGTTATCCCATGAATCAAGGTAGGCATAATGCCGGTGAGCATCGATCCCAGTTGTTGTTGCACTTGCTCTTGGACCATCTCCGGAATCCGCGCCACTTGCGCCTTGAGTGCATCAACCTCGTGCGACTGGCTTTCCGAGCTGTTCTTTTTCTCCTTTCGCCCACCAGCGGTATAGTATGACGACCATTTTATGGACAAGCCTTTGCCAGCCACACGACCAACTGACGTTGGCTTACTGAGCTTATCCTTGTTTTTCATTACGTTCAACGCCCTATTCAAAGGGGTGTCGAAAGGGGAGCTCTGAGACGACCCCGCGTTACTATTTTCTTTGTCCTGCGGAAGGAACGTGAACCATTTAGAAATATTGGGGATTAATTAGAATGCAACCATATGGATCTAATTACGCTGGGGTGTATTCCTTACCAGAACAATCTCAAGCTCATTGGTCTTCGGATCCGTGGTAAGCTCCTTTGTTACCGGGTCCTCCTTGTACCGGGCCCTGAGAAAGTTCCTGGTCTGCTTGTCACTGTATTTCTCGAAGTGGGGCGGTAGGCCTTGCTCAGCACGCTCCGCGTCCTCCTTGTCCCATACAGGCTCCGCCACTCTGTAACCGCCGGGACCGAGTTGGTGGACCCCTATGTTCAACTGCCGCATTTCTTTCCCCCACTTACTTGATTCGGAGGTTGCGGGGCTCTCGCACTTGATCTTGAACTCCTTGTAGTCATCTTCGCTCATCAAAGGATATTTCGCCTTGATCTTCTCATAACTATCACCTTTGTCAATCATTGCCTTCATCGTGCTTTTCCAAGTAGACAGGGTCGTGCTCATCGTCGTGAGGGCGGCACCACTCACTTTATTACCCTAGAGGCGTGTGTTTGCGAACTCAGGGGGGAACTTGTATCGTTCGTGCAGCTTCGTGAAGAGGAGGCTGCGCAAATTCCCTCGGTCCTTATGCCTTAGGTTCTCGGTGTTGATCGAGGTGGTGCTCCGAAGAATGCACCCGAGCTGAATCGAGTACCCCTTTACTACGTGTTTGGGCGCGTCGGATGCCCGTCAGAGTTCACTTCAGTAAATTCCTCCCTGACGGTGCCGAGCACGTTCGGGCGCCGGTCCTTCCGTTGCCTCTTTGATTGGCTGCCATCTGTGCGTGCGCCGCCATCATCAGTGGTGGCATCCGCGGCGCCATCATCAGTGGTGTCATCCCCGACGCCACTAGGGGTTGTGTAGTCAAGATCGGTGTCTTCCGCGGCGTCCTCGTAGCTGTGAGGTTCTTCCTCCAACTCCTGGGATAGCTCCCAGAATTGCTTGCCGCCCGAACCGCCGGCCTCATTGTTGTGGGCCATGTTTCGCTCTAAATAGGAAAAAAGTTTGGTCAAAAAGTTGGTTATTGTCAAGGAACAAGATCATGGTCTCATCATTTAGGGTTTATCGACACCGAGGCATCCTAAAAGCTAAGCTTTTATCATTTAGGGTTTGTCAACGCCGAGGCACCCTAGAAGCCTAAGCGTACATCATTTAGGTTCTCATCGACACCGAGGCACCCTAAAAGCCAAGGTTTCATCATTTAGGGTTTGTCGACGCCGAGGCACCCTAAATGCTAAGTTTTCATCATTTAGGGTTTATCGATGCCTAGGCACCCTAGGTTGGGCCTAATCACTTGGCACTAATCAATTGGCTCTATTGCCACCTATGTTGGGTTTATCATCTAGGGTTTGTCGATGCTGAGGAGAATTTCTAAGTTGGGCCTAATCACTTGGCTCTATTGCCACCTATGGTTTAATGCAACAAGAATAAAGGGGCAGTTGATCCTACTTAATTAAGTACTAAGATACCGCGGCCCATGCATTAGTAGCAAGTACCTCATATGTCCGATTTTTAGCAAAGTCATGCTAAAATTCACGGAAAATTTCAGCATGACCTTTGCTGAAAATAGGACATATGGAGTACCCGAATTTGCCGAAACGGAAGTTAATCGACATTCCGGCAAACTCAAGGGCCTCTCGGGGTACCTTCAAAATCATCACGACACGAAAGGCCTCTCAAGGGCCTCAAGCAGCAGCGGCGTCTCCCAATCCAACATATTTGCATCTGAGCCACCCTTCCAATCCAACATAGAGAAACGAGCTAGTCAGGACAGCATACAAATGTGCAGATTTCATCTCTTTAGAAACTACAAGAGTAGTCTTGTAATCTCCGACTTCAGTGTTTCTGGTCAATAGTTCAATATATTTTTATGCAATATATGACCCACTGTCCATAAAAAATGTTAATTTCCATCAAAACACCTCAATAAATGTGTTCCCAAAGATCACAAAAATGCACTGCAACTCTTTTTGAAACATACACTAATAAGATGAAAGTTTCCCTTCCGGATTATCTTCAAACTTTACTTTAAACACTTCTTTACATGCAGCATTTGTCATAACTACTGGAACAGAGATATACATAGCTTGTTCTTTATATACAGTCAGACTAAATAAAAATCTGGCTACTGAATGAACAGGAGGATAGTGAGCCCAATTTGTTAGTCCATTATCAAAGCATATGACACCAAAAGCAGGATAAG
The DNA here is from genome assembly GCF_002162155.2 of Triticum dicoccoides. Taxonomy (NCBI): domain Eukaryota; kingdom Viridiplantae; phylum Streptophyta; class Magnoliopsida; order Poales; family Poaceae; genus Triticum; species Triticum dicoccoides. The sequence continues at coordinate 91,204,985 of NC_041392.1, read as the reverse complement.
TTAAGCTCCAGAATTCTAGTTTCCATGATTACTGCTTGATTGCATGAAGAAATAATTCAAAAAAGTAATACAATGCGTAAATTGGATCCCGTGTTACTAATTAAGACTGGTTTCATCACTGATCAATATCTTGCAGTCCCCGTTTCAAAAAAATTAAACCATTTCAAAAAAAAATCATGCGGTCCTACTCCAAACCTTACTATGAGAACAAAACCTCAGTATCCCTCTAGGATGTGAAGATTAGCACTCCCGACTGCCGTATAGCTCAATCACATAACGATGTGGCTGCTACCAAATATTTTAAACTGAAAAAATATGAACATGTCTATTCCTAATTGATTGAATTGGAATAACATCTGATTCAGTAGTAAGTAGAACACAACAAGCCTTGTCCAATTTCATAGGGACATACAAAGGACAATGAGAACAAGACATGAAACCACAAATCTGAAATGTATTTGCAGGGCATCTATTTGGTTGATTATTCAAGATAATTAAAACAATGTGCAGTACACCAAACACGAAAATGTGCGGCAGCAAACTGAGGGCACATCTCCATTGATTTATTGCTGATTGGTCCCGCAAAAAAAGATTTATTGCTGATTGGATAAAATGCCTAGCACGAGCACTGCAGAACAACCTTGGGGTGGGCGGGGAGAGGAGAAGCGGAGGGAGGGGGCACCTTGGTTGGGGCGGAGCAGCGAGGGCGACGGGGCGACGGAGCGGCGAGGGCGATGGGGCGACGGAGTGGCGAGGGCGACGGGGCGACGGAGCGGCGAGGGCGACGGGGCGACGGAGCGGCGAGGGCGACGGGGCGACGGAGCAGCGAAGGCGACGGACGGGAGGATGGGGCGCGGCAGACGGCGGCGGTCGAAACCCTAGGCGGTCGCTCACTCACTTCTGGGGTTGGGTTGGGGGTGGGTCGATCGATCTGGTGGCGAGGGAGAGAGGGTTGGGGGTGGGTCGATCGATCTAGCGAGGGAGAGGGAGATAGCTAGGGGGAAGCTTACTAATGGTGCGCCATTAGAAATCTTTTTTTAGATAGCAATGGCGCACCCCGCAGCGGTGCGCCATTAGAAATGTTTTTTTAGATAGCAATGGCGCACCCCGCAGCGGTGCGCCATTAGAATTTTTTTATTACAGTTCGAGCACAGGTTATATTGCACCTAACCCAATCCACATCAGAACCCGCCCACTAGCCCGACTGGTCAGCACGCAGCACACACACCAGGAGCTCCTGGGATTGATTCCCAGGCTCCGCAATATTTTTTTTGCATTTTAAATGCTGTTTGATATTTATTTGTGTTTAAATATGTTCAAACTTGTTTAAATCATAACAGTAATATTTTTTTATAAAAACAGTAATAATTTTTTAAAAAATATATTCAAATTTGTTACTTGAAAATATCATCGGCGGCGGCGGTGGAGCGGGGGAGGGTGCGGGGGGCCGGGTGCTCGTCGGCGGCGGAGGAGGGGGATCGAGATCGAGTGTCCTCATGAATTCAAAAAGTGCCCGTGAAATTTAAAAATATTCATGATATCAAAAAGTGCCCATGAAATACAATCGAGAAATGAAGACTACGATTTAAATACAATCGATCTTAGCTAGCTATCTGTTCACATTCTTCTTACCCTTCTTTTTCGCAAATGGTGTTCTTCTGTGGAACGGACGTCCTTTAGGTAGGGTGGTCCTGCTTCTTCTTGTGGTGTGTGCTGCTACTTCATCGTCGTCGTCATGTTCGATCTTCGGGTCGCCGTACTTGTCAAAGTCTTGCTCATTGGCTACTTCATCCATTCTGATGATCTTCCTTTTGCCTCTCCTCACGACAACACGACTGGGCTTCGACGGGTCGGTAATGAAGAAGCATTGGTCCAGTTGGGAAGCCAGTACCCATGGCTCATTTTTCACGGTGATGTTTGCACCCGCGGTCTTGGATTTGGCTTCGGGTATAACCATGGTGGTGAAATACCGGTCTTATTTTAGGACGCTCTTGGCCCATCTGACACGGAACATTGGGACCTTCTCTCCAGCGTAGCTCAGCGCCCAGATCTCCTTGATCCTTCCGTAGTATCTGTCCTTGTCGTTACCAGTGTAGGATTCCATCGTTACCCCGGAGTTCTGATAACCATCGCTCTTCCTGTCCTTGTTCTAGGTGTAGAATGTGTAGCCGTTGATATCGTACGCCTCATAGGTCATCAGGTTGTGCTCGGCGCCCTGTGACAAGGCGAATATGAGTTGTTCTTCCGCGGAAGAATCCTCATGTAAAGGGTACGACAGAAGCTTCTGCTTGAACCAACGCGTGAAACATGAGTTGTGCTCTTTGATTATATCTCTGTCCGTCCTCTATTGGCCTCGGTTATTGTACGTCTTCTCAATAAAGATTTGTGCTCTACCACCCAAGGATCGACCACGTCTATGTGTTGTAGTGCAACTAGGTTTGCTCTTTCAAAGTCGGCGAGTCGACCCTCGAAGTCGACATGCATTTCGCGGCGACCCTCATGGTGACCCCATCCAGCGAGCCTGCCAAGGTGCCTGTTGACGGGCAGACCAACGGGGTTCTCGATGCCTAGATAATTCATGCAGTAGGAGATGCACTCTTCGGTCAGAAAGCCCCTGGCTATACTTCCCTCTGGACGTGACATGTTGCGAATGTATCCTTTGATGACACCATTCATCATTTCGAACGGCATCATGCTGTGCAGGAACGTCGGCCCGAGTTGGATGCTATCCTTGTCACACCCTAGCTAGTTCAAGCATTAGAGTGTGCATCACGTTTAAATTTCTCTTAAATTTGAAATGGGGAAAGCAGAAACACCCCCCCGGAAACAACTAGGGTTTACTAAAATTATTTTCAATGAACTTGAAATGCCCTTCTAAAAAGTTCACCCTCCTTGTTTTGGGTTAAAACCTCTGGCAAAATTGGTGCACAATTTTCTAGGTCAACAGAAGGTCATTGAATTAAATCATAAGTATTTGAATTTGGGCATTTAAATGCTATAAAATAATTTAAATGCTCAAATAATCCTGGAAATAAATGTTTGCTGTTGGAAATAATCTAAACAGAGCCCACAATTATTTCCAGGATTTTTGGAAACGTTTTAGTATTTTATTTAAAGCCCAACAGTTGCAGTTAATTAGAAAAACAGAAACAAATAAAGAGAGAGAGAGAGAGAGGGAAGCCCACCCGGGCCTTACCTGTGCTGGCCCAGCCCACCTGGCTCGGCCCAGCCTACAGGCTCTGCCAGTCGTCGTCCTCCTCGCGCCAGAAGGACGCGGAGCGCGTGGCCGGCGCCCGCGGCCACACGCCGGCCACCTCCTGCTTCCGCCGACGCCTGGAGACGCCTAGGGGTGCCACGCGACCCCCACGTCCCCCTCTCATCCTCGCTCACTCTCCCCTCGTCTCCCTCACCCTCTCCTACACCATGGCCGACGAGCTTGTCGCTGTCTCACCGTTGTAGTCGCGCTCTCCGTCACCCCCTCGCCTCTCTGACCTGTCCAGAAGCTCCGCCGCGACGCCCTCGCCCTCCCCACCGAGCCACGCATCATCGGAGGCCCTGCATCGCCGCCATCGGATCGTCTTCAACCTCGGTACCCGTCGGACGCCGTTCATCAATTCGCCTCGCTCCGGTCGCCCCCGAGCCCACTGAGCTGCTCATCGACCTCCCTGTGAGCTCCGCCGCCTTTCCCCTCCTCTTTCCCACGCGTTTGCACCCTCTAGGCCATAGTTCCACCATGGCCTAAGCTCGTCTCTGCTCGAGCTCGTCGCCGGCGTCGCTCCGGCAACCATTTGGTCCTCCCGTGCTATGGAACGTGCTTGCCGTATCGCGTAGTGCCTCGCTAGCGCCTCAGTTTCCGTGTTTGCACGCCGCAGCCCACTCCCCGCACATGGCCGAACTCCGACCACCGCCTTGGAGCTCGCCGCCGTCGTCTCCGGCCACCATAGGCCCGGCCTCCACCACCACTAGATGCGCGACTGTAAGAGCTCTCCAACGAGCCCAAGAACGGCCTCGCCCGTGCCCTGTGGGCGTTTTCCGAGCTGCGCCACCGTCTCGGGCCTCGCCGGCGTCGAGTCGCGGGCGAGTTTGACCCAGTTTGACTCCTGGGTGGGCCCAGGTAGACCCCCCCTGAGTCTATGACAGGTGGGGCCGGTCTGCTAACTAATTTAGGATTAGTTTCAATTAATTTTAATTAAATCAGTCACTGACATGTGGGCCCAGGCCCCACTGACAGCTAATTAGTGTTAATCTAATCCTGTTAATTAGCTGAGAGGCTGACAGAAGGGGCCCACCAGTCAGGTTTGACCTGGGCTGGCGCCTTTGACCTGCTGAGTTCAGCATGACACAATGCTGACGCAGTAATGCATTTTCTGGATTTATTTTTATTCAGGAATTTCGAGAAAATAGTTAAAACTTCTAAAAATCATAGAAAATCAACCATAGCTCCAAATGCAAAGATTTATATATGAAAAATGGTCAAAAAAATTCAATCTATCCATCTGTAATGATTTCATGCATGACAAAACAATTTTACCTTGCTGTTTAAGCAGAATAAGGAAATGCACTATTAAGGCCATGTTTAATGAGCTAATATTTGAATATTTGATTCAAATGAGTTCATTCCTTTCTGTTATAGCTTGCATTAGGCCAAGACACATTCATATTGCCATGTCATAGCATGCATCATATTGTTGCATATCGTCATGTGTTGATTGTGTTCTGATGTGTTCTTCGTGGTAGGTTCTGCCTCCGAGGATATTCACGAGTATCCAACTGAAGGGAAGTATCCCACTACCACTCCATCAAGCAAGCAACCATTGATCATTCCGATACAAACCCATGTTCTCGCTTCTGCTCTTGTTTACTTCATTAAGACAACGCGATTCAAACTTTTGTGTGCTATGGTAGTTGAACCCTTATCCTCTGCATGACCTGTCATTGCCACAGTAACTAGATGAAACCCACTAGCATGTGTAGGAGTTGATTGAGCCATGTATGTGATTCCTACCTTGCTATGCATGCTATGCTTAGAGTTGTGTCAGGTTTGGTTCATCTGGGTGATGGGCCAGAGTAAAATGCTTATGCCGGTAATGTGAGGGATGTGTTGAACATGTTTTGGTAAAGGTATCGATGAGAGGCCATGTAGGAGTACATGGTGGGTTGTTTCATTAAGGCCGTCCCTAAGAACTAAGATCTGTATGTGTGATTTAAGATTCAGCTACTACCATGCATTGGGATCCTTAATTGACCCTCTCGGCTTCTTAACCACCCTAGTACTCTGTCCAGGAGTTGCAAATAGTTTCTGGTGTTTGTAGGTTATGTGTTGGCGGCCGTGCGTAGCGCTGACCCTAGGGGTGGGCTATGTTGCGGTAGATACACCGTGGCACGGTGTACCGAGTCACCCGTTTGGTGTCTCGGGATACCTGTTCACATCGTTCGGGGCCGTATGTGGAAACCTCGGCCGGACTCCCTGCGGATGGAACCTGGATAGGCGATAAACCTGGACTAGAGACTTAAGTGTTTAGGTAGGCCGTGGCCGACACCCTCGCTGGGCTTCCGCTTGAAGGTTGCCGAGTACATGTCGTGTAAACGGCGGTAAGTGGTGAAAGCGTGTATGAAGAAGTACACCCCTGCAGGGTATAAAACTATTCGAATAGCCGCGTCCGCGGTAAAGGACTACTTGGTTGCCTATACAGTTCATAGACAAGTTAATGGGTACTAATAAAAGACTCAAGATAAGTGTGAGTACCGACGATGGCCTTCTCGTAGGATGACGAGGGAGGATCCCCGGTGGAGTATTGTGTTGGTGAGTAGTGGACTCGTGTGCGAAAACTATTTTACTGGTGAAGTTCCGTAGGTTAGCTTAGCCAAGAGTCAAAGCTGGCTTGCTGCATTGACCCCACCACCTTCTTGAGAATAAGCATGTATAGTAGGTTCTGATGTAAGACTTGCTGGGTACCTTTGTACTCATGTTTGCTTAATTACTGCTTTCAGACGACAACACCGCCCCCTCCGATGGGTTCTACGTAGACCTTGACGTCGATGAGTGACTAGCCACCCAGGTGGTGCTCCTGGCCATGGAGGGCCCTATGTAGATAGACAGGCTTCGAGAAGCCTTCTTTCTTTCTAGAGTCTGTACTCAGACTAGTTGCTTCCGCTTGTGCTTGTTTGTTTGTATGACTTGAGTGTCGGGTCATGTGACCCCTATCTGTATGAACATGTTATGTATGGCTCCCTGGAGCCTTTAAATAAAGTACTTGAGTTGTAGAGTTTTGTTGTGATGCCATGTTGTATGTACTCATATCGGGCATATTGTGTGTATGATTGAAATGCTTGGTATGAGTGGGATCTGACAATCTAGTTGTTTATCCTTGGCAGCCTTTCTTATGGGGAAATGTAGTCTAGTGTTCCTCAAGCCATAGTAGTCCGCTACAGCCTGGTTCACCGGAGTCCTGCTAGCCTAGCACTACTGTTCAGGACACTTGACTGGTCGGCATGTGTTTAACTTCGTTCCTATGTCTGTCCCTTCGGGGAAATGTCACGCTATGACTTCCGGAGTCCTGCCTAGCCTGCTACAACCCGGGTTCCCCGGAGTCCTGTTAGCCCAGTGCTACAGCCCGGAATCAATCGCTTATGACCGACATGCTCGATGTGATTCATGTATGCCTGTCTCCATAGGTCTGTGCCGCTTTGGGTTCATGACTAGCCATGTCGGCCCGGGTTCTCTGTCATATGGATGCTGGCAACACTATCATATACGTGAGCCAAAAGCCGCAAACGGTCCCGGGCCATGGTAAGGCGACACCCGTGGGATACCGTGATGAGGACGCAAAGTGATATGAGGTGTTATCGGCTAGATCGATGTGACTTGGAATCGGGGTCCTGACAATCCTCCACGATATGGACCAGCAGATGCACCATAACGTCGAAGAATGCGGGAGGGAAGTACATCTCAAGCTCGCATAGTATCACCACGACCTCTTCCTGTAGCCTTCTGAGTTGCCTCACGCCAATCGACTTCCGAGAGATGACATCGAAAAAGTTGCATAGGCCAAATAGCGTTTCACGGACGTGCGCGTCCATGATCCCACGGATTGCAACTGGAAGAATTTGCGTCATCAGCACGTGACAGTCGTGAGACTTCATCCCGCTGAACTTCTGCTTCGCTGGGTCTAGGTATCTGCTTATCTTCCCCGCGTAACCGTAAGGAAGTTTTACTCCTACGAGGCAGGTGAAAAACTGCTCGATCTCCTCCTGACTTAGAGTGAAGCACCTGGGAGGGTAGTCACTTCCAGTCTTCTTGGCTGTTTTGCCTTTGCGACGAGTTTCTGTGTCCTGCTTCGCCTCATCATCATCATCATCATCATCATCATCATCATCATCATAATCATAATCATCATCATTAGCGTGAAGCTCCTACCTGATGCCCATTGATTTCAAGTCTGCCCTTGCTTTCGGCCCATCTTTGGTCCTCTCTGGCATGTTGAGAAGGGTACCAAGCAGACTCTCGCACATGTTCTTCGTGATATGCATGGCATCAAGGCTGTGAGGCACACGGTGGATCTTCCAATATGGCAAGTCCCAGAAAACAGACCTCGTTTTCCATACCTTCAGCAGCGGCTCTGGCGCCTTTCGCTTCTTTCCCGGCTCTGGCGCCTTTTGCTTCTTTCCCGGCAGTGGGCAATCTTTCTAATTTTTCAACAGCTCGTCTATTTCCTCGCTACTCCTCATACGCGGGCGTTTTCGTGGTTCGGTTTCACCATCGAACAGATCCTTGCATTTCCTCCACGGGTCATCGTCATGAAGCCACATTCGATGTCCCATGAACACGGTTTTTGAAGATCCGGGATCTCTATCTAGCTGGCGATACGTTGTGTCATCCATGCACCTTACGCATCCAGAAAATCCGTGGACTACCTGCCCCGCGAGATATCCGTAACCGAGATAGTCATGCACCGTCGTGAGCAGTGCGGCTCTCATAGGGAAATATTCTTTCTCTGCGGCGTCCCACATATTGGCTGGCGTTTTCCACAGCATGTCTAGCTCCTCTTTTAGCAGCCCCAGATACAGATTGATGTCGTTCCCTGGTTGTTTCGGCCCTTCAATTAGCATACTCATGTGAATGTACCTCCTCTTCATGCACAACCAGGGGGAAGGTTGTACATCCACACAAACACAGGCCACGTGCTATGTGTGCTTCTCTGGCTGCCAAACGGATTGACTCCATCGGTGCTCGCGCCCAGCACGATGTTCCTTGGATCCTTCCCAAATTCTGGGTATTCGAAGTTCAATGCTTGCCACTGGCTCACATCCTTAGGGTGACTCAGCATCTTGTATTTTTTATTTATCTCCGGATCATTTCCGTCATCTTCCCGCATCTTCTCCTCCCTATCCGCGTGCCAACGCAGGAGCTTTGCTACCTTAGGGTCCGTGAAATACCGCTGTAGACGAGGAGTGATCGGAAAGTACCACACCGATTTTCAAGGAGCTTTCTTCCTCTTCTTGTATCGAGTGACGCCGCACACCGGACATATGGTAGACTCTGCGTGCTCATCCCGATAAATGATGCACACATGGTATTTCACGTGCGGTAAATCCAGAGGACACACGATTTTCTTTGCCTCCTCAAAACTGGTCGGGCACTTGTTCCCCTTGGGAAGACGTTCGTGCCAGAATGACATGTTCTCGTCGAAGCATGCGTCGGTCATTTTGTGTTTTACCTTCATCTCCAGAGCCATGAGCGTTACTTTCAGGCGGGTATCCTCGGGCCTGCATCCTTCATACAATGGAGTAACCGCGTCTATCTCCAGTTGATCCATCTTGGCTTTCTCTCTGGCGGCAGCTCTTGCGTTATCCGTCTACTTGAGAAGAAGCTCTTGAATATGAGGGTCCTGCACCCAGCCTCCATCGTCGTCTGTTCCAGCATCTTCAACTTCATGATCATGCCCTTCGTCTTGATCTTCCTCATCATCATGTACGACATGATCTTCTACATGATGACTGTGTACAGCATCACGGTCGTGATCATGTCCTGGAGATTCTTCGTCTTCTCGCCCGCCCTCGCCGCGGTGGTACTTGTCTTGTTGCCCTTCCTCATTTCTTGCCCGGCCCCCATGGACGACTTCATAGTCACCTTCATCACCTTGCCACCGATAGCCATCCATGAAATCACGCAAGAGCAGGTGGTCCCGCACCTGCCCGGAATCCGGGTCCGCAATAAGGCTCTTCAGCTTGCATCTTCGACACGGACATCTTATCTCCGTCTCATTCTTTTGAAGCATCTCGGCCTTCGCGGAGCTCAAAAACCTATTCACGATGCCTTCGGTCATCGTGCGGACCATGGTCGCCTGCGGAGTAAAGCAAAACGATATTTTGGAACCAAGAAAAAATTTGGCATGACCTTCCCTAAAAATAGGACCAAAAAGAATGCATAGTGCCAAAATTCTCGCTGAAACGGAAATGAATCAACATTCCGGCAAAATATTGGCAACTATCGCATTTCAAATACCGGTACCTGCAAACACAAACATATATGCAACACCACAAACACATGCAACACCACAAACATACATAGATCTAGCTAGGCCACAAAAAGTGCATGTGCACGTTGTTTGAGCGAGCTAGGGAGAAAAAAGTAGATCTACATCATGAAGATAGCTTTCCCCTTAGTTACCTATCAAAAAAAGGTAATTTCACCACTTAATTTTGATGAATCTATGGTGGAAATGAGGTGAGGAGGAGGAGGTAGCCGAAAGCTTGGAGAAGGAGGTGGAGGGAATGAAGTGGGGAAAGTGAGTGGGTAAGTGTGGGGCTGTCCAAAATATCTTGTTGGGGTCCCAGGTTACTAATGGCGCACCACCTGCAGGTGCGCCATTAGTAACCTAGTTTTGCAGAAAAGTAAAAAATATATATATATACTAATGGCGCACTTCTACAGGGTGCGACATTAGTAGTTTAAACTACTAATGGCGCACGGTGAGGCGGTGCGCCATTAGTAGTTTTGCAAAAAAAAGAATAAAAAAATCAGTACTAACGCACTCCTTGTCTGGTGCGCCATTACTAGTTAGAACTAGTAATGGCGCACCAGACATAGGATGCGCCATTAGTATATAGTAGTGGCGCACTACTTCCCTGGTGCGCAATTAGTGCCAATCCTATCTATAGCCCTTTTCCTAGTAGTGACGAACCTAAATTCCGAACAGCCCGAGCACCAACCGCATTGGTCCTCGGTCCAATTTTGGACGGCTTTTGACTCACCAAGGTTCTCATGGATGGCAGCAGCGGATTAAACCTCATCTATGAGGAAACCCTTCAAAAAATGGAAATAGACTGGAACCGCATCGAGCGAAGCAGCACAACCTTTAGAGGAATAATCCCCACTCGAGAAGCCCGCTGTACAGGCAAAATCACAATAGATGTGGTGTTCGGCACGCCGGAGAATTACAGGTCCGAAGAGATTACGTTCCAAGTGGCCCCATTCAATAGCAGATACCACGCCCTTCTAGGCCGGGAGGCATTCACAATCTTCCAAGCAATACCCCATTACAGGTACATGAAGCTCAAAATGCCCGGGCCCAACGAAATCATCACTCTCACTAGCAATCCGGACACAGCACTCCGCGCCAAAAACAAGACAGCCGCATTGGCCCTCGAGGCATTATCCGAAGCCCTCGCGGCCGAGGAACTGACTGCGCTGCGCTCCATGGTGGATAGGGACGACGTGATACTTGATAAGAGATCCAAGTCTACCTCCTTTAAACCAGCGGATGAAATAGTCAAAATCCAAGTCCATCCAACGGACCCTACAAAAACAGCCACTATCGGGGCACGGTTAAGCCCCGCGGTGGACGCCGCACTACGAGATTTCCTGCGAGAGAATTGGGACATATTCGCCTGGCATCCCTCAGATATGCCAGGAATCCGACGCAGGCTGGCCGAGCATAGCCTCAATATCCTAAAAGGATTCAAGCCGGTCAAGCAGGCTCTTCGGCATTTCTCTGAACCTAAGAGACAAGCTATGGGAGAGGAACTAGCCAAGTTATTGGAGGCCGGATTCATTAGAGAAATAGAAAACCTGGTGTCGGTGTCAAAATCGGCGGATCTCGGGTAGGGGGTCCCGAACTGTGCATCTAGGCGGATGGTAACAGGAGACAAGGGACACAATGCTTTTACCCAGGTTCGGGCCCTCTCGATGGAGGTAAAACCCTACTCCTGCTTGATTAATATTGATAATATGGGTAGTACAAGAGTAGATCTACCACGAGATCAAAGAGGCTAAACCCTAGAAGCTAGCCTATAGTATGATTGTCGTTCGTCCTATGGACTAAACCCTCTGGTTTATATAGACACCGGAGAGGGCTAGGGTTACACAGAGTCGGTTACAATGGGAGGAGATCTACATATCCTTATTTCCAAGCTTGCCTTCTACGCCAAGGAAAGTCCCATCCGGACATGGGACGAAGTCTTCAATCTTGTATCTTAATTGTCCGAGAGTCCGGCCAAAGGTTATAGTCCGGCTATCCAGACACCCCCTAATCCAGGACTCCCTCAGTAGCCCCTAAACCAGGCTTCAATGACGACGAGTCCGGCGCGCAGATTGTCTTCGGCATTCCAAGGCGGGTTCCTTCCTTCGAATACTTCATAGAAGATTTTGAATACAAGGATAGTGTCCGGCTCTGCAAAATAAGTTCCACATACTGTCGTAGAGAGAATAATATTTACACAAATCTAATCTGCTGACGTATTCTGTAGCGTGTCATCACGCCACAGCCAAGCCTTTATTTGAACCGTTTTTACTGTCCCACCTCAGCGTGTTTTGCGATGCGGTTTCCATGGCACGTCTTGTTGAAGTAGAGATCGTGTCCCCTTATCCCAGGATTCTCATCAATACGGGCGTGGGTGACCCAACCGCGCCATTGATTACGGCGCTTGGGAGATAAGAGAGTTTTACCAGGCTGGTGTGGAAGCATAGTTTCGTCCGCCCATATAAGGGGATAAGGATCCGCCTTTCCATCCACGCCTTCTTCCTCCTTTGCTCATCCATTTTCGTGCACTCAAGCTCCAGCTCCCAAGTCCGCATTCCCCACCTCAACCTTCTCCAGCCATGTCCGGAGCGGGAGGCAAGTGGATGGTCTCCTCTGTTATGGAGGGACACATCAAGAAGCTGAGGAAAGTCGGATACTTGTCTGACGACATCGTGCACCGGCTCCCAGACGAGGGGCAGCCCATCCCCACCCCCAGGCCCCATGAGAGGGTGGTGTTCCTCACGCATTTCCTCCGCGGACTAAGCTTCCCTCTCCACCCATTTGTCCGGGGACTCATGTTCTACTACGGCATGGAATTACACGATCTGGCCCCGAACTTCATCCTCAACATCTCGGCGTTCATCATCGTGTGCAAGGCCTTCCTCTGCATCTAGCCCCACTTCGGCCTATGGCTGAAGACCTTCAATGTCAAGCCGAAGGTAGTGGGTGGCCGCCAGGCGGAGTGCGGAGGCGCCATGGTGGGCAAGATGCCCAACGTCCTATGGCTCAAGGGCTCCTTCGTGGAGACCACAAAGGGGTGGCAATCGGGGTGGTTCTACATCACCGAGCCGCGTGACCCTAAATGGGTCGCAGCCCCCGAGTTCCAATCTGGAATCCCTACGCGGCTTACCTCTTGGAAAGAGAAGGGCCTGCCGTGGGGTAAAAAAGGAGAGTTGACTCCAAACATGCGTCCAAAACCTGGTGAGCAAGAATCTCAAACTTGTCAACGTAGTCCAGGTCATGCTCATACGCCAGATCCTCCCGTGCCAACAATGGGATTTCAGCTTGTGGGAGTTCAACCCGGCCGAGCACCGAACTCTGAGCAGGCTCTTCGACACAACGTACGAACATGCCTGGAAGGTGCTATTCAAGGGCGCCGAGGCGCCCGCATCCGCAACCGAGGATCGTGGATTCAGCACACAGCGTCAAGCCAATGCGTAAGCTGTTTTTACCTCTTACAGGATATTTGTCTTTCATAGTTTGACTCATGCGGGATCTAAGCCCCCATGCCTTTGACAGGACTGGCATAGGACGGCCGAACAGATCAACTGTCCGGCTCCTTTGCCCGAAGACCTAGCAGACGCCCGCTTGGCGGAGCTGCTGGTTCCGGCACCTTACGTGGTGCCGGAGAAGAAGGCCAAGAAGAAGGCCACGGGAACCCAGAAGAGTTCTCGGCGCCCGGTGGAGTCGGACTCATCGTCCGATGATTCCGAGGCGCACTCCTCCCACGAAGACGACGAGGAGGAAAGAGAGGTCTCTTCCCCAGCAGGGGGAGAAAAGAAAAGGAAGGCCGTTCCAACTGGGGAGGCCGGAGGGCCCAAGAAAGGGAGGACCCTCCCTACGGACTACTCCACCAACGCCGACGACGGCGAAGAGGAGTGGCCGCTCAGGGCCAAGCCCCTGGCAAAATCGTAATTATTTGAATACCTATGTGACTCATGGCGTTCCTTTATTGCACAGCTTCTCCGGACGCCAAATATAATTATGCCGTATGCCCAAAGCCCGGCTCGGCGTGTCGTCGAGCGGCTCCCTGGATTCGTCGGATGTGAATAGTTTTTCACTTCTGACCGCTACCTCCCCCCGCCCTACGGACGATGCTGAGGTGTTGTCCCAAAAGGTTTCAAGCCAGGAGGAGGTGGTCCTGGAGACGCCGCAAGGCGACCTCCCGGACTCCAGGCGCAAAGGGGAAAAAAACCCAAGGGCTCCATGTCCGGCCCTGGGCCGGACACCGCACCAGAACCTTCAATGGTTCCGAACTCCGGCAAGCGGCCCCTTTGTAAGAAGGGCAAGCCTACAATGTTGGTGACCTCCGTCCAATGTGCTTAACGGCACCTCCATCGACGAGGAGCACCACACTAGTATGAGTGCGGTGATCCAGAAGGTTCAGACCGCCAAAAGCGGGCTGACTAAAGCCTTTGCCATCCTGCTAACAGGCTTTGAGGTACGTGAAAAATATGTGAAAATATTACCGCATAGATAGTAGCCCCTGATGCTCTTTTTGGCGTTCGGAAAGAAAAGATGAATAGAGGATCTAACAACATTCATAGGAGTCTATCATAATTAAGTCAATATGCGTAGGCAGGCTTCGCTGCTGGCCTCTGCCGCACTGACTGCGGAGGTGGATGCGCTGAAGCACAACCTCGAGCGGTCCGAGCAAGAGCTCGGCCTTGCTAAAAAGGAGCTCGAGGAAAAAGAAGGTAAGTAATACCTTGTGGAGTATATTTAAAAAGATGCAGTTCAAAAAGATGACAGGATCGCTATTGGTGTCCTAGGGGCCACGAGGTGGCGACTCTTAAGCAAGCGCTTTCCGAGGCCGAAAAGAAGGCGGCCACAGAGCGCACCGAGCGGGAGAAACATGAGGCACCGGTTAGCGAGGTGCAGCAAGAGCTCCAGGCTCTCATGAAAAAACATGAGAGTTTGGAGCTTGACTCAAAGACGCGAGAGTCCGAGCTCGCGGCGGCCCTTGAAAGCGCCAAGTCTGCCAAGGCTGAAGCCCAAAAAGACCTCCAGGAAGTTGAGGTGATGAAGAAGATAGCGGCGGGTAAGGAATTCTTTATGCAAAGCAAGCACGTGAAAGTTAATTACTTGTTACTTACCCGAATCCGGAGCTCTCCAGGAGCATTCGCAGATTTGCCCAGTAGCATGTCAGATGCTGCCGCCTTCTACCGGGCCGAGGAGGGCAGCTCGACGGAGAAGGTGTTCTGGTCTCAGTATGCTGAGGCCGGACAACCGGTGCCCTTGAGCGACCAGCTGAAGCAACTGGTCGATCTCCATAAGGTGGCCGAATAGGCCATGCAGGGCCTTATAGTTCGGCTGTGGCCTGGAAAGGCCCTGCCTGGGAGCTACTTCGGGCTGGTGAGCCGGCTGGTGGATGCCTGTCCGTGGCTTGAAGTCGTCAAGCGCTCCATCTGCATCGAAGGTGCCCGTAGGGCGCTTGCCCGTGCTAAAGTGCACTGGGGCAAGATGGATGCGGAGAAGCTTGTGAAGGACGGGGCACCGCAGGGCAAGGAGCATCGCCACCCCGAGATGTATTATGAGGGCATCCTGAAGGGCGCCCGCCTTGTGGCGGACGAATGTTCCAAAGATGTAATATTTGAGTGAACTTGTTCGTTTTATCCTGTGCGCTGAAAACTTGTTCATATGCGCTATGCAACGCTTGTTTTAATTTAAAATATAACCTTCTATGCGGTCATTTATCGAGTCTGAGAGATGGCGAGTCATCGGCTTCTGCCCCCATGCCACGAGTGTTGGGGTGTTCGGGATAAACCTGAGCACTCTTTTTCTCATTCTTGGGTCCTTCGAGGGAGGTGCTCAGCACAACGAACAAGGCAATCGGACTATAATGCATTATCACTGTCACTTAGCCAGAGAATTCTATAATTTTAAATTTCGGCGAAGCCCCTAGTGTTCGGAAGACAGAGTTCGGGGCGCTATACATGCCTAGGCCGGACAAAGCCGACTCCTCGCTCTAAGCGGCATAAGTCTTTAGGGACTCGAAACCTCCCGAACAGCGACCAGCTCTCGCCCTATCATGACAGTCAGTTTTAGCTTTCTCTACCGAGGTGCTTAGCCCAGCTCAACCGGGGCACAATCGTAGTAGTTCTCCCAGCGCTACCTTAGCCGATATAGCGGAACGTAAGGTACCAAAACATGGGAGCCGGGCAAACCCAACTATTGACCAAAGACATGATTCGGAGCTAATGCATATAATGCTATAAGTTCGGAGGGCCGCACTTTGTGAAAGTGTTCAGACTTCTCACGCCGTATTATGGGGTGCTTGAGCCCCTGGCGTATGGACCGTACCAAAGTGTACGGGTGCTAAATGTCATAACTGAACATATGTATTGAAAAAGAAATGAATAGAGAATGCAATAATAAGCTGAAGCTAAGCATTGTTTATTTTAAAAGGCTGTTGTGAAAGCAGAACGATACAAATAGTGTGATAAGAAAGAGATGGGACTACTTGACATGTCTCCCTCCAGGGGCGAGCTGCGAGACGGTATGTAAGACAGGTATTTTGCTCATTATAGAGACCACCTGGGAATTCGACGTAGCTTTTTGCCTCCTTGGTTGTTGCATCGTGTGTTCGGCGGTTGTACTGCCGTACAGGCCTTCCGAAGAGTGGAGTCCTGAAAGTAGGAAATAATGACAAAATCGGGAGCCCCTATTGCGGTTGAGGCACATTTTTGGGCGTGCCGTGGTCGTCCCCTCCCCCTGTGCCCATGGTATTTTCAGAGCGTAGTTATGTACGCGTAGTACTGCTTTCACGGTTTCGCGAGGGCTGGGGTTGGGGCCGTATTGCTACGCTTGTTCGGAACGTGCCAGGCGGTCTTGTTGTAGGTTACTCCGGGCGCGCTTGACGGTGTCTGATACATCCAGTTTGCATCATGCTTTTATATCGATATTTATCGCATTATGGACTGTTATTTCACTTTATATCATAGTACTTATGGCTATTCTCTCATATTTTACAAGGTTTACATAAGGAGGGAGAATGCCGGCAGCTGGAATTCTGGGCTGGAAAAGGAGCAAATATTAGAGACCTATTCTGCGCAACTCCAAATGTCCTGAAACTCCACGGAACGTCTTAAAAGAAATAAAGAAAAATCCATGCCAAAGATGAAGGCCAGGGGGCCCACACCCTTGTCATGAGGGTGGGGGCGCCCCCCCTAGGGCGCGCCCCCTACCTCGTGGGCCCCCTGGTGGGTCTCCGATGTCCATCTTCTCCTATATGAAGTCTTTCGATGAGAAAAAAATAGGAAGCAACCTTTCAGGACGAGACTCCGCCGCCACGAGGCGAAACCGAGGCGGAACCAATCTAGAGCTCCGACAGAGCTGTTCTGCAGGGGAAACTTCCCTCCGGGAGGGGGAAATCATCACCATCGTCATCACCAACGCTCCTCTCATCGGGAGAGGGAAATCTCCAACAACATCTTCACCAGCACCATCTCATTTCCAAACCCTAGTTCATCTCTTGTATCCAATTCTTGTCTCAAAGTCCGGGATTGGTGCTAGTAGGTTGCTAGTAGTGTTGATTACTCCTTGTAGTTGATGCTAGTTGGTTTATTTGGTGGAAGATCATATGTTCAGATCCTTTATGCATATTATTACCCCTCTGATTATGAACATGAATATGCTTTGTGAGTAATTACGTTTGTTCCTGAGGACAAGGGAGAAGTCTTGCTATTAGTAGTCATGTGAATTTGGTATTCGTTTGATATTTTGATAAGATGTATGTTGTCTAGCCTCTAGTGGTGTTATGTGAACATCGACTACATAACACTTCACCATTATTTGGGCCTAGAGGAAGGCATTGGGAAGTAATAAGTAGATGATGGTTTGCTAGAGTGACAGAAGCGTAAACCCTAGTTTATGCGTTGCTTCGTAAGGGGCTGATTTGGATCCATATATTTCATGCTATGGTTAGGTTTACCTTAATACTTTTGTTGTAGTTGCGGATGCTTGCAATAGAGGTTAATCATAAGTGGGATGCTTGTTCAAGTAAGAACAGCACCCAAGCACCGGTCCACCCACATATCAAATTATCAAAGTATCGAATGCGAATCATATGAACGTGATGAAAACTAGCTTGACTATATTCCAATGTGTCCTCGGGAGCGCTTTTCCTATTATAAGAATTTATTCTGGCTTGTCCTTTGATACAAAAATGATTGGGCCACCTTGCTGCACCTTATTTACTTTTGTTACTTGTTGCTCGTTACAATTTACCTTATTACCAAACTATCTGTTACCACTTATTGTTGTACTTGCAGAGAATACCTTGCTGAACCGCTTATCATTTCCTTCTGCTCCTCGTTGGGTTCGACACTCTTACTTATAGAAAGGACTACGATAGATCCCCTATACTTGTGGGTCATCAAGACTCTTTTTTGGCGCCGTTGCCGGGTAATGTAGCGCCTTTGGTAAGTGGAATTTGGGAAGGGAACATGTATATAGTGTGCTGAAATTTACTGTCACTTGTTACTATGGAAAGTAATTCTCTGAGGGGCTTGTTCGGGGTATCTTCACCCTGTCCAGTAGAGCAAAGATTTGCTCCTCAACCTACTGAACCTATTAATGAAACTCCTTTTGAATTACCTATGGCTATGATGGAAAAACTGCTAGCTAATCCTTTTACAGGTGATGGAACAAAACATCCTGATGAGCACTTAATATATGTGGATGAAGTTTGTGGATTATTTAAGCTTGCAGGTATACCCGATGATGTTGCTAAGAAGAAGGTCTTCCCTTTATCTTTGAAGGGAGATACATTGATATGGTATAGGCTATGTGATGATATGAGATCGTGGGACTATAAAAGATTGAAGCTGGAATTTCATCAAAAGTATTACCCTATGCATCTTGTTCATCGTGATCGCAATTATATATATAATTTCTGGACTCGCGAAGGAGAAAGCATCGCTTAAGCTTGGGGGAGGCTTAAATCAATGTTATATTCATGCCCCAATCATGAGCTCTCAAGAGAAATAATTATGAAAGTTTTTATGCTCGGCTTTCTGAAAACAATCGCACCATGCCCAATACTTCTTGTGATGGCTCTTTTATGATGAAGACTATTGAATTCAGATGGAATTTACTGGATAGAATTAAACGCAACTCTAAAGATTGGGACGTCTATGAAGGTAAGGAGTCAGGTATGACACCTAAGTTTGATTGTGTTAAATCTTTTATGGATACCGATATTTTCCGTAAGTTTAGCACTAAATATGGACTTGACTCTGAGATAGTAGCTTCTTTCTGTGAATCTTTTGCTACTTATGTTGATCTCCCTAAGGAGAAGTGGTTTAAATATCATCCTCCCATAGAAGGTAAAGTAGCTGCACCTATTAAATTTGAAGAAAAGACTGTCACTTATAATGATCCTATTGTTCCTACTTCTTATGTTGAGAAACCACCTTTCCCTGTTAGAGTAAAGGATCATGCTAGAGCTTCAACTGTTGTTCGTAAAAGCAATATTAGAACTTATACACCTCCTCAGAAAGTTAAAGTAGAACCTGATATTGCTATTGTTAAAGATCTCTTGTCTGATAATATTGATGGGCATGTTATTCAGTTCGAAGGTGAAACTGCTAGAATTGATAAACCTTGTGATAAGGATAAACATAGACCTATGGTAGGCGTGCCTGTTATTAATGTTAAAATAGGAGATCATTGTTATCATGGCTTATGTGATATGGGTGCTAGTGCTAGTGTTATACCTCATGACTTATACAAAGAAATTAAGAATGAAATTGCACCTGTTGAGTTAGAAGATATTGATGTTACTATTAAACTTGCTAATAGAGATACTATTGCACCAATTGGAATTGTTAGAGATGTTGAAGTCTTGTGTGGGAAAACTAAATATCCTGCTGATTTTCTTGTTCTTACTTCTCCACAAGATAGCTTTTGTCCCATTATATTTGGTAGACCCTTCTTAAATACTGTCAATGCTACCATAGACTGCACTAAGAATATTGTTACTGTTGGTTTGGATGATATGGTTCATGAGTTTAATTTCTCTAAATTTAGTAAACAACATGGTGAGGAAGAATTACCTAGTAAGGATGAAATTATTGGTCTTGCTTCTATTGCCGTACCTCCTACTGATCCTTCAGAACACTATTTGCTAGACCATGAAAATGATATGTTCATGAATGAAAGAAGGGAAATAGATGAAGTATTCTTTAAACAGGAACCTATTCTACAACACAATTTTCCTGTTGGAATTTTAGGAGATCCTCCTCCACCCAAGGGTGATCTCGTGTTTGAGCTTAAACTGTTGCCTTATAATCTTCAATATGCTTATCTTGATGAAAAGAAGATATATCCTGTTATTATTAGCGCTAACCTTTCAGAGCATGAAGAAGAAAGATTATTGAAAACTCTGAAGAAGCATCGTGCTGCTATTGGATATACTCTTGATGATCTTAAGGGCATTAGTCCCACTCTATGTCAACATAAAATAAATTTGGAAGAAGATGCCAAACCAGTTCGTGATCCTCAATGACGTCTGAATCCTAAAATGAGAGAAGTGGTAAGAAAAGAAATACTTAAGCTTCTGGAGGCAGGTATAATTTATCCCGTTGCTCATAGTGAGTGGGTAAGTCTTGTCCATTTGTCCCTAAGAAGGGAGGTATTATTGTTGTTCCTAATGATAAACCAGAATAAAGAATTGTCACAGGTTATAGGATGGTAATTGATTTCCGCAAATTAAATAAAGCTACTAAGAGAGATCATTACCCCTTACCTTTTATTGATCAAATGCTAGAAAGATTATGCAAACATACACATTATTGCTTTCTAGATGGTTATTCTGGTTTCTCTCAAATACCTGTGTCGGCTAGAGATCAATCAAAGACTACTTTTACATGCCCTTTTGGTACTTTTGCTTATAGACGTATGCCTTTTGGTTTATGTAATACACCTGCTACCGTTCAAAGATGCATGATGGCTATATTCTCTGACTTTAGTGAAAAGATTTGTGAGGTTTTCATGGACGACTTTTCGGTCTATGGTTCTTCTTTTGGCGATTGCTTGAGCAATCTTGATCGACTTTTGCAGAGATGTGAAGAAACTAATCTTGTCTTGAATTGGGAAAAGTGCCACTTTATGGTTAATGAAGGTATTGTCTTGGGGCACAAAGTTTCTGAAAGAGGTATTGAAGTTGATAAAGCCAAGTTGATGCTATTGAAAAGATGCCATGTCCCAAGGACATCAAAGGTATAAGAAGTTTCCTTGGTCACGCTGGATTTTATAGGAGGTTCATTAAGGACTTCGCAAAAATTTCTCGGCCTCTGACTAATTTATTGCAAAAACATATACCATTTGTCTTTGATGATGATTGTGTAGAAGCATTTGAAATACTTAAGAAAGCATTAGTCTCTGCACCTATTGTTCAGCCACCTGATTGGAATTTACCCTTTGAAATTATGTGCGACGCTAGTGATTATGATGTAGGTGCTGTTCTAGGGCAAAGAGTTGATAAGAAATTAAATGTTATCCATTATGCTAGTAAGACTCTAGACAATGCTCAAAGAAATTATGCTACTACTGAAAAAGAACTTTTAGCAGTTGTATTTGCTTGTGATATGTTCAGACCTTATATTGTTGATTCTAAAGTAACTATTCACACTGATCATGCTGCTATTAAATACCATATGGAAAAGAAAGATGCAAAACCTAGACTAATTAGATGGGTTCTCTTGCTACAAGAATTTGATTTGCATATTGTTGATAGAAAAGGAGCCGAGAACCCCGTGGCAGACAACCTTTCTAGGTTAGAAAATATTCTTGATGACCCACTACCTATTAATGATGACTTTCCTGATGAACAATTAAATGTTATAAGTACTTCTCTTAGTACTCCATATTATGCTGATTATGCTAATTATATTGTTGCTAAGTTTATACCACCTAGTTTCACTTACCAGCAAAAGAAAAAGGTTTTCTATGACTTGAGACATTACTTTTGGGATAACCCACATCTTTATAAAGAAGGAGTAGATGGTGTTATTAGGCGTTGTGTACCTGAGCATGAACAGGAACAGATCCTACGCAAGTGTCATTCCGAGTCTTATGGAGGACACCACGCTGGAGATAGAACTGCACATAAGGTATTGCAATCTGGTTTTTATTGGCCTACTCTCTTCAAGGATGACCGTAAGTTTGTCTTTTCTTGTGATGAATGTCAAAGAATTGGTAATATTAGTAGACGTCAAGAAATGCCTATGAATTATTCTCTTGTAATTGAACCGTTTGATGTTTGGGGCTTTGATTATATGGGACCTTTTCCTGCCTCTAATGGATACACACATATTTTAGTTGTTGTTGATTACGTTACTAAGTGGGTAGAAGCTATTCCAACTAGTAGTGCTTATCATAAAACTTCTATCAAAATGCTTAAGGAATTTATTTTTCCGAGGTTTGGAGTCCTTAGATATTTAATGACTAATGGTGGTTCACACTTTATTCATGGTGCTTTCCGTAAAATTCTTGCTAAATATGATGTTAATCATAGAATTGCATCTCCTTATCAACCACAATTTAGTGGTCAAGTAGAATTGAGCAATAGAGAGCTCAAATTAATTTTGCAAAACACTGTTAATAGGTCTAGAAAGAATTGGTCCAAGAAACTTGATGATGCATTATGGGCATATAGAACTGCATACAAAAATCCTATGGGTATGTCTCCATATAAAATGGTATATGGAAAAGCATGTCACTTACCTCTCGAACTAGAACATCTGGCATATTGGGCTATTAAAGAGCTCAACTATTATTTCAAACTTGCCGGTGAGAAGAGGTTATTTGATATTAGCGCACTTGATGAATGGAGAACCCAAGCATATGAAAATGCCAAGTTATTTAAAGAAAAAGTTAAAAGATGGCATGACAAAAGGATACAAAAGTGTGAGTTTAATGTAGGTGGTTATGTATTGCTATACAACTCTCGTTTAAGATTTTTTGCAGGAAAACTTCTCTCTAAATGGGAAGGCCCCTATGTTATCGAGGAGGTCTATCGTTCCGGGGCAATAAAAATCAACAACTTCGAAGGCACAAATCCGAAGGTGGTAAACGGTCAAAGAATCAAACATTATATCTCAGGTAATCCCATAAATGTTGAAACCATTATTATTGAAACCATAACCCCGGAGGAATACATAAGGGACACTTTCTGGAACGTTTCAGACTCCGAAAAGGAATAGGTATGTGGTACGGTATGTAAACCGACTCTAAAACAATTTTAAGGCAATATTTCTCCGTTTTGGAATATTTAGAAAAATAGAAAAATAAGTAGCAGTCCGGGATGGACACGAGGGCCCCACGAGGGTGGTGGGCGCGCCCCCTACCTCGTGAGCACCTCGTGTGCCTTCCGAACTTCGTTTTCTTGTAAAATACGTATTTTGGTTGGTAAAAATTCATTATATATTCTCCCGAAGGCTTTGACTCCCGTATCATGCAAATCTCCTATGTTCTTGTTTCGAGCTATTTTCTGTCAGGGTTTTCAAGGCCAGGCATCATGTCGTCCCCCTCCTCCAACAATGGTGACAACGATGCTTGGGTAATAAGGATAGATCTGAAGGGGGAAGAACCCACGAAGGTCAACAAGGATGAAAGGATCAAGAAGGCCACGGAGGATCAAGCTCCGGCAGCAAAAGACATCCTTCAACTTGATCATAACCTTCTTACCCCAACTGAGATCGAAGCTTTCAAGATGATTGAGTTAGCTCATATTCAGAATAAGTATCTCGCACAAGAAAATATTTTGTTGAAGGAGCATATTGTCGCACTCAAGGGCATTATCCGCAAGCTGGAGGACCTCTTACGCTCGATGTGCGATTATCCATCACCACCACCTTCTTCACCGACCAAGGAGATATAATCACATGGGTATGGGCACTCCCCTTGGCAACTACCAAGCTTGGGGGAGGTGCCCCGGTATCGTATCACAATCACATCTCTAGTCTTTACCGTTTTTCTTAGTTCGATCCTATTAGTAGTATCTTGATCTAGTAGAATAAAGTTTATGGCATGATCTAGTTTTGAGTTTTGTTTTATGATCTCTCTATGTAATCGAGTCCGTGAGTTATATATAATAAATATTAGTGTTGAGTCAAGGGCCTAATTATTTTGCCATGATCTTGGGTGAATAAAAGAAAAGAGAAAAAGAATAAAAAGAAACAACAAGTTCATATTGATTTTATTGAGAGTAATGACTTCACATAGAAAGAGTATGATGATTAAAAGTTGTTGGGAGTTGGCAGACATAGCTTTGGTCATTGTTGCAATTAATAGGAAGTAATAAGGAAAGAGAGGTTTCACATATAGATATATTATCATTGACATCTTTTATGATTGGAAGCACTGATTAAAATATGTCATGCTAAAGAGTTGATGTTCGACAAAGAAGACAATGTAATGAGTTATGTCTTTCTTATATCTGAGATAAAGTACGTTGTCATGGATCCTCTAACTTGTTGAGCTTGCCTTTCCCCCTCATGCTAGCCAAATTCTCAGCACTAAGTAGAGATACTACTTGTGCTTCCAAATACCCTTAAACCAGTTTTGCCATGAGAGTCCACCATATCTACCTATGGATTGAGTAAGATTCTTCAAGTAAGTTGTCATCGGTGCAAAGCAATAAAAATTGCTCTAAATATGTATGATTGATTGGTGTTGGAGAAATAAGCTTTATACGATCTTGTGATGTGGAAGTAATAAAAGCGCCGGACTGCATAATAAAGGTTCACATCACAAGGGGCAATATAAAGTGACGTTCTTTCGCATTGAGATTTTGTGCATCCAACCATAAAAGTGCATGGCAACCTCTGCTTCCCTCTGCGAAGGGCCTATCCTTTATTATTATCTTCTACCTTATGCAAGACTCACGGTGATCTTCACCTTTCCTTTTTCATTTTATCCTTTGAAAAGCTCAGCATGTTGGAAAGAACATGATATATATATCTAATTGGATGTAGGGGAGCATGAACCATTATTATTGACATTACCCTTGAGGTAAAAGGTTGTGGGGCAAAACTATAAGCCCCTATCTTTCTCTGTGTCTGATTAAAACTCTGTAACCACAAGTATCGCGTGAGTGTTACAATTATGGAGGACTAAATGATAGTTGAGTATGTGGACTTGCTTTTTAGCTCTGACATAGACTCTTTTCGATGTTATGATAAATTGCAATTGCTTCAGTGAGTAAGATTATAGTTTGTTGGAACCCAATATGGTTTATGATTTATACTTTTGCATTGTGAATAGATCATCACTTCAACATAAGTAATCATATGACAAAACATATATATGTTGCTGTTATAAGAATAATCATGATGCCTGCATGTCCGTATTTTATTTTTATCGATGCCTCTACCTCTAAACATGAGGACATATTTATTGTTATCGGCTTTTCGCTTGAGGACAAGCGAGGTCTAATCTTGGGGGAGTTGATACGTCCATTTTGCATCATGCTTTTATATTGATATTTATCGGCTTATGGACTGTTATTTAACTTTATATCACAATACTTATGGATATTCTCTCTTATTTTACAAGATTTACATAAGGAGGAAGAATGCCGGCAGCTGGAATTCTGGGCTGGAAAAGGAGCAAATATTAGAGACCTATTCTGCGCAACTCCAAAACTCCTGAAACTCCACGGAACGTCTTAAAAGAAATAAAGAAAAATCCATGCCAAAGATGAAGGCCAGGGGTCCCACACCCTTCTCACGAGGGTGGGGGGCGCCCCCCTAGGGCGCGCCCCCTACCTCGTGGGCCTCCTGGCGGGTCTCCGTCGTCCATCTTCTCCTATATGAACTCTTTCGATGAGAAAAAAATAGGAAGCAACCTTTCGGGACGAGACTCCGCCGCCATGAGGCGGAACCAAGGCGGAACCAATCTAGAGCTCCGGCAGAGCTGTTCTGCCGGGGAAACTTCCCTCCGGGAGGGGGAAATCATCACCATTGTCATCACCAACGCTCCTCTCATCAGGAGAGGGAAATCTCCATCAACATCTTCAACAGAACCATCTCATTTCCAAACCCTAGTTCATCTCTTTTATCCAATTCTTGTCTCAAAGTCTGGGATTGATGCTAGTAGGTTGCTAGTAGTGTTGATTAGTCCTTGTAGTTGATGCTAGTTGGTTTTTTTGGTGGAATATCATATGTTCATATCCTTTATGCATATTATTACCCCTCTGATTATGAACATGAATATGCTTTGTGATTAATTACGTTTGTTCCTGAGGACAAGGGAGAAGTCTTGTTATTAGTAGTCATGTGAATTTGGTATTCGTTTGATATTTTGATAAGATGTATGTTGTCTAGCCTCTAGTGGTGTTATGTGAATGTCGACTACATAACACTTCACCATTATTTGGGCCTAGAGGAAGGCATTGGGACGTAATAAGTAGATGATGGGTTGCTACAGTGACAGAAGCTTAAACCCTAGTTTATGCGTTGCTTCGTAAGGGGCTGATTTGGATCCATATGTTTCATGCTATGGTTAGGTTTACCTTAATACTTTTGTTGTAGTTGTGGATGCTTGCAATAGAGGTTAATCATAAGTGGGATGCTTGTTCAAGTAAGAACAGCACCCAAGCACCGGTCCACCCACATATCAAATTATCAAAGTATCGAACGCGAATCATATGAACGTGATGAAAACTAGCTTGACGATATTCCCATGTGTCCTCGGGAGCGCTTTTCCTATTATAAGAATTTATTCCGGCTTGTCATTTGCTACAAAAAGGATTGGGCCACCTTGCTGCACCTTATTTACTTTTGTTACTTGTTGCTCGTTACAATTTACCTTATTACAAAACTATCTGTTACCACTTATTTCAGTACTTGCAGAGAATACCTTGCTGAAAACCGCTTATCATTTCCTTCTGATCCTCGTTGGGTTCGACACTATTACTTATCGAAAGGACTACGATAGATCCCCTATACTTGTGGGTCATCAGTATTCGGGCGTTTAATAGCCGGACTGGATAATTGCCTTGAGAGGATGCTTTGTACTTCCGTTGTGAGGGCCGCCGTGTGCTCCTCCGTTCGGAGAGAGCGTTCGGTGTTTCCATTGACCGTAATGACTCCTCGAGGGCCTGGCATCTTGAGCTTGAGATATGCGTAGTGCAGCACGACATTGAACTTTGCAAATACGGTTCGTCCGAGCAGTGCGTGATAGCCACTGCGGAACGGGACTATGTCGAAGATTAACTCCTCGCTTCGGAAATTATCCGGGTATCCGAAGACCACTTCAAATGTAATTGAGCCTATACAGTTGGCCTCTACACCTGGTATGACGCCTTTAAAGGTCGTTTTTGTGGGTTTAATCCTTGAGGGATCTATGCCCATTTTCCGCATTGTATCCTGATAAAGCAGGTTCAGGCTGCTGCCGCCGTCCATAAGGACTCTAGTGAGGTGAAATCCGTGAATGGTTGGGTCTAGAACCAATGCGGTGAATCCGCCATGGCGGATGCTAGTGGGGTGGTCCCTTCGATCAAAAGTGATTGGGCAGGAGGACCATGGGTTGAACTTTGGGGCGACTGGCTCCAACGCGTATATGTCCCTAAGTGCATGCTTCCGCTCCCTTTTGGGGATGTGGGTTGCGTATATCATGTTCACCGCCCGCACTTGTGGGGGGAAGCCCTTCTGTCCACTATTGTTCGGTGGCCGGGGCTCTTCGTCCTCGTCGTTGTGCAGCCCCTTGTCTCTGTTTTCGGCATTTAACTTGCCGGCCTGCTTGAACACCCAACAATCCCTGTTGGTGTGATTGGCTGGTTTTTCGGGGGTGCCATGTATCTGGTACGAGTGATCGAGTATACGGTCCAAACTGGACAGGCCCGGAGTGTTCCTCTTAAATGGCTTTTTTCGCTGACGGGGCTTAGAGCCTCTGAATCCGGCATTAACTGTCGTATCTTCAGCATTGTCGCTGTTAATGCGGCTCTTGTGCTTGTTGCGACGCGACCTGCCATTGCTGTCCTTGGTATCCGAATTACCAGGGCTCTTGGTCATGTTATTGCTACGAGCCAGCCAGCTGTCTTCTCCCGCGCAAAAGCGGATCATGAGTGTCATGAGGGCTGCCATAGATTTCGGCTGTTCCTGTCCAAGGTGCCGGGCAAGCCACTCGTCACGGATGTTATGCTTGAAGGCTGCTAGGGCCTCTGCGTCCGGACAGTCAATGATTTGATTTTTCTTGGTTAGGAACCATGTCCAGAATTGTCTGGCAGATTCTTCTGGCTGCTGAATTATCTGGCTCAGGTCATCGGCGTCTGGTGGTCGCACATAAGTGCCCTGGAAATTGTCGAGGAATGCGGCTTCCAGGTCCTCCCAACAACCAATTGATTCTGGTAGCAGGCTGTTAAGCTAATGCCAAGCTGGTCCTTTAAGCTTGAGTGGGAGGTATTTGATGGCGTGTAGATCATCGCCACGGGCCATGTGGATATGAAGGAGATAGTCCTCGATCCATACCGCAAGATCGATTGTGCCATCGTATGATTCAATGTTTACGGGTTTGAAACCCTCTAGGATTTGATGATCCATTACTTCATCTGTGAAGCATAGGGGGTGTGCGGCGCCTCTGTACTGGGCTATATCACGACGTAGCTCAAATGAGCTTTGTCTGCTGTGTTCGACCCGGACAGATTTACTGTATCCGGTGTGACGGTTATCGTCTCATGTTGTGGGGCGCCCGCACGATCCGTAGATCGATCTTGTTTGCCTTGCCCTGTCTTCCAACATATCTCGCAGGTCTAGCGCATTTCCCCGTGCCTTGGTATTTTTTGAGTGACGCCGGGGTGCGGCTTGAGTGGAGGGCCGAGAGGACTCTCTGTCACGGCCGGTCAGCCGCATCATGCGCTGGTGATGTAGGTTTAAATGCTTCCTCCTCTAAACGGGGTAGCAACCTGCGCTTTGGGTAGCGCTTGGAGGGGCATTCGAGTTCGTATTCCTCGGCCGCAAGGACTTCCGTCCATCTGTCGGCTAGCAAGTCTTGATCAGCTCTAAGCTGTTGCTGTTTTTTCTTAAGGCTACTCGACATGGCCATAAGCCCGCGCTTAAAGTGCTCTTGTTCGACGATATCCTCAGGCACGACAAATTCGTCATCGCCGAGGCTTGCCTCGTCTTCGGAGGGAGGCATGTAATTATCATCCTCTTCTTCTCTGTCTGCCGCTCTTTCAGGGGGGCTGGCTTCTCCATCCTCCTGCGCTGAATCTTGCTGGAGGGAATTGTCTTCGGCACTGTTCGGGGTGTTGTTATCTCCCGTGCCAGCATCACCGTTTTTTCTTTGGCAGGACTTAGAGCGGCGTGCTGACGCTGGCGCTTGGGTTGCTTCTTGGAGGGGTCATCCCCTGTTGTTCTGTCGACATTGCCTTCTTTGGGTGTATCCACCATATATATGTCATATGACGAGGTTGCTTTCCAGTGCCCTGTAGGCGCTGGTTCATGTTCGTCTCCTACATCGTCGTCCATACCGTCGATGTCTTCGGAGTCGAAGTCGAGCATGTCGGTTAAATCATCGACAGTGGCTATGAAGTGGGTGGTGGGTGGGCGTCGAATTTCTTCATTGTCCGCATCCCAATCCTGTTGGCCATAGTCTGGCCAGGGCTCTCCTAACAAAGAGAGAGACCTTAGTGAATTCAGGATGTCGCCGAAGGGAGTGTGCTGAAAGATATCCACGGTGGTGAATTCCATGATTGGCGCCCAATCGAATTCGATTGGCAGGGGTGCGGAAGGTTCAGAGTCCGAAAAAGAGTCCGGCACCTTGGAGTCACGGGTTTCACAGAGGATGAGGCTGGTGTTCGGCTCAATCGCCGTTGAGACTGCAGCCCCCGAGGCGGTGTCTAGCCACCTGTCCTCGATCGGCGCAGTTGGCTCTGAGCTAAGTGTCGGAGCTGATGCGGGCGCGGCCTCTAGGGTACTGTTCGGCGGCAGACCTAGGTCATACCCACCATGACAGTGCGGCGCGCCCGGCTGTGGCTCGAATCCGTCGAAGATCAAGTCTCCACGGATGTCGGCCGTGTAGTTCAAACTTCCAAATTTGACATGATTGCCAGGGGCGTAACTTTCAATCTGCTCCAGATGGCCAAGCGAATTAGCCCGCAGTGCAAAGCCGCCGAACACGAAGATCTGTCCGGGGAGAAAGGTCTCACCCTAGACCGCATCGTTGTTAATGATCGGAGGAGCCATCGGGCCTAAGGTGACGACACGGAGGAACTCTCAATGAAAGCACCATTGTCGGTGTCGAAACCGGTGGATCTCGGGTAGGGGGTCCCGAACTGTGCTTCTTGGCGGATGGTAACAGGAGACAAGGGACACAATGCTTTTACCCAGGTTCGGGCCCTCTCGATGGAGGTAAAACCCTACTCCTGCTTGATTAATATTGATGATATGGGTAGTACAAGAGTAGATCTACCACGAGATCAAAGAGGCTAAACCCTAGAAGCTAGCCTATGGTATGATTGTTGTTCGTCCTATGGACTAAAACCCTCTGGTTTATATAGACACCGGAGAGGGCTAGGGTTACACAGAGTCGGTTACAATGGGAGGAGATCTACATATCCGTATTGCCAAGCTTGCCTTCCACGCCAAGGAAAGTCCCATCCGGACACGAGACAATGTCTTAAATCTTGTATCTTAATTGTCCGAGAGTCCGGCCAAAGGTTATAGTCCGGCTATCCTGACACCCCCTAATACAGGACTCCCTCACCCAGACTGGCTAGCAAACCTAGTGATGGTTCCAAAGAAGGATAAATCCTGGCGCCTGTGCGTCGATTTCAAGGACCTCAACAAGGCCTGCCCAAAGGATCCCTTCCCCCTCCCCTGCATCGATCAAATTATCGACGCTACCGCAGGACACGACTCATTGTCTTTCCTCGACGCATACTCCGGCTACCACCAAATTAAGATGGCGGAGCCCGACCAAGCCGCAACGGCATTCATCACACCATACGGCCCATTCTGCTTCAACACAATGCCCTTTGGGCTCAAAAACGCCGGAGCAACATATCAGCGCATGATTCAGTCATGTCTGGCAAACCAGATCGGCAAAATAGTGGAGGCATACGTAGATGATGTGGTCGTCAAAACCAAGCATGTCGACTCTCTAGTAGACGACTTGAGATTCACATTCGATAACCTCCGAACATATGACATGAAGCTCAACCCGGAAAAATGCGTTTTCGGCGTGCCTGCCGGAAAGCTCCTGGGCTGCATTATATCCGGCAGAGGAATTGAAGCAAATCCGGCCAAGATCCAAGCTCTGTCATAGTTGGATATCCCAACAGACCTCAAACAAATCCAAAAATTAACCGGATGCATGGCAGCTCTAAGCCACTTTATCTCCCGCCTGGTAGAAAAGGCATTATCCCTTTATCGCCTCCTACGGTGCACCGAACACTTCGAGTGGACGGATGCCACCACAGCCGGATTGCAAGAAATAAAAGCCATATTGGCAACCAACCCAGTCTTGGACGCACCAAACATTGGCAAACCAATGTTGTTATACATTGCGGCAGCCCATCAAGTTGTGAGCGCAGTGCTTGTCGTCGAACAAGAAACGGACGGTCATAAATTCCCCCTTCAAAAGCCGGTCTACTATGTATCCACTGTCCTTACTCCATGCAAGTCACGGTACCCGCATTATCAAAAGATAGCATACGCGGTATTCACGGCATCCCAGAAACTGCGACACTACTTTCAAGAGTGTTCGATAATAGTAGCCTCAGAAGTGCCACTTAATGAGATTATAAACAACCGCGACGCCACGGGCCAGATTGCCAAATGGGCCATTGAGCTCCTCCCGTTCGACATAACTTACAAGCCACGGCGAGCCATTAAGTCGCAAGTACTGGCCGACTTTGTTGCCGAATGGACGGAAGCCGAACTCCCTAAAGAGTACGACGTGTATTCCAACTGGATCATGCACTTCGACGGCTCCAAAATGTTGGTTGGTCTGGGGGCTGGCGTCGTTTTGACGTCCCCAGCCGGAGATATAGTTCAATGTGTACTCCAGATAATGTATACGAACTCCAACAACGTAGCCGAATATGAGGCCCTTTTACATGATCTCCGGATGGCAGTATCCATGGGCATTCAACGCCTAGAGGTGCGGGGGGATTCGAACCTCGCAATATCCCATATAGATGGAGACTTTGATGCCAAGGATCCGAAAATGGCGGCCTATCGCAACGCCATCCTAAAAATGTCAGCTCGGTTCGAGGGGGTCGAATTTCATCATGTGGCTCAGGAAAACAATCAGGCGGCGGATATATATCCTCGCCCGCATCGGCGCAAAACGCGACGCGGTCCCCCCCAACATATTTCTGGAGAGGCTGTTCAAGCCATCCGTAGTATGGGAAGGGGACACCGGTAACAATAATCCGGACCGGGCCAAAATACCCGATACCGAACACTATGACACAATCGGAGGCTCCGCTACCGAAATAACACCTTCGACCCACGTAATAATGGCCATCATAGCCCCGTGGACAGAACCATTCTTGGCCTACCTAACTAGGCAGGAACTTCTGGAGGACCAAAATAAGGCACGCTGCATACTGCGGCGATCTAAGGCCTACAGGGTCCATGAGGGAGAATTGTATAAAAAAAAGCACTACCGGAGTCCTTCAAAGGTGTATCTCCGAAGAGGAAGGACGGAACCTTTTGGCAGAAATTCATCCCGGACTCAGCGGTCACCATGCCGCAGCCCGGGCTCTTGTTAGCATGGCCTTCCATACATGATTATATTGGCCAACGGCCCGGGCAGATGCACATGACTTGGTCCAACGTTGCGCCGGTTGCCAGCTCTTTGCAAATCAAAGCCACATGCCACCCACCGCCCTCCAAACAATCCCCATTACGTGGCCCTTCGCGGTCTGGGGGCTTGACATGGTTGCACCCCTTAAAGGAGGAACCCACAAGAAAAAATGCTTACTGGTCATGGGGGATAAATTCACAAAATGGATAGAGGCCAAAACTGTTAAAACAGCAGAATCCGGACCGGTGATAGACTTCATATCCGGGGTCATACACCGTTATGGCGTCCCTCACAGCATCATCACTGACAACGGCACAAACTTTACTACCGATTTGGTAAAACTCTGGTGCAGCAAAATGGGCATCAAGCTCGATTATGCTTTGGTCTATCACCCACAAACCAACGGTCAAGTGGAGCGTGCGAACGGTCTTATAATGAGTGACATTAAACCCAGGCTAGTGCGGTCCTTAATGGAGTCTAACACGCACTGGGTAGAGGAGCTCGACTCCGTACTCTGGGGGCTGCGGACCACGTCGAACCGTAGTACCGGATATACACCCTTCTTTATGGTGTACGGCGCAGAGGTAGTCTTGCCCTGTGACATAATTCATGACTCACCTCGAGTGCGCATGTACGAAGAAAGAGAAGCCGAGCTTGATCGACAGGATAGTCTGGACACCTTGGAGGAGGAGCGAGGAGCGGGACGTGGCAAAAGCCCGTTCTGCATTTTATCAGCAATAGGCTCGCAGATACCAAAGCAGAGAAGTACGGGCCAAAACTTATAACACTGGCGAACTAGTTCTACGTCTGCCGGATAAGAAAAAGAACAAGCTCGAGCCCAAATGGGAAGGTCCCTTCATTATTGACCAAGTTCTGACCGGTGGAGCGTACCGACTGCGGGATACATCGACTAATCGACTCGAGCCGAACCCATGGAACGCGGCCAGGCTCCAAAGATTCTACGCCTAGCGCCGGCCCTAGTGTTCGTCCCCTTCCTCTGTGCATTTTTTATACATTATCTGTCTTGTTTTTCTTTCTTTCTTTTATTCTTTCTCCAGGCCTTCAAAGGCCAACTTGCGCCTCGTTTGCACATTACAGATGCGCTAGCCGCACTCATCATACCTGGGGGCTTGTTTCACAGAAGCTTGATTATTTACTTGGGCCTCGTGCCCTGCACATGTGTTATGCTTCCACATGTACCTTTTTTCGCCATTATATGCATCGATATGACTTATGTTTTGGCCAAGCTGGGTTGCCTGGCTCTTGTATTTATGCCCTACATTCCCGTTAATTCGGCTAGGGCATAAGGGGAGCACCTCTGCGATTGTTACTGCTAGGCCAGCCGGATGTGTACCTCAGACTAGGTGAAGCCAAAAGCTAGCATTCTTAAGGGAATATTCTGTCGATGAACAAAAGATGATTTTTATTTATTTTCCATATCTGCCCCCAGATGATTTTCCTGCGTTTCCTATCGCAGTCCGAACATGCACTTTAGGGCATGCTTACCCAGGGAAAGGAACCCTTAACGGAACTATTATCCCTAGAAGATGTTTCTTACTACCCATGTAATATAACATAACTAGTTGGGCACTTGTCTGTTCAAGCACTTATGACCCCTACGCCTGGTCTCCACGCATGCCCCGTTTCTTATATAACTGCGCGGGTATTCAGATACACTCCGGACTATCGGGTCCCGAGGTTGAAGCGAAAAGGTCCGCCAAGACAAATGATCCACAATCCGGCTAGAAGGCATTATACATGTCACTTTCATTACATAGTCATGCAGACTGACTAAATTCCTCTTCTATACCACCCAACAAGCGGTCCAGCTTACAATCCTATTGGGAATAATTTGCGGCTAATTCTACTTGCCCATAAACTAAGCCTACGGGGACCTCTTTTCCGTCGGGCCCCACAGGTCCGACTTCAGCCATGTGATTTGGGTCTGCCTTGGTGTACCGCGTCTTCACCATGGCCCAGGCTTCTCTGGAACCCTGTCGGCAGGCTGATATCTTCCATAATCGGAAGCGCTGCCATGCTCCCTTGAGCTTCTCCGCAAGTTCTGCAACACCCTCTAGCAGGGAGACGGATGGCCACAAGGCCTGGGCAACACCTAGCATCACCTGCCGAACTTGTTCGTGCAGATGTGACAGCTCAGATAGAAGATCACCCGCAGACCCGGGCATTTCCTCCGCGGGACAACCCATCAGCATACCTACAGACATAACGCTATTAGTCGGCTTCTTCGTCGAACTCCTTTAAAAGGATTCGTTCAAGCACTTACTGAAAATGCCGCGCCGAAGCCGCTTATTCTCCTTCTCGGAGTCTGCAACTTGGCCCCGAACGTCTTTTAGTTCCACGCTCAGCTTAATATTGGCGTCTTGGAGATTGTTTTTCTCCCACCTAACCTCAGTCAGCACGCGTTTGCCAACCTCTAGCTGTCGCATAACATGTTGGTCCTCCGGATTTTCTCCGGATTCATCTGCAACATCTGTTGTTAGATCTGCAGCCATGCCGCACATTGTATGGTAACCATCATTCTTTAAAGTAAATGTTACCAGCAAGTGACTTTTTCGGTTCCTGCAATGCGGCCACAGCAGCCCGCAGTTGGGTTTTGCATTCCTCTAGCTCCTGTGACAGACTAGTGTTCTTCTCTGTAAGAACCTGCACAATAAAGATGATCCTTAAATCAGTTCTGCTAACTGTTTCAAGTCTCACGGGCTACTGATACATATAAATCGTCAGATTTACTTACCCGTACATCCTTTACATACTGATCTGTGGCTCTGGCTAGACCATCTTGAGCAGCTCGGAGGTACGCCTCTCCAGAATTGAAGGCATAAAATGCCTCTGGTGAGAAACAAGCGTCATGGAGTACGGCTCGGAGACGCCTATGATTCATGGCGCTTTCCACCTCTGAGTTTGTAGCGGATAATCTATCTGCATCCTCTGTAGGGGGATTATCCGGTGCCCGTCCCATATCGGCTTCCGCCTCTATGTCCGGTCCTGGCTCCCGGCTGGTGGAAGCGTGATTAGTAACATCACCGGACATATTCCGGCGAGCGATTTTCTGTTAAAGAAACACGGGCATCATTATATTTCGAGAAAGACGACAACCACGGAGCGGGGGTTGTTATACCTTTGCACCGGCATCTCCGTCTTGACCGCCTTCCTTTTTGGCCTACCCGGCCTCGGTGCCTCTTGTTGGCGCGTTGCTGCGGGTTCGGCAGGGCATCCCGAATGCCTTCCCTGTAAGAATGCCATGTGTATATGGTGGGTGAAGTGTCTAAAAGGGGATCCTAGTTTTGGAGTTGGGATTTTTGGTTTTTCTTACGTGTGATGCAGGGAGCAGTCCAGGATAGTCGGCCGTAATGGCTACCATGGCATCGTCACAGCTTAACTGATTGAATTGCCGGTCTATCAGCTCCACGAATATAACCGAATCTTCTTCAAGTCCAGAGTCGAGGGCCTGGTCAGGGTCCTCTGGTTGTGGAGAAGGGTTGCTGACCTCCTTTATGGCTTTTCGCAGTTCCTGCCGCAAAGTGGCGAGGTGCATGCTTACGACAAAGAATGCAGGAAAAAATGGGAGCAGGGAGATGTAACTTACCCAGCTTGGAGGATTGTACATGGAGAATCCATCCCGTGGCTTGATGCGGGTGAACTCCTCTTCCTCACCCTTGAACAATTCAGACATAATTTTCGCTAAAGCGGCAGCATTGTTCGGACCCTTACGCCCGCAGCGGGTGGCGTCATCCGCCCCGTTATAACACCACAAGGGGTGCACATGATATTGAAGTGTTTGCACTCCCCGCATTATGCAAATCGACATAACTTCGATTATTGTCAATCCTGATTGAGCCAGAGCTTTGATCCGGTTCATCAGATAGAGGACTTCTCTGTTGTCTTCCACCTGGGGGCTCTGTGGGCGCCAACTTCGGTGCTTCTTCAGAGGAGCATTGTTGAACTCAGGAAGACCCCGCCGAATAGGGTCCGGAAGGGGAAGGTCCTCCATATAAAACTATTCTGAAGGCCAGTCTTCGGACGACTTCTTCGGGGTACCGGACATGTATCTGGTATCGGCGATGCGCCATATTTTGGCTCCGCCCACTTGATAAAGTGATCCCCTCTGTGTGCGAGGGACGAGGCAAAATAGCCTTTTCCACAGCTTGAAGTGAGCCTCGCAGCCCAGGAACAACTCGCAGAGAGCAACATAGCCGGTGATATGTAGAATTGAGGCAGGGGTGAAATTGTGTAATTTGAGGTCGTAGAACTCCAGGAGCCCGCGGAGGAACGGATGAATTGGAAATCCGAGTCCCCTTAGTAAATAAGGAACAATGCAGACCCGTTCCCCCATGGAGGGACAGGGAAAGCTCTCCGCTTGCTCCCCGCCATTATAGGTGGCAAGCCCGGCTCGAACGGGCACCATATACGCCGGAGGGAGAAATCCCTTGGTCTGCAGATCGACCAATCGACTGTGTGGGACTGAACACCTCTCCCAATCACTTGGCTTAGGGCTACGGGGGTGGGAGGAGGAGCTGCGGAGGTCATCCATGCTGGAATGGATCTATCCGAAATGCGCTTTGATGGATTCTCGTTAAGGGGAGGATGGTGTGGATCAGATATAAGAATCCCTATCCCTTTAATAGACAATTTATTTATCTGGCTAGGGGGGGAATGTAAGAATGCCCTGGCGCCTCATATTCATTCGACGCATGGGAGATAGCCCGTATTGGGCACAGAAGCCAAGAGATTCAACATTTATGGGGCCGACCACTGCTTACAAACACGGAAATTGGAGAAGAACCCGCCTTGCAATGCCGAAGACAATACTGCGCGCCGGACTCATCGTCATTGAAGCCTAGTTCGGGGGCTACAGAGGGAGTCCAGGATTAGGGGGTATCTGGACAGCCGGATTATATCCTTTGGCCGGACTGTTGGACTATGAAGATACAAGATTGAAGACTTCGTCTCGTGTTCGAATGGGACTCTACTTGGCGTGGAAGGCAAGCTAGGCAATACGGATATGTATATTTCCTCCTTTGTAACCGACCTTGTGTAACCATAGCCCCCTCCCATGTCTATATAAACCGGAGGGTTTTAGTCCGTAGGACAACATACAATCATACCATAGGCTAGCTTCTAGGGTTTAGCCTCTCCGATCTCGTGGTAGATCAACTCTTGTAATACCCATATCATCAATAATAAATCAAACAGGACGTAGGGTTTTACCTCCATCAAGAGGGCCCGAACCTGGGTAAAACATCGTGTCCCCTGCCTCCTGTTACCATCCGCCTTAGACGCACAGTTCGGGACCCCCTACCCGAGATCCGCCGATTTTGACATCGACACACATGCATGCGGGTTAGCAAGTTTCCCTTTACTAATTAACCTTCTTCTTGTGTTTCCAAGGTCCTGTGAATATCCCACCACCTATACTTGAAAAATTTTATAACCAAATGGGAGATGCCGATGGTGATGATCACGAGCAGCGCCCATATACTCTGTGGCGCCTGGCAACTAATTCCGATGGATCACCTCTTCTTGTGTGTATACAGCCCACTGATGATGTTACTGCTAAGGAAGCAGGTGTCTCCCATGGTCGCACTCTCCGGACCTATTCCAACACCCGTTGCATTGTATTCGGGATGGATACTAGTGTGCTAGCGCCAACTCCTTCTCCCTGGCACAAAATTGATAGTCTTGGAGAAAACTCGCTCTTCCTTGGACAAAACTATCCGATGATGGTGAAAGGCAATCCAACTGTTGTTGACACATTTATAAGAAGCAACTGTGTCTATACCTCGGACATTTGGGTGGTTCCCTACCCAGGTACTGATATAGTAGGCCGCTTCAGCCTAGATGATCAGTCCTGCGTTGGTCTCCAGATCGACAACGGATGGCCCGTCCTAGAGAATCACTTATGGTTCAAAGCAAGTGTTTCCAACGTCGCGGAATGGTTGAGTTGAAGTTCATTTCAAGACTTGTTATTTGTTGTGTGGTGAAAACTTTAGTATTTATAATGTATCCTCGTTGTCGATGTGGTTTGATGACCTATTGTATGTAATAAAATGATATGCCTGTCATAAGCTTACTAAATTTATGAATGCCTTTCGAGTCGCTTCTCTGAGTGAGTGGTGCGACGAGGCAAAAAAATATTTTCCGAATACATAATTGTGCGTGCATTGCAACAGGTTATCGGATGAGGCCAATCAACAATAGTACACGCCACCACCACGACATCCATCTGACACCATATTATTTCTTGGATCCGTGCTAGAGCAATCTCTTCAACCTCGTCGTTTCTCTAACTTCAGCCATCGCGCGGCGGGCGAGGTGGGGGTTTGCCGATAGTCGGTTTCCTTAACTGCAGTCCCACTTGTAAGGCCAACTCCAACGCACGACCCCAAACGCACCTCCGTTTTGCACAAACTCCAACGATAATTTTGACTAGAAAAGCAAGACCAAAGAAAACAAGAACCACAAGAATACATTTTACTACTCCTATAAGTTGGATTAGTGCCTTCTCGATGCATTCATTGTTGATCTGCGGAGGCTCGATCTTGCCTCTGTGCTAGCTAAAAGTGATAGAACATCTACTAAATTGCGCTCTATCAATATATGGATGTACTCTTCTTCCCAATACAAAAGCTTGCATCCATTCCAGTCCCTCCGTTGCACAATACATGCCTTCTATTTGTCAAAATATATATGTATCTAGACATGTCTTAGTATATAGGTGCGTCCATTTTTGGACAAATGGAAGTCGAGTATTTTGGAACGGTGGGAGTACACAATAAAAAATTTAAGTTAGCACAACTAGTCTAATCCGAGAGCAGAACCGAAGATTTGGTCGGGTTCTTCCTCCTTTTGCCGACACGTGGGACATCCAGCATCCAGGTCGTGTCATGAAAGAAAATAGAGTGGTAGTTGAAGCCACAAGATGTGCATCTTGGGTTAAACTGTAAATAGAATCTTACTACTCTTGAGTAACTCCAAAAGCGGCCAAGGAAGGTCTTTATTGGATTTGTTTTTCATCACCAGCATGTCGAGGTGAAAGATATGCAGGTTTAGTGGGTCCTCTTGCGTTTTCACTGACATGTGAGGCCGCATGTGAGCAAACAGACGATGGGCTCCGCACGTCCGCTGGCTGGCTGAGAAGAGAAATAGAGGAGGGCTGAGCATGGACTGCAGGAAATTTGTTCTACGTACCTCGATATAGGCTCGATATAGTGGGGTGGCATGGGCCATAACTAGCATTCACGTCTAGCAGTACGACACAGGCCACCCACACGAGTCCCATCCGACACCAATTTTCTTGGAGTCCGTGCTACAGCCATCTCTTCTCCCTCCTGTTTTCTTAGCCATCGCGCGGTGGGCGGGGTAGGGGTTTGCCGATAGTCGGTTTGCACAACTGCGGTCCCACTTGTAAGTGAAAATGCAACACCGCACACATTCCCGCTTGAGTGGCGTGCCGGACCAACCGTGTGGGGGTGCGACGCGAACACGGCAGGCTTTTCCTATTAAACTCGTAACTTGTAAAATTTGGTTCTACTCCATGGCACGACCGATAGATAGAAAATAACGATTTTGCCTAGAGTAATGAGAAGTTTGGTTCTGGCGCCGTTCATGCATGGAGTACGTACGAAAATTACGAAGTTGATAAGAAAGGTAAGATAATTACTATA
Organism: Triticum dicoccoides; assembly: GCF_002162155.2. Taxonomy (NCBI): domain Eukaryota; kingdom Viridiplantae; phylum Streptophyta; class Magnoliopsida; order Poales; family Poaceae; genus Triticum; species Triticum dicoccoides. The sequence continues at coordinate 91,165,018 of NC_041392.1, read as the reverse complement.
GTATCATATACTACTACATGGATTTGACGGAAAGATAAAAATACATATGGATCCATCAACGTTCAATGACATCCTCACGCCCTAGTGCGCCGGGTCACCAACCGATGTGTGAGGCGCAACGGTGTTGGCGGCAAGCTCAACCTGCTTCTAAATAGTGCCGTCCAAGGTTGCCCTTCGCTCCAAGAAGGCCAGCATCCTATCGTCCTCCTCTTTCATGTAGTAGTCCTTGTGGACGATTTGCGCGTAGACGTGGGTGATTATGTCGATGGTGTCTTGCTAAGCCAGGCGCTGCGCGGCGAGCGCGACCTCGAGGTGGACATTCTCCGGCGCGACGGCGGGCAGTCGCAGGGCCACCAGTGCGTCGAAGAGGTTGTTACCATAGTGGCCATTGAGGGTGGCGGGCATCGCAAAGACTGGGCGCGTCGGCTGGAGGCTTACGTCAAAGTCTTCCGCAAGCTTCTTGACGACGGTGAACTTGTCCAGGAAACCGACAAGGACCTCGTCGAACAAGGAGACGAAGCTGTCGTCCAAGCGGCCCCTCATCCTAGCAGCCTCAAGCAATACTACCTGGAGACGTTCCTCGGTGCCGGGCCGTAGGCCAACGTCGTGGACCATGTGGCACAGCCGGCTGATGCTCGCGATCATCGCCTCCATGTGTCTAGCGTAGCTTCTAGTTAACTGATCTTGCGATTTGAGTGATCACTCAGCCCTTGGTTAGCGTGCGTAGGTGCATAGGATTTCGTACTACTCCTCGGCCCTCTACTGCACCTGCCTTTGGCTGTATGATAGGTGGGCCAGCCACCCCCTGGGGCCACGTGTCATTCACCCAAAGACAGTTGCCGTAAGTCAATGAAGCTACGTCCCCCTCCGTGCCGGTGCAGTATAGTCATCTCACCGGACCTCTACTTGGGGCCAAACGAGAGAAGTTTGATGTTTACTAGTTTATTGGACCCCTTTGCATTTTGCGCCAAGTTTTGACCTTTGATTTAACTAATAAAATGTTAATGCATGTAAACAAAAATGTTGTGTAAGTCACCTTACGAAAACCAAATAATCCCAAAATACTTAGGCACAGTGCATTAACTCCCTCCTTGTTTCTTATTTCATGACATATCAACCAATGAGAGATGTGGGCCGTGCATGCTTTCAATGACTTGAGACTACCAAACATGACATGCAATGTTTAGTTCATTGCATGTAATCCTATTCGTACTCTAGTTAGGAGTAGCAAAAAAACATTAAGTTCTCTCACCGATAGGAATAAAACACCATGTATTTATTTACAGAGGGAGTAGTAATTTTTGGTGACATGCATTACTAGATATTGCTAGAAGAATACTAAAATCCAGATAGACGTGGTAGTACTCCTAAATCCAGACGGTGGTGCTAGTAGTACTAGTAGTAGTACTACCAATGTAGTAGTAGGAGTACTAGCACTGTACTACCCGTTGGTCAAATTATTACGTGCTGCTCCTCACAGTGAAGTGACATGACCCTGCGCCGGAGATGACACCTGAGTATAGGCGCCATGTTCGGCATACCATAGTCAGCCTCACCGTCTGCAGTCACTATCATCATGGCTGTAGAGCTGGCCTGCTTACAACTAGCTCTATTCGACATAATTTCCCGTGTGTAGATGCCCGTGCATTGCACGGAACACCAAGATTGGGGGTGGACGGCTCCGGTAGCGGCCATCGCGCTAGATTTTTCCATGGCCTTCTACTCCTAGATGTGGTGGGGAGGAGATGATGCTGATTGTGAGAGACAAGGAGTTGTTTGTAAATAGGGAACAAGTGCGGGCATCTTTTTGCAAAAATGGAGAAGCTTGGTTTGTATGCGTCAGATCTAGATCTGACGGCTATTGGTGAAAGATGGGAGGCACAACATCATCACCAACTCAGGACCTGTTTGATTCGCAGGATTTTGAAAACGCAGGAATAGGACACGGCAATATTACAAGTTTCAAACTGATAATACAAATGTTAGGAGTAATGCTGCACCTACGAAGAGGGTATTACTAGGAAGTTTATGTAAGAACTTTCGTTACTTTAGGTGGATGCAGCATTATCGTACAAACTAAAATCCACCGCCCTGACAAGTCACTAATGGGCAAATAACTTTTTGAGTCTCTAGCCACTTGATGTTTCAAAAACAAATTCAGCTTCTGCGAAGAAATGAGCTCCACCGTGTACCCGCGCGGGTGTGGCTGGGCACGAAGCGTGAGTACGTGCATGGTGCACCTATTCTCTTCTAGTATACATACACCACCTACGTGGGGTTGTGTGAGAGAGATACAAACCTAGAGAGATATAGTGTGTGGGTTCTTG